>NC_045956.1:111297242-111619742 GCF_010909765.2 Amblyraja radiata
AATCTTTACTCTGTACACTACCAGCTCAGTTCTGCACTCAGCTGAAATCAGGGGTGGAAATCCTGGGGGGGACAGGGGACACACGCCCCCCCTCCCTGCTTTGTGAGGTGGGGGAAGATCCCCCGCCTATGTTTTGTAATCTGGATTTTATCAGCTGCTTTCTAAGGGCTGAATCGGCCCGTTCAGGAGGCCTTTCAGCGCCCGGCGCGGTTTAAAATCAAATTGCTGCATCGAGGCGATCGAGGCTCCCGATGTTGAAGTACCCGCCGGACGATGAAAGGCCCCGCGAACGGGCCGATTCAAACCCCACGATTCGGGGCGGACGAAGCTGCTGTTGCTGGAGTTCGGAGTCGGTCACCAACCAGGTCAGCTCCCGATGTTATTGTCCACAGGGCCCACGGCTAAAGCCTCTCGTGTGTGCGCATGCACGTGTGTATGTGAATGCGCGCGTGCGGCCGCCACATGTTTCCCGCATGTTTTGAGAGTGATTTCCGTGCCTGGCTGAAATGGTTAATAAAAATCACAGTTCAAGCATGCAAGTAAAGCAAGTTACATACATTAGATGCAATGTGAAGGCTAATGTTCTTTCCTGAGGAAAATCTATTTTTAAAAATGTATTAACATTCCTGGCATGGTCCATTTTCCGTTCAATCCAGCCAACATCCTGTGAATTAAGCAGCTCTCTGTGATACTGTACTTTCCCCTCTAATTCTACTGTATTAAAACCAGCAACGCAAGCTCTCTTAAATCAAAGTGCTGAAATTATAAATATTTACAAACCTGTCAAGGACATTTGGTTCTCAAAGGGATAAATTATGAACTAGGAAGGCAGGAACAACATGGAATACAAATGTTTAAGGCGAGATCTAGCTGACGTGGAGCTGATGTGGAGGCTGTGGGGAAGCTGTAAGATCAGTTCCTATTTTAAGTCTGTTTACATCCAAGTGAACAAAGCTGCTGATGTCAGAGTATGCAGTTAGCTCAACAGTCCTGTGGGGAGGCTCCAAATTGCCTACAAGGGGAAGAATCATCTTCAATCTGTAATTATGACTGGGGCAGCCTGCGTATTTCATTCCAACACTGAAAAGCTTTGTGACATTTTAATTTGAGAACTGAATCAGTTAACAGTACATCTGTTAGTTGGATATTTCTTTCCATTTTCAGTTACTTGCACATTTGCCTGGTTCTATTATCATGCATGTTTTTCTCCATTTTACAATTAAACAAGCAGTTAGGAAAATGGAGTTACATTGTGTTTAGTTATTTTCACTTCTTCCAAAGCTTAATGACGCTAACAGTGAGGAGCTGTGAAAATCAAATCATTGTCATAATGAACGAGAGCACTGTTGTACCCTGTTTGTAAGAAGTAAACAACACCCTTGAAACATCTTGGAATTAAAGTAGCACGAGCTTCTATGGTGACCACAAACTCGTTCTCCATTTTACATGATGTAAGGTATGGTATATATTACATTTTTCTAAATTGTAGAAGCGTGTAAACACCAGCACAATGCAGTTAGAACATTTTATATCTGTGTTAAGGATTGATTTGAAGGTTGCTTCTTTCTAAATATAGGCTCAGAAATACGAGAAGAGAAATTTTGCATGAGACCGTGTGGGTTTTCTCCGGGAGCTCCGGTTTCTTCCCACACTCTATAGATGTACAGGTTTGTAGGTAATTGGCCTCTGTAAATTGTAAATTGTCCTTCGTGTGTAGGATAGTGCTAGTGTACGGGGTGATTGTTGGTCAGGGCGGACTCGGTGGGCTGAAGGGCCTGTTTCCACCCTCTCCCTGAAGTCTAAAGTCTAAATTTGGAAAATTGCTTTTACGTCATAAATTGTTACAATCTGGTACACAATTTGTAAAAGCATAGAGGAAACATATTTAATAAGTAGCTTTCAAACAGAATTTGCTTGGCTACGGAAGAAGGATGCGAAATTGTCTGATATAATGATACCATAAGCTGACCTCCCGACTCTACATTCAAGTATGTATGTTTTAAACTGTTGATTGTTGGTTGAGGCTTATCCACTATATTAAGGATCTCTTGTTAAGCTTTAAAGGTTTTATTTTATTGAAGTTGATGAGTAAAGGCAGAGGCATAAAAATCTGTTACAGGTTATTTGGGGTTGATTTAAGAACAGTGAAGGGAGCACACATAGTCGTACAGCACAAAAACAGGCCCTTTGGCCCAACTCATCCATGCTGACCAAGACATTGTACATGTCACAACCATTTATCTGACAGCTTGTTCAATATATTAGGGATGGAGTAAACTCTAGCAGGATGGAGCTGCTGACCATTTGAGGGTGTGATTCTCAGCATAATATAGGAGCATTCCTTTGCTTGTGGAGATATTTAGGCAGCGGGTCCCCTGAGCTATCTTACCATTGAGCCTGTGGTGTTTGCAGCCACATCGGGGTGAGTGAATCCATCCTGAATATTTTTTCCCCTGAAGAAAATCAGGACAAGCCAGGAAGCAGAAGCTAATGTTCAATTACAGCATCCTGTTGTGCCTTATCTTCCAAGAAGCCAATTAAAGATTGTTTCCAAAACTGTCACTAACCTCAACTCCTTTCAGATTCTGCCCTTCAGGGCTATAATTTAGTTTCATTTAATTCAGTTTAGTTTATTGTCAGGGGTACAGTGAAAAGGTTTTTATTGCGTGCTATCCAGTCAGCAGAAACTCTCTACATGATTACGATCGAGCCACTCACATTGTACAGATGCATGATAAAGGGAATAACGTTTAGTGCAAGGTAAAGTCCAGTAATGTCCGATTTAAGATAGTCCGAAGTAGATAATAGGTCGAGTCTGCTCTCTAGTGGTTGATAAGATGGTAACAGCTGAGAAGAAACTGTCCCTGAATTTGGAGGTGTGCGTTTTCACACTTCTAAACCTCTTGACTGATGGGAGAAGAGGGAGTGACAGGGGTGAGACGCTTCCATGATTATGCTGCTGGCCTTACCGAGGCAGCGTGAAGTGTAAATGGAATCAATGGAAGGGAGGTTGGTTTGTGTGATGGTCTGGGCTACATCCATAATTCTCTGCAGTTTCCTGCGGTCTTGGATGGAGGTGTTCCCAAACTGTGATGTGATTCACCCCGGTAAAATACTTTCTGCAGCGCATCTGTGGAAGGATTTCACTCTCCGCTGGCTGTCAGGCCCTCTACTCTGGGCCTGTCCCATCTTCCACTCATCTCCCAAGACTCTGTCAGATCCATGGTAAGGATTCCTTTACCTTCAGTTTCCAAACCATTTACCATACTCAGCAAATATCCATGTCTTCTGCCAGCAAATACTGCTTCACCTCCTTTCCACTTTCAACATTCTGAGGAGCTGTTTGCATTGCTACACCCAGGCTCACTCCTCAATCACCATTCTTGTTCCCTCTGCTTCCCATGCAATTGCAACAACTAACCTGCTGCCTCCTTCCCTCCAGTGTCCAGGGCCTTAGACACCCCTTCCAGATGAAACAGCAATTGATTTGTAATCTATTCAATTTAATAGCTGGAACAGAGAGTAATATGATCATATAATTGTCAAGTGGACTAAGAGTGATCATGTTACTGATTTCAGAGAACAGGCAGTACTCTCACTCGGAGCATGACCAATGTCAATTCTTCCAAGTTACCAAATCTCATCAATGACCTTTCAACAGATCTGAGAAGGTCACTGATCTGAAATATTAACTTACCGAATCCCTCCACAAATTCTGACTGACATGCTACATGTTTCCACAATCGTTAGATATGTCAATATTTTCCAATCTACAAGGATAATTCAGGGACCATTAGCTACTAACTTGCAAACTATCTGAAATAAAAATGGTTCATTTAATTTGGATATTTGTTTTGACCTAATCATGTAGCAATACGGGAAGACTGCTAAACTGCTGCAGTTGTTGAGGTAAATCTTCAACAACAATTCCGTTAATCATTTGTGACTTGACATATGCCCTTGGAGTAAATGCAATTCAAATGGAGACAATTATGTTCTGATTGCAATCAAGGCTCATGAGGCACTGTCATATAGGATAAAAACTGATTGAATGGTTTAAGGAAATGCACTAATCAGCTCCAGCCTATATAGTTTATTCCACAATCCAGTGTGTCCTTTTTACCGCAGGATGGAGTTAGAAGCCATTCAGTTGGAAGAAGCGCATGTTCACCACGTATATGAGCAAACAGCGTCCTACTTCACTGAGCTCCAAACCAAGGCCTGGCCATGTGTCCGACAGTTCCTCCTGGACCAAGAACCAGGCAGCCTCATTGCTGATATAGGTAAGAAACATCCGTAAATGTATGTTTCCCGGTGTGATAATTCTCTTACTTCTTGTTTACTTGTTTTATACCTGAGAAGCATCTTGAGATATTAAGAGCATTAGATTCAGAAGCAGAAATGGACCATCTGGCTACTTGTGTGAGTTCTGTTATTCAATAAGGTTAAGGGTGATATTTTACCTTGAGGTTGTTTTCCCGAACTAATCTATATCTTCCCTTATCAAAAATTCTGTCATTTTCTGCTTTGAATACTAACTTGGCGACAAACCTCAACATCCCACTCCTACTCCCACTGTTTTCAGCTGCCAAACAGTCATTGTTCTCTGCATGAGGAAAATTAATTGCTAAGTGGCTGCCCTTTATTTTGAGATTGTGAACTTTGTGTTTATGTATACCTGCCGGGGAAACCTTATGCTTGCATCAGTGCTGGTAAGCCACAATAGAAGTTCACTGTGTTCCAATGAGATCACCTCTCATTTACTGGGAAATAAAATGGAGAGACAACATTTTGGGTGGGGACCCTTCTTCAATATGAAGCAGGGTCCCTTACCCAAAACATTGTCTGTCTATTTTTCTCCAGGGTTGCTGCCTGACCCGCTGAATTCCTCCAGCAGTTTGTTTTGTACTCAACATTCCAACAGCTACAGTCTCGTGTTTCTCAGGGTATAGACTCAGTCTACTAAAAAAAAAGACACAATGTGCTGGAGTAACTCAGCAGGTCAGGCAACATCTCTGGCGAACATGGATAGATGAAATATCGAGTCTGGACCCTTCTTCAAGTGGGTCATGTGAGGAGTTGTAAGTGAAGCAGGACTTAAGGACTCGAGCAACTAATTTGGCCAGACAGCATCTATGGGGGGAATGGATGGACGTGGTTTCGGTTCGGGACCCTTCTTTAGGTAGTCTGGGGAAGGGTCCTGACCTAAAATGTTGCCTATCCATTCCCTCTATAGATGCTGCCTGACTCAACGGTTACTGAAGCCCTTTTGTTTTGCTTAAGAAAATGAAGTTTACTTAGCAAAGGGTATAATGAAGGGGTGGCATAGTGGCATAGCAGACAGTGCAGCTGCCTCACAGTTCCAGGAATCCTGATCAATCCTGGTGATATTTGTGTGGACATTCTCCCAACTGATTGCTTGAGGTGGGCCTGTTTCCTCCCACATCTCCACGACTTGCTGGTTGGTAGGTCAAGTGGCTACAACCCATTTCCCCTACTATAATTGGATGGTAGGAGAATAAGCAGGGAATTACTGGGAAGGTGATAGGATGTAGATTCCAGGGAAATAGGCAGTAGATGGGAATTCATGGTCTTGTTTTGAGAATGACACGTGAAAACTATTGGAACAGTTTGTTAGAGTAGTCTAGAGATTACATTTCATAAATATCTCCATAAACATAGAAGCATAGAAACATAGAAAATAGGTGTAGGAGTAGGCCATTCGGCCCTTCGAGCCTGCACCGCCATTCAATATGATCATGGCTGATCATCCAACTCAGTATCCTGTACCTGCCTTCTCTCCATATCCCCTGATCCCTTTAGCCACAAGGGCGACATCTAACTCCCTCATAATCCTGGAACATAATCAACAACTCATAATGAAATGGCAGCAACATTTCCCAATTGAAGCCAAAATAATTTTCAGGCAAAAATGAAAAGAATACAAGGAACTCCATGTGCTGGTTTACAAAAGAAGAAACTAAATCTGGAGTAACTTTATTGGTCAGGCAGCATCATTGAATAACATGGATCAGTGATGTTTCTGATTGGGACCCTTTTGCAGAGTCTGAAGAACTCTTGAATCTTGGGCATTCGATTTTCCGAACCAGGCCGTGACGCAACTTGTCAATATGCTCTACCATACACCTGTAGAGGTTCAATAGAGTATTCATAGAAACATAGAAACATAGAAATTAGGTGCAGGAGTAGGCCATTCGGCCCTTCGAGCCTGCACCGCCATTCAATATGATCATGGCTGATCATCCAACTCAGTATCCCGTACCTGCCTTCTCTCCATACCCTCTGATCCCCTTAGCCACAAGGGCCACATCTAACTCCCTCTTAAATATAGCCAATGAACTGGCCTCGACTACCCTCTGTGGCACGGAGTTCCAGAGATTCACCACTCTCTGTGTGAAAAAAGTTCTTCTCATCTCGGTTTTAAAGGATTTCCCCCTTATCCTTAAGCTGTGACCCCTTGTCCTGGACTTCCCCAACATCGGGAGCAATCTTCCTGCATCTAGCCTGTCCAACCCCTTAAGAATTTTGTAAGTTTCTATAAGATCCCCTCTCAATCTCCTAAATTCTAGAGAGTATAAACCAAGTCTATCCAGTCTTTCTTCATAAGACAGTCCTGACATCCCAGGAATCAGTCTGGTGAACCTTCTCTGCACTCCCTCTATGGCAATAATGTCCTTCCTCAGATTTGGAGACCAAAACTGTACGCAATACTCCAGGTGTGTTGTACAGGAACTGCAGTAGAATCTCCCTGCTCCTATACTCAAATCCTTTTGCTATGAAAGCTAACATACCATTCGCTTTCTTCATTGCCTGCTGCACCTGCATGCCCACTTTCAATGACTGGTGTACAATGACACCCAGGTCTCGCTGCATCTCCCCTTTTCCTAGTCGGCCACCATTTAGATAATAGTCTGCTTTCCTGTTTTTGCCACCAAAATGGATAACCTCACATTTATCCACATTATACTGCATCTGCCAAACATTTGCCCACTCACCCAGCCTATCCAAGTCACCTTGCAGTCTCCTAGCATCCTCCTCACAGCTAACACTGCCCCCCAGCTTAGTGTCATCCGCAAACTTGGAGATATTGCCTTCAATTCCCTCATCCAGATCATTAATATATATTGTAAATAGCTGGGGTCCCAGCACTGAGCCTTGCGGTACCCCACTAGTCACTGCCTGCCATTGTGAAAAGGACCCGTTTACTCCTACTCTTTGCTTCCTGTTTGCCAGCCAGTTCTCTATCCACATCAATACTGAACCCCCAATGCCGTGTGCTTTAAGTTTGTAAACTAATCTCTTATGTGGGACCTTGTCGAAAGCCTTCTGGAAGTCCAGATACACCACATCCACTGGTTCTCCCCTATCCACGCTACTAATTACATCCTCGAAAAATTCTATAAGATTCGTCAGACATGATTTACCTTTTGTAAATCCATGCTGACTTTGTCCAATGATTTCACCACTTTCCAAATGTGCTGCTATCCCATCTTTAATAACTGACTCTAGCAGTTTCCCCACTACCGATGTTAGACTAACTGGTCTGTAATTCCCCGTTTTCTCTCTCCCTCCCTTCTTAAAAAGTGGGGTTACGTTTGCTACCCGCCAATCCTCAGGAACTACTCCAGAATCTAAAGAGTTTTGAAAGATTATTACTAATGCATCCACTATTTCTGAAGCTACTTCCTTAAGTACTCTGGGATGCAGCCTATCTGGCCCTGGGGATTTATTGGCCTTTAATCCATTTAATTTACCCAACACCACTTCCCGGCTAACCTGGATTTCACTCAATTCCTCCAACTCCTTTGACCCGCGGTCCCCTGCTATTTCCGGCAGATTATTTATGTCTTCCGTAGTGAAGACGGAACCAAAGTAGTTATTCAATTGGTCCGCCATATCCTTGTTCCCCATGATCAACTCACCCGTTTCTGACTGCAAGGGACCTACATTTGTTTTAACTAATCTCTTTCTTTTCACATATCTATAAAAACTTTTGCAGTCAGTTTTTATGTTCCCTGCCAGTTTTCTTTCATAATCTATTTTTCCTTTCCTAATTAAGCCCTTTGTCCTCCTCTGCTGGTCTCTGAATTTCTCCCAGTCCTCCGGTATGCTGCTTTTTCTGGCTAATTTGTACGCATCATCCTTCGCTTTGATACTATCCCTGATTTCCCTTGTTATCCACGGTTGCACTACCTTCCCTGATTTATTCTTTTGCCAAACTGGGATGAACAATTTTTGTAGTTCATCCATGCAGTCTTTAAATGTCTTCCATTGCATATCCACCGTCAACCCTTTTAGAATTAATTGCCAGTCAATCTTGGCCAATTCACGTCTCATACCCTCAAAGTTACCTTTCTTTAAGTTCAGAACCATTGTTTCTGAATTAACAATGTCACTCTCCATCCTAATGAAGAACTCAACCATATTATGGTCACTCTTGCCCATACTTGCACATTGACATACTGATTCTCCTCAATCTTCTAAAGAAGTTGAGACATTGATGGGCTTTCTTTATGATTGCATAGGTCCAGGACAGATCTTCAGAGATATATATGCACACCCAGGAATTTAAAGTTTTTGATTCTCTCCACCACCATCCCATCGATGAAGACAGGTTTGTGGATCCTCGACCTTCCTCTTCCAAAGTCAACAATCAGTTCTTTGGTTTTACTGATGTTGTGGGCAAGGTTGCTGTTCTGGTACCATTCAGTTAGTTGGTCAATCTCTATCCTATACTCTGACTCATTATTATTCATAATTTGTCCAACAACAGTGGTGTCATTGAAAGATGGAGTTGGAATTAAATAGTTGTAGACTGCAAATTGTTATTGTTATAACTTAATACGTTCAATCAAGTATGAGGCAGCAAAAACAAATCACTTGTGAACTGTCCCAATAATACACTAAGAAGACCTGGTCCTGTTGTGGCATGGGCTACTGAGGGGGATCCACTTATGCTGGTTATTTTGAAATGCTTCATTTTTCTGTCAGTTAACAGAAGTGAATATTTCCAGTACTTATAAAATTTAACTTTGTAAGGAAAGCACACTTAAAAACAAAATATATATTGTCTGCTTTGGAATAACGTGGCAAAAGCTTCTTCAAACTTTAACACTTCTTTTGAAAATATTTTTTCTGTTCAAAGACCAATTCCGATTTCTATGTTTTTATTGGTATCTCTCTGGAATTTTCCAGACAGTTTCGAATTTACCAACTTTAAGAACTACCTATACTAGCTTACATATAGTAACATCGACACTCTTAGGCAGAATCAACAATGACCCTCTCAATCTTACTCAGAGGCTACATTACTGTAATTGACTTTGTGTGTGGAATTTGTACGTAACTAATCTTCCACACCTTTTGCCAGGGAAATAATCAGATTGCATTCTGTATCTATCATCAACTCTGCATTTTTGCTTTAAAATTCTCTTGGCTTATATTGGGAAATGCCGCAGCCATTTTATTATGTTGTTTGCAGAGACCCTTTTGAAATTGAATCTGTAGACCACTCTAATGAACTGCTTCAATAATTTTCATGCTTCATTATGATGTAGGAAATATTCGGCTAATCGAGTCTGTGCCGTTCTCAGAACAAGACCATGAATTCCCATTCACTGCCTATTTCCCTGTATTCTGCATTGTAACACCTTCCCATTAATTTCTCGCATATTCTCCTGCCATACAACTATTGTAGGGGAAATTGGTTGTAGCCATTTGTCCTACCAACCAGCACATTTTTTTGAGATGTGGGAGAAAACCAACACACCCCATGCAATCACAGGAAGAAACCCCACACAAATAGCACCAGAGGTCAGGATTGAACCAGATTCCAGGAACTGTGAGGCAGCTTTACTGTTAACTGTGCCATTATGCACTCTTCATTGCTTTCATTTTCTTAAGCAAACCAAAAGTGCTTGAGTTTCTCAGCAGGTCAGGCAGCATCTGTGGAGGGAATGGATTGGCGACATTTTAAGTCGGCACCCTTCTTTAGACTGTGAAGAAGGATCCCGAATTGAAAGGTTGTCTATCCATTCCCTTCACAGTTGCCGCCTGACCTGTTGAGTTGCACCAGTACTTTGCATTTTGCCCAAGATTCCAGCATTTCATTTCTTGTGTCGTCCTGTTCTTAAGTCCTACTCAACTCATCACTTGACACACATGAATCAGTATGAAGAACTGTTTGGACCCAAAACATCACCTATTCATGTTCTCTATTGATGTTGCCTGATCCGCTGAGTTATTCCAACCCTTTGAATGTTTATTTGACACTGCATTATCAATGGGCACTTTTCTTGTGCAAAATTCACCCACTAGTTCTTTACATTTGTAACCAGATGATGTACAATTCACTCCATGCATATAACCCATGGAATTGACCTTGCCTAGTGTGGGACATATTAGATATCATTGCCCTAACTGGTCACAAACTTGTTAAGCATCTTTAGCTAGAAGTGTACTGGATTGTCTGAACCAAAGCCTAACGTACACTCCAGTTAGTTGCAGTAGCAGTGCCTGCTGGTCAATACCCATCTGCAAACCTGCCATTATGAACTGGCAAGGTGCCAAATTAACCATTCCATCATTAGCTTTCTGCGGGGTAACTTTTTCACACAAAGGGTGGTGGGTGTATGGAACAAGCTGCCAGAGGAGGTAGTTGAAGCAGGGACTATCCCAACATTTAAGAAACAGTTAGATATGGACCAACCAGGGCAGGTGGGACTAGTGTAGCTGGGACATGCACTAGTGTAGCTGGGACATGTTGGCTATTGTGGGCAAGTCGGGCCGAAGGGCCTGTTTCCACATCATATCACTCTGTGACTATATGACTCTATCTCCCACGTTTACCATGATAAAATACTCCATTACCATGTGGAATTTTATTTCATACAGTGCAAAGCATCAGGCAGGATGGTACATTCAAGTCATTGCATTGAAACATCTTAAGGTGCCTACTGTGACCAAATCTGCAATGAATCATACAAAAATACATTCCCTCTTGTGCAAAAGCAAGCAAAGGCTCATGAAAGTAAGAAATTGACCGGGCAACCACCATCCCACCTCTTAACTATGCAAATCACATTTGACTGAAAATAAGCCGTTCCAATTTCCGAGTTGTAAATACCACTTGTAAATTCACTTTAATGTTAAAAGGAGCACAATTTTTTTTTTTTTTTTAATTGAACTAACTCTTGTTCCTGTATTTGCAATCTGAAGTCAATTTCTTTTGCTGGGTGACATTTGGTAAAAGTTTCTCGGAAAGAGTATTGACCTATTTGAATCTTCTAACTTCCTAATCGCTATTCCTCCCGTGCACTGCCACCTCTTTCACCCATCCACTCTCTATGCCATTTTTTGTTGTTGCAGAAAATAACTTTTTCTGGTCCTTCTTGTTCCTCAGGTCCAGACTGAGCCAGAGACCAGATTCCTTCCTGGGGTCGCGCTCACATTGAGGCTACCCACCCCTCAACAATCCAGGTCCACTGAAATGCCTCAGCAGAAGCTGGATTGTTGTCAGTGGAGGCTGCCTGTCGATGGGAAGGCCATGAGATACAATAGTAATTGCCTTTCTGGGAATCAGACAATCCAATCCCAGATGTAAGTGATGCCAGTATGAATTGCAAGATTTGAGTGTACTTTCTCACTTTCCAGAGTCTATTTTCACTAAATCTCTCAGTTCCTCCCTCTGAGACCATCGGAGACAACAATGGTCTAGACTAATTCAGGATTATCACCAGCACATGGCACATGAAGGTAAAAAAGCTGATTCTGAGAGAAGTGGTGAACAACAGTGTGGGAATCTCCAGTGGGGGAAGACAGAAATGTAGTCTACAGGGAGAGTGTAGTGGCATTGCAGCAAGACCCCAGCACTATCACAACACTGTTCCTGTCATCCTGAATTGAATTGAATTGAATTTATTTGTCATTCAGACCTTTCGGTCTAAACAAAATTTTGTTGCCATGCAGTCATACATATAATAAAAAAGACAAAAACACACAATAAACACAAATTTAACATCCACCACAGTGAGTTCACCAGGCACCTCCTCACTGTGATGGAAGGCAAAAGTCTTAAAGTCTTTGTCTCTTCCCTCCTTATTCTCCCTCTGCGCCGAGGCGATCCAGGCTTCGGATGTTGTGACCCCGCCGGGCGATGGTAAGTAATGTCAGTCCCGCGGCTGAATCCAAGCGCCGCGAACGGGCCGGTTCAAACTCCGCGGCCCGGGGTGGTCGAAGCTGCCGCCCTCCAGTCCAGCGGACTCAGCTGTTGTTGCGGGAGCTCCGGAAAAACAAACTGTTGTTAATTACTTCCCTCAGACTCTCAGCTCTCTTATCTGCATGTGCAGTGTGCTGGCATTATCATTACCATATTTCAATAAGATGATCTTTCACAATGTGGGCAAAGGATAGGATGGAAAATGTTTTGTTTACCTGGTATTTCCAAAGCACACTCCTTGTCACTGATGCTTCTCCACAAAGAATACTTGTGGAATGCCCCAGGTACCACATTTAGGCTGAATCCTTCGAAGCACCATGTAAGAACCAATGTGTTGCCATTGATTGCAACTTTTCTTCTTTGCAGGATGTGGGACTGGAAAATATCTGGGTGTAAACAGCCAGGCCTACAAGCTGGGCAGTGACTATTGCAAGCCTTTGGTGGAGATTGCCAAAAGGCAAGGACATGAAGTCATGGTATGCAACAACCTCATTCTGCCCTACAGGGATCAGTGCTTTAATACAGTCATTTCCATTGGAGGTAAGAGCAAATATACAAAATGCTGGAGTAACTCAGTGTCTCTGGAAGTAAGGGATAGGTGACGTCTCGGGTTGGAACCCTTCTCTGGACCGAACCCGAAACATCACCTATTCCTACCTGACCTGCTGAGTTACTCCAGCACTTTGTGTCCATCTTCGGTAGAAACCAGCATCTGCAGTTCCTTCCTACACATAAGGGAAAATACGCCTGGATTACATGAAAAAGAACAGGACATTGAGACAAAAAAAAGACTCCAATTGCTGAAGTAACTCAGTGGGTCAGGCGACATCTGTGGAGAACATGGATTGATGACATTTAGGGTCGAGATCCTATTTCAGATTCTGAAGAAGGGTCTCAACCTGGAACGTCACCAATCCATGTTTTTCCAGAGATGCTGCCTGGTTTTACTTCAGCATTTTGTGTCTTATGTTGTAAACCAGCATCTGAAGTACCTTGTATCCATATTGTGTGACACATTTGACATGCCTGAAAATTCAGCAACAATTATTTGAGGCCATATTAAGGCGAAACATCTATCTACTGGCAATTCCGATTTAGTTTTAGCTCCTGCATGGAGGAAGAACCATTGGTTTCACTGACTCTTTTGGCCTGGTACATGTCAGGCACAGGAATGGAGTCACTTGTCCAGTTACTGTCCCTTTGGATTATAGCTTGAAAACCATTTTCTGGCCTGTCCCATCCCTACAGCAGCTCGAGTCATGAGTCGTGAGTGGAATCCTACCTGATTGCTGGCACCAGACTCTTCTGGGAGTTATTGCAGCATGAGATGGCTCTCTGCTCAAATTATCTACAGGGGTGCATGTACAGTAGAAGGAAGTCAAAAATAACTTTTAATGTATTTTGCTCCCACTTCATTAAACCCCTCTACCATTTGGCTTGAGTAGGTTCCTGGCACAAGCCAGAGGCATAGCTTAGCGGGAATCACACTGGGAGCGGGCTTTGACATTGTTCTGCTGGGATTTCTGCTGCTGCTGGTGAGACTTGGCTTTAGGTGCTTAGGCCAGCTCCAGAAAATCTATCAGTCTTGTTCTAAACTCTGAAGCAAATGTCATCACTGCTGGCATCGCATTTCACCAGATGGAGGCTTGTATAATTCTTTACTATGGACATATGTCAGATAGGTTCTCAAGGGAGCTGTGCAATATCATTGCCAACATAAAATTAAACAATAACATGAATTTTAACTGCATACATAACATCAGCCACGATGAATTCACGTTGTGTGCTCATTACATTTTTATCATGGCTTGTTTGAATTGTCCTAAGTCGAAGCTGATTTATTTTTATTTTTTAAATGTATTTTCACCATTACAATAGAGACCACGAAAAATCGCAATGCTCAGTGACAGAATATGGATGAAAGCCATCTGCAGAAACCAATGCAAATGGATTCATTCAAGTTAGACTGAATTCCAAGTTTTTGTCTCATTGGATAAAACAGTGAAAAGCCTATATTTTTGTGTCAGTAGCTAGAAAAGGCAAGGAAAGCAATTTTCCACTACTGATTAACTTGAAATGGATGTGCAACTTCCCAGTCTCTTTTGAGTGAGCATATGATTTTGAGCTGTTAGCTGTTTAGAAAAATAGAAACATAGAAAAATAGGTGCAGGGGTAGGCCATTCGGCCCTTCGAGCGAGCACCACAATTCAATATGATCATAGGTGATCATCTACCCCGTTCCTGCTTTCACCCCATATCCCTTGATTCCTTGAGCCCTAAGAGCTAAATCTAATTCTCTCTTGAAAACATCCAGTGAATTGGTCTCCATTGTCTTCTGAGGCAGTGAATTCAACATATTCACAACTCTTTGCGTGAATTATTTTTTCCTCATCTCAGTCCTAAATGGCCTACCCCTTATTCTTAAACTGGGACCCCTAGTTCTGGACTCCCCCACCATTGGGAACATTTTCCTGCATCTACCCTTAATAATTCTATATGTTTCTATAAGATCCCCTCTCATCCCCTTTATAAGATCCCCTCTCACACTGCCACCCAGCTTTGTGTCATCCGCAAACTTGGAGATGTCACATTTAATTCCCTTAACAAAATCATTAATATATATTGTAAATAACTGGGGTCCCAGCACCAAGCCTTGCGGCACTCCACTAGTCACTGCCTACCATTCTGAAAAGGACCATTAATTCTGACTCTTTGCTTCCTCTCTGCCAACCAGTACTTTGTCCATGTCAATACCCTACCCCCAATACCATGTGCTCTAATTTTGCACACTAATCCCTTGTATGGGACCTTGTCAACGGCAATTACAGTCAAGACATTGAATTGTGCAAATAGCATAAACATGATACTGTTCTGGGAAAGGCTTCTTCCCTCACTGGACTATTTTTTAACTGACCATTGAAGAAGCGTCTAGAGGACTCTAGAAGAAAATGTTGAGCAGGGATTTCACACAGACCCAATGATCTAATAGCTCCTTCAGTCAACACAAAGATATTTAAATGAAAGGTCAAGGTCAGTCATGAGTTCTGGAATTCCCCTCATTGCCCTCTGACCTTGGGTGTTTGTGCCATCTGATTGCTGCTCTTTTCTCAATAAGGCAGTTCACAGTCAACTGCAGTGCATTGATCTGAAACAATTCATCAGATTTATTCCTGCATTATTATTTTTGATCAGTACTTGTGAAGGAGGCATCTTATTCTACACTCAATTATTTCCACTGTCCTTGCATTGTGCCTTAATCTGTCCTTTTCTTTAGATGCCAAATAATCCTTGTATCCCCTCGCTCACTATCCTCCACCTTGGAGACTGCCTTTTGTCTCTGTTGTTTTCACTTTCATTTTTTTCCCTTTGGTGAACTTCCACACAGTTTTCAAAACTAATTCAGTTCATTAAATCTTGCGTGTTATACTCCAGCAGCTTGGTGAATCATTAAATTCTGATAGATTCCAGTAATCCAGACATCATGAAATGTCAGAATTTTGAAACCTGTTTAGGTAAGACTCCTTCACTTTGAATGATAAAGTGTTTCTTCCCCTTTCATTCTCTCCCTCATTGCTTTCTGCTCCTTTCTTTCAGTAGGTTGACCAATTCCTTTTCATTTTACAAAGGCGACTGTTCCCATCCGCATGGAGACAATAGACAATAGACAATAGGTGCAGGAGCAGGCCATTTGGCCCTTCGAGCCAGCACCGCCATTCAATGCGATCATGGCTGATCATCCCCAATCAGTACCCCGTTCCTGCTTTCTCCCCATATCCTCTGACTCCGCTATTTTTAAGAGCCCTATCTAGCTCTCTCTTGAAAGCATCCAGAGAACCTGCCTCCACCACCCTCAGAGGCAGAGAATACCACACTCACCATTCTCTGTGAGAAAAAGTGTTTCCTCGTCTCCGTTCTAAATGGCTTACTCCTTATTCTTAAACTGTGGCCCCTGGTTCTGGACTCCCCCAACATCGGGAACATGTTTCCTGCCTCTAGCGTGTCCAAACCCTTAACAATCTTATATGTTTCAATGAGATGCCCTCTCATCCTTCTAAACTCCAGAGTGTACAAGCCCAGCTGCTCCATTCTCTCAGCATATGACAGTCCCGCCATCCCAGGAATTAACCTTGTAAACGTACGCTGCACTCCATCAATAGCAAGAATGCTCGTCCTCAAATTAGGGGACCAAAACTGCACACAATACTCCAGGTGTGGTCTCACTAGGGGCTCTGTACAACTGCAGAAGGACCATTGTTGTCCAAGCACACAACCAGCAATTGCAATTTCAGCACAACTGTTAATGGTTTTTTTTGCTTTAGACAACGGTGGTGTCATAAAAATGGCACAGTTTGTACCTAGGACTGATCCAGCGTTTCAAAATGGCTTGCAGAAATCTATTGAAGGTGCCTTTTAGGTTGATGGGAAGATCTCAGAGAAGTAGAAAGCTCCACTGCTTCTTGCCATTTTAGCTATTGCTAAAGCCATTGGATTTTTCAATCTACAAATGTTTTTATAATCATCCCTTTTGTTTTTTCCTCTGTTTCATGGTATTATTGCCCACATGTTATCCTGAGTGGAGATGACTAAGTTATGTGGTTTTGTACTTCTTCAATATTTCTAGCATGTTCAGGATACAAAAAATTATTTGTGTAACAAAATTAATACACTGCAGTGTACTACCTGAAATAAGTAGGCTCACAGAAGCATTTGGCACAGAAGCAGGCCATTCGGGCCATCATGCCATGCCTGCCAGCACTTTGGAAAAATTATCCAATTTGTCCCTATTCTCTCCGTGCAACACAACACATGATCTTCTGTAATTATAACTGTCACAAATGAATTTTATCATTGTCTTCCTGTAGTAATTCATCACTTTTCAACAAAAGCCCGACGAATCCGAGCAATTAGAGAAATGGCAAGAACTTTGCAGCATGGAGGTCAAATGATGATTTACGTGTGGGCCATGGAACAAAAGTACCGTCGATTTGAAAAACAGGACATCTTTGTTCCTTGGAACCGATCCCTGTGTTCGAGACCATCATCAGAGTCAAGTCAAAATAACAATCAAGAGAATGTCAAGACAGAAGGTAAAGATCTAATAAAAGCAGTTCAAAATCAAACCAGTGTAATGCTGCCTCTTCGACAGGATGAGCACACAATACTTCCATATAGAAGTGACAATCAAACATTGTTAGAAAATTGCTGCCCCAGAATGTCCAAAGATCAAGAGTACCGACTTTACAAGAATCTGGGAAAATCCCTCCGTTCGTGGTTCTTCTCCAAATCACTTGATGATGTTATGATGCAGACGCACATCGAACGACTAAAGTCAATGAAAAATTCACCAGACCTAATGCACACATGGAGCAACTCTACCGTTAACATGCAGCCTGTGGGGAAGTTGAGCACTTCATCGCGGCACTGCAGTTTGGAAGCAGATTGCCCATCGCTGGTGAAGAGAGACAGTCTAGATGAGGAAGTATTTTCTGAAAATCCAAGGCATGAAGAAACACAATGGTTAGAGACCAAAAATGCATTAAAAGAAAAAGAAGGCAGACTGCAAAGTGAAATCCACAGACCAGACCTAAATCCTTGTTGGACTAACTCTGTAGGAGACAGTCTTAAAGAAACACAAAGCTCAGAGTCAACAAGGTCTGCAATTGAAAGTATCAAAACTGTGGCTTTAGATGACAAGCAAGAGACAATTCCAGATGCTACAGAATTCATGAGATATTATCACGTCTTCAGGGAAGGGGAATTGGTTCAACTCATTGAAGAGAATGTGCAAGAACTTCATCTCCTCAGTTTCTGTTATGACCATGGCAACTGGTGTGTTATAGTGGAAAAACAATAATATGCAGAGATTTTAACTGAAGTATACATTTTAATGTCAAAGGTACTCTTGAGCCACTATTTTAATCACAGATTGCAACAAAATTGTTTTCAATTTTGCTCACATTAAGCACAATATAAATACCATTGTATAAAATTATATTTTAAACTATGGAGTGACCAGAGGTACAGGATTAATGGTTTGAAAGTAGACAAAAAATGCTGGAGAAACTCAGCGGGTGAGGCAGCATCTATGGAGAAAAGGAGTAGGTGACGTTTCGGGTCGAAACCCTTTTTCAGACTGATTAATATTTTGGATACAAGTGGGCACAATTCGAAGGATCTGATTAATGTTGGCACCACTCACTCATTAATGAATGGGGAGACAATTGAAAGCAACAATTCTCTCCTCATTGATTGGTTATTTTAAAGGGTGAAGCAGCAGAAGGATTGCCACAAGGGTTTAAACATTACCACCTTGCTGGAGCCAGGAGTCCTCTCATACCTCTTGTTGTCCAATACTTGCCCTTTTCCTGTTTCGACTCCCACATGTGACCTTGCACTACTCCATAATTTGGTGGTGCCATATAGTGTGCTGTACTGCATCACTCCCCCAACATACTTTGTATAATCATCCCGCCAATGTGACTTGATGTGCAGAGATTCACAGCCAAGGTGTTTCCGTTAATGTTCCCTGTTGCTGTGCTCACAGTGGGATCAGAAGGGTAGTTATGTTGGATGCTTGCCAAGGGCTGGTCCCGTTCTACCTGAAGGTCTGTCATTTGTCTCCCAGCTGCCAGGAAATCTGGTGACTTCTGCCAGCCCAAAGAAAGTGGCAGGTATGTATGTACCTTGGATCGACACAAAACGCTGAAGTAACTCAGCAGGTCAGGAAGCATCTCTGTAGAAAAGGAATAGGTGACGTCTCCGGGTCGAGACCCTTCTTCAGACTGAGTCAGGTGAGAGGAAAATGAGAGGTATGAAAAGGTACTGAATCAATCAGAGTTGGAACCGATGACTCAAGAAAACTGAGCCCACAATGGTCCATGGTTGGCTGTGGAAGAGGTGATAATGAAAGGATATAAACAGTGAAACTAGCAAGACCCCTTGGAGGGAGGGATGGGGGAGAGAGGGAATGCAAGGGTTATTTGAAATTAGAGAAATCAATGTTCATACCGCTGGGTTGTAAGCTGTCCAAACGAAATATGAGGTGCTTTGGACCTGGCCTGATGGTTCATTTCAATCATAGAGGTGGCTGCTTTGGTGCAAGTTCAAATCTTGATTATGTTCTGAACTCCTCGTGGGCATTGCAACGGGGAGGCTGGTTCTTCCCAAGGAATCAAGTTTCCAAAAGCACATGAAAAGGTTACAGCAGAGCATATTCTGTTTTGAAATATCCCAAACCTACTTTCTAAAAAAATATGATTTCTCATAAAAGGGTTATCTATCTCACACAGGTTATCAGATCAATAAAGATTAATCAACATTATTTCTTTGTAACTGTTGTCAGAAAATATATGATACTGTTCCATTTGTTTTAAGCTGTTTAGTATTTATTATAACGTCTGCGAGCATTGTGTGTAGATCTTTTTTGTTGTTCATCCCATGTGCAGACAATATATTAAGTAATAGTGCACTGCAAGATACATTTTTATAATTTTTTTATGCACATATGTCATATTTATATGTAGAAGTTCTAACTTTGTACATCATTTGAATTCAAAGATAGAGTTTTTGTATTAATGACTGGATAATAATTAGTAGCCCGTGTGTAAGAAGGAGCTGCAGATGCTGGTTTAAACCGAAGATAGACACAAAATGCTGGAGTAACTCAGCGAGACAGGCAGCATCTCTGGAGAGAAGTAATGGATGACGTTTCGGGTCGAGACCCTTCTTCAGACTGGTTAGGGATAAGGGAAACGAGAGATATGGACGGTGATGTGGAGAGATAAAGAACAATGAATGAAAGATATGCAATAAAATAGCGATGATAAAGGATAATAGCCTATGTTTATTACAAAGTGTCTGACAAACACAAGAGAACATAGACCAGTACAGCACAAGAACAGACCCTTCGACTGTCAATTTAAACTAATTCCACCTCATAGTCATAGATTCATACAGGGTAGAAACATGCCCTTCGGCCTAACTTGCCCATGCCAACCAACATGCCTCATCTACATTAGTCCCACCGGCATGCCTTTCGCCCATATCGCTCTAAACCTATCCTATCCATGTACTCATCTAAATGTTTCTTAATTATTGTGATAGTATCTGCCCCAATTACCTTCCCCACAGCTCATTCCATATACCTACCTCCCTTTGTGTAAAAAAATATTGTCCCTCAAGTGCCTATTAAATCATTCCCCCCTTACCTTAAACCTATATCCTGCGGTTTTCTATTCCTCTACTGGGTAGAAGACTCTGTGCATTTGCCCTATCCATTCCTCCCATCCCTCTCATGATCTTATACACTTACATGTGGTTGATATCCGTTCAACCCCTGTGTTCATGTGCCTGTCTAAATGCCTCTTGCGTAGGATAGAGTTGGTGTACGGAGATCGCTGGTCGACATGGATTCGGTGGGCCGAAGGGCCTGTTTCCACGCTGTATCTCTAAATCAAACTTGTCCATCGCCTAGCTGATATTGTAGAGGGCTGGGTGAGCTTTTTTTTTTATCATGCTTGCCTTTGGAAATGATGTACTGTACTGTAGATTCAGAAGAATTATATCAGGGCTTTGAGGATAGCTTACGTGAATTTGCTTTGACTTCACGAGTTAGAATAACTCTATCCAAAATAATAAAGGAATTTGATGGGGTAAGGCAGGCTGGTGGAATTGCAGGCTGGTTGTGGCTTGAAATCATGCATTGCTCACTCTCTTTCAATCTCCTATGTCACATTGAGCATCAGGAGCTTGTACAATACAAACAGAAAATAATGGAAAAACTCAGCAGGTCAGGCAGCATCTGTGTAAAGAGAAATGATCAATGGTCTGTGGGAAGTGTGCTGCATTAAATGTTTTGTTAAACAACAGAGAGTTGTAATTGAGTGCAACCTAATGCTCACTTAGTTTACGTAGAACATAGAACAGTACGGGACATAACAGGCTTATTGGCAGACAGGGTCAGTACCGAGCTTGATGCTGGGTTAAATTAATCTTATTTGCCTACACGTGATCCATACCCCTCCATTCTCTGCATATCCATGTGCCTATGTAAAAGTCTCTTGAATGCCATTGTTGTATCTGCCTCCATCATGACCCCTGGCAGCGAGTTCCAAGCACCCACCACACTTTGTGTTAAAAAAAACAAAATACCTGCTCCACATATCTCCTTTACATTTTGCTCCTCTTACCGAAAAGCTATGCCCTCTAGACTTTGACATTTCCACCCAGGGAGGAAGGTTCTGCCTGTATACCCTATCTCATAATTTTATATTCTTCTATCAGGTTTCCCCTTAACCTCTGGCATTCCAAGTTTTGTTCAACCTATCATTATAGCTAATGCCCTCTAATCCAGGCAACATTCTGGCTCTTCTACACCCTCTTCTGCACCCTCTCCAAAGCCTCCACATCCTTATGTTATGGGACGATATGTTATGGGGCGTTATGCACACATATTCCAAATGTGGCCTAATTAAAGTCCTATAAATCTGCAACATGACTTGTGGACTAATACTTAATGCTCTGACTTTCCACCGATTAATATTCCTGTCTTAGGCATCAGTGTTCCAAAGGGAATATAACGTCTCTACTGCCAGTGAAGGGATCCAATGAAGCAGTTGACATTTGCTGGTGCCATCACAAGTCTATTTACCCACAACCATT
Source organism: Amblyraja radiata (assembly GCF_010909765.2). Taxonomy (NCBI): domain Eukaryota; kingdom Metazoa; phylum Chordata; class Chondrichthyes; order Rajiformes; family Rajidae; genus Amblyraja; species Amblyraja radiata. The sequence continues at coordinate 111,319,141 of NC_045956.1, forward strand.
GGGTATATAATTATTTTCACAGGAAGTAAAAATCAGGCACAGCTTTGTCGATATGCATAGGACAAAATAGTTTGTATGGATTTTCATTCAGCCACTTGGATTTGCTGCAAGTAAAATTCATGGCAGCACATTTTTTGAGTGTGGAATTTTCCATTTAAACTAATTGAAACCGATTTCATGAAACCATTGCCAGAAATTTCAGGAGGGTTTTTTTTCTGGATTTCCTGCTGGAACTTGGAATATCGTTCAAAATCCCTTGGTATTTTGCCTTTCTACACTTGCAATAGTCATCTCGGAACATGGTTTTCCAAATTAATATAACTCTAAGGTAATCTGCTTAGTTCTTGTCTTTTTCCACCCATCGGGATAAGATGTTGTGATGCTCTTTGCTTGTTTTATGAAAATATAAATATTTCATTTACGAAGAGCTAAATATTCTGGTTGCCTCTGTGACTTTATTAAAGCACAATCTGTATATCTTAATGCTCCCCTTGTGGAAACTTTTAAACAGGGGTCAATGCAATAAGTTATTTATCCACAGACCACCATCGTTCTCAGGATTCCTCTGTGGCAGCAAATATTTCAAATCTGCAGCAATTTTCAAAATCTCATTCTGGTGACATGAATTTCTTTAACTATGATGGCTGGGCAAGGGTGTAGATTCTCTGCACAAACCATAAATAATGCAATGTTCCCAGTGTTTTGATGTACTATTGTGACAAACTCTGGCTTTCACAATCTTTCAATTCTATTTAAATATCTCCAGCTTATGTATTTTTAACTTATTGCAGAATAAAGTAACACTAAACATGAAGTGGTATTTTATTGTTTTTCGTGCCCAGCGGTCCTGGAAATCCCCCAGGGCGCCCATGGACAGCGCGTAATCCCTTTCTAGTACCACCCAGGCACGGACGTAACCCCAGAAAAGGGGCAGGCAGATGGCTCGGGCCATTGTCTTTCGTGCTTTGACTTTTTGATCCAACCTTTTCGTTTGGATGCAAATATTTATAGGATATTTTTTTACCAATTCACTGTACACTGAGTTACATTTACCCAAGAAGGTACGGATGTGATCTGGCGTGTGCCACATGCCTGCATCCTACTAAAAGTGGTCACTTTCACCTTTCACTAGCTTCTTTACACTCCAACCACTCTGGCACTGAACCCTGTAGTTTAATGAGGACAAACAGCTAGCATTGCATGCAGTTTAAGATAAGGTGAACTATCGCAACTGGAGACAGTTTGCTCTAATTTGCATTCAACAGCAGAACTTTGGAGGATCCATGCAAGAACATTTAGAGACAATCCCAGGTGTGCTGGTTTGAAAAGACACATTCTCCAAGGGCAGTCCCATTGTGTCCCCAGTGAGGGTCCCCTCATTTTCATGCTTTGGGGCTTCCTTGCAAAAATGACCAGTCTTGGTCTACAGAGAGGTAGAGGAAGGAACATTGCTGCCAATATCTTGTTGCGGGACAGACAGGTTCCATGTTAGCAAGCACGAGAAGGTTCAAAGATAATAACGAGAAACAAAATAACATAATACTTAAAAGTAAGTGACAACAGATGTCTGCTGTTTATAGAGTAAAACATAGAACATAGAACCGTATAGCTCAAGAACGGGATGTTCTGCCCACATAGTTTGTGCTGAACATTATGCCTTGTTGAACTGATCCTATCAGCCAGTACATGAACCAAATCCCTCAACTCCCTGCATTCCCTTGTGCCTATCTAAAAGCAAAAGCCTCTTCAACAGCTCTATCATATCTGCCTCCACCACCACTCCTGGCAATGCGTTCCAGGCCCGCACCACTCTCTGTGTAAAATACCTGTCCCACACATCTCCATTAAACATTCCCCCTCTCACCCTAGCCTAAGGCCTCTAGAGTTGGACATCTGCACTCTGGGGAAATATACTCTGACTGTCTACCCTATCTATTCCTCTCATCATTTGATATACTTCTATCGCCTCCCCTCATCCTCCAACGTTCCAGAGCAAACAATCCGAGTGTATCCAACCTCACTCTGTAGCTGAAACCCTCTGACAGTGGAGCTGAAGAACAGAAGTACTGTGCTGCTGCCACACAGCTCCAGTGACCTGAGTTTGATCTTGGGTCTGGTGCTGTATTTGTGAAGTTTTCTCCGTGGTTTTCTTCCTTTGATGATGCACTGCCTGGTAGATTAATCGGCTACTGTAAATTATCCTGAACATAGATGGATGGTGTTGACGAGAATCAGAGAGATGCGAGGTTACAGGGAAATAAGTGGCGGGATTGGATTGCTTTGAGAGCAGCATAAACTCGATGGGCCAAATGGCTCCCTCACATCTCATAAGGAAATCTAATGAATATAAATGGGGTGGGATGTGAAACCCCGATTCATCGTATCTCTGCAACAAAGTCCAAATGTACACGGATGTCTGTACATTTAGTGAAATATTTTATTAGTGCCACAACAGTGCAATTGTTTTGAATGCAGAGCAAGTTTGAAAACACAATTTGATAAATTGGGTTAATGCTGTCATCTGCTGGTGATTCTGTAACATTACATGTAACATGAGGGTATTAGGAATGTTCATCACTGCAGTTTTGCTGCTGTTCATATGAGTGCACAAGTTACTGCAAGTTACTTGGGCGAACTGCAGTAGATCTGCAGTGACAAACATTCCTAATATCCTTATTACAAGAAGTCAAAGAACACAATTACCTACAAATTCCTTGGCAGCTGCAGTGTGTGAGGGGCTGGGTGAGGGCCCTGGCAGTGAGTTTCCGCAGTGCCTGAGGCGTGAAGTGCTGAACATAACAGGAAGTAGAAACAAAGGTACAAATACCTAAGTAGTTCTCTGAAAGCAGTGACACAGGGGGACAAGGTGGCTAAGAATGTGTATAGCACACTTGACTTCATAGGGGGTTGGATATGGAGAATGAGGGTTGGAATATAATGTTACAACTGTACCACACTGACCACAAGGCTGTTCTTGGACTTATTGTGCAATTCTGTTTGCTGAGATAGAACACATGATTAAGCTGTAAGCGGTGTCAAAAAGATTCACAAGGATAATTAATGGAGATAAAACAATCCAAGTCTATCCAACCTCTCCCTGTAGCTAAAGCCTCCCAATCCAGGCATTATTTTGGTAAACCTCTGCGCCCTTTCCAAAGCCTTCATATTCTTCCCATAATGGGCCTCTTCGTCTCCTTCCTAAAGGAACGTCCTTTAATTCTGAGGCTATGACATCTAGTCTGAGATATTCCACCCATAACCTTTCCCCCAACATTACATTTCACTCCTCTTCTCATCAGACACATGTTTGTTCCCTTTTGTACCTCTAGCTTCTGTCACTTTACTCCATCCATTTGCCAATAAAACCTTGTCTGCCCATTTCCTCCACAGATGCTGCCTGACCCGCCGAGTTCCACCAACACTTTGTGCTTTGCTCAAGATTCCAGCTTCTGCAGTTTTTTATATCTCCGTCTTAATTGTGGATCTCTTTGGACTCGATCCATTCATCATTCATAGAAACATAGAAAATAGGTGCAGGAGTAGGCCATTCGGCCCTTCGAGCCTGCACCGCCATTCAATATGATCATGGCTGATCATCCAACTCAGTATCCTGTACCTGCCTTCTCTCCATACCCCCTGATCCCTTTAGCCACAAGGGCCACATCCAACTCCCTCTTAAATATAGCCACCTTCTGTGGCAGAGAATTCCACAGATTCACCACTCTCTGTGTGAAAAAAGTTTTTCTCATCTCGGTCCTAAAAGACTTCCCCCTTATCCTTAAACTGTGACCCCTTGTTCTGGACTTCCCCAACATCGGGAACAATCTTCCTGCATCTAGCCTGTCCAACCCCTTAAGAATTTTGTACGTTTCTATAAGATCCCCCCTCAATCTTCTAAATTCTAGCGAGTACAAGCCGAGTCTATCCAGTCTTTCTTCATATGAAAGTCATGACATCCCAGGAATCAGTCTGGTGAACCTTCTCTGCACTCCCTCTATGGCAAGAATGTCTTTCCTGATTCATCAAAAAATCCAACTAGATGAGCCGAACATGAGCAAACCCTCACAAATCTGCGCTGACTCACTCTAATCAGCCCATACTTGCCCAAACATTCAATCAGCCAATTGTTGATGACAAACTGCAGCAACTTCCCCATATCTGATGTGAAGTGACAGGTTTGTATTTTCCTGCTTGCTACTTTCTTCAATAAAGGAGCAACATGTACAATTAACCAGGTCATTGGTTCAGCATCTGAATCTGAGTTTGGAAAGTGATGACAAATGCACTTACAATTTCATTTATTATTCTGTGACTGAAACAAACAGATATTCTAGATTATTCCATCTGGACTCCATTCAAGGACCCAAGCAGTCGTTCCAGGTGTGACAGAGGTTTACCTGCATCTCCTCCAACCTCATCTATTGCATCCGCTGCTCTAGATCTACATTGGTGAGACCAAGCGGAGGCTTGGCGATCATTTCGCCGAACACCTCCGCTCGGTCCGCAATAACCAACCTGACCTCCCTGTGGCTCAGCACTTCCTCCCCCTCCCATTCCCCATCCGACCTCTCTGTCCTGGGTCTCCTCCATGGCCAGAGCGAGCAACGCCGAAAATTGGAGGAACAGCACCACATATTCCGCTTGGGGAGTCTGCATCCTGCGGGCATGAATATTGAATTCTCCCAATTTTGTTAGCCCTTGCTGTCTCCTTCCCTTCCTCAGCCCTCGGGCTCCTCCTCCTTTTTCCTTTCTTCTCTCCGCCACCCCCCATCAGTCTGAAGAAGGGTTTCGGCCCGAAACGTTGCCTATTTCCTTCCTCCATAGATGCTGCTGCACCCGCTGAGTTTCTCCAGCATTTTTGTGTACCTTCCAGATGACAATCTTGCAATGTATTCTTGTTTGCCTATTTACTGTATATTAAGTATGCTACAGTCCTCTTTTACATAAATGGATAGGCTACACTTTCAATGAAGAGGATTGTTTTGTTAATTCACACCGTCGTAGGAATATTACAGATGCAAACTTCCTGTGAGGTTTTGAGGGTCAGTGAGAAGGATCTGCACTAGAACACGAGTAAGGAGAGAGGAATGCACAGGAAATAACTTGAAAGAATGAAAGTTTACATTGGTTTCTTGCTGATTTTGTTTCCAGAGCAGAGCGTGGAGTTCACAAACCGAGCCCCCAGTGTCCTCAGGAAGGCCAACTGCATGCCTATTCCATGCATGTCTCTCGGCCATTGTTCTTGTTGGTGTCAGTGGGGGCACGTTGTCACTGGGATGCCCATTGTGTTCAGCACTGTGAAGTCTAGAGGTACACGAGACACCTACCATGGCTGAGCAAAGTGCCCTCAGCTGGGCCTTTAGACCGTGCTTCCATCACAGAAAGCCCATTGACGGGGTTTTAATACTTGTTAATGCCGGGTGACACAAGTGAAAGCTGACACCGTCGTGTGCAAGAATTGTGTAGAAAGGAACTGCAGATGCTGGTATATAGATGCGGGACCCGACCTGAAACATCATCCATCCTTTTTCTCCAGAGATGTTGCCAGATCTGCTGAGTTACTCTGGCACTTTGTGATTCCTGGGATGGCAGGACTTTCATATGAAGAAAGACTGGATAGACTCGGCTTGTACTCGCTAGAATTTAGAAGATTGAAGGGGGATCTTATAGAAACTTACAAAATTCTTAAGGGGTTGGACAGGCTAGATGCAGGAAGATCATTCCCGATGTTGGGGAAGTCCAGAACTAGGGGTCACAGTTTAAGGATAAGAGGGAAGACTTTTAGGACCGAGATGAGAAAATCATTTTTTACACAGAGAGTGGTGAATCTGTGGAATTCTCTGCCACAGAAGGTAGTTGAGGCCAGTTCATTGGCTATATTTAAGAGGGAGTTAGATGTGGCCCTTGTGGCTAAAGGGATCAGGGGGTATGGAGAGAAGGCAGGGATGGGATACTGAGTTGGATGATCAGCCATGATCATATCGAATGGCGGTGCAGGCTCGAAGGGCCGAATGGCCTACTCCTGCACCTAATTTCTATGTTTCTATGACCAATGTGTGAAAGCTTTGCTCCCACTGGTCTATGTTACTGAATCTTATGGAGTACATTTGCTGCTCCCTAGCATTTGATCTCCCCAGCATTTATTCCAAACTCAGCCCACTCTCTTTTCATGAGGGCAAAATGTTGGCCAGTCCCAGTTCCAGTCATCACTTGCTTTCTGCTGGCTGCCTGTTTGTGTCACTCCGCTCTGACTTCAGTCGTGACTACCAGTGGCGAGCACTCCGTGGAATCAGCAGTTGCAACCGCTTAACATTATCCACACTTCCCCACCCGGCCGAAAATGGTGTGCATTAAATTTTACCTTCACATTATTAACATTGAGTTCAGAGACACATCTGCCTTTTTAATCAGCATAAGTTCATGTTATAGGAGCAGAATTAGGCCTACCCTGCCATTCAATCATGGCTGATCTATCTTTCCATCTCAACCCCACACTCCTGCCTTCTCCCCATAACCCCTGACATCCATACGAATCAAGAATCTATCAATCTCCGCCTTAAAAAACATCCATGGACTTGGCTTCCACAGCCATCTGGGGCAATGGATTCCACAGATTCACCACCCACTGACTAAAGAAAATAAAACTTCAAAAAGTTAACGTTCTGATGCAAGAATCAGATGGTTGATTAAAAATCTCATGTGATTTATGTCACGTGAAGCCTATCCATTTGTTCTGCTGCCTGTCCAGTGGCTGCTCATTGTCAGTGCATCTGATATTTCACTGGCGTATAGTCAAGTGTATTCGGGTTTATTGAATGAATGAATGAATAAGTTTATTGGTCAACACATACGAGGAATTTGCCTTGGTGCTCCGCTCACATGTAACAACAATGACATATGAAACATTAAACATTTATAATAAAACATTATTGTTTAAACATGAGGCTACAGACTTTTGGTTATTGAGTAGAGCTGCTGCTCATGGAAAAAAAGCTGTTTTATGTCTGGCTGTGGTGGCTTTGACAGTCTGGAGTGGCCTTCCAGAGGGAAGTGCTTCAAAGAGTGTGTGGCCAAGGTGAGAGGGGTCAGAGATGATCTTACCCGCTCACTTCCTGGCTCTTGCAGTGTACAGTTCATCAATGGGGGGGGGGGGGGGGGAGGTTGCAGCCAACAACCTTCTCAGCTGATCGGACGATTCACTGCAGCCTCCGGATGTCGTGCTTGGTGGCTGAGCCAAACCAGACCATGATGGAGAAGGTGAGGACAGACTCTACGATGGACCATCATTGCCTGTGGCAGATTGTGTTTCCTCAGCTGCTGCAGGAAGTACATCCTCAGTTGGGCCTTTTTGACTGTGGAGTCATCTGCACAAATAAGGTGAGGTACAGCTACAATGAAAATCTTGTTTGCAGCAGCATTACAGGCACAAAGACACAAAACGTAAAATCATTCATAAATTATACAAGACAGTGAAAAACTAATAGACTGTAAAAACTAAAGTCATTAATGCAAAGCACAATTAGAAACAAGTCAATTAGTAGCACGTCAACAGGCCTTTCGGTTTAACTCGTTCATGACGACAAATATGCCCCATCTAAACTGGTCCCATTTGCCTGTGTTTAGCTTACACCCCTTGAACCTTTTTTTTAATCCGTTTACCTGTCCAAATGTCCTTTAAATGCTGGCATCACTACCTCCACGGGCAACTCATTTCATATTCCCCGCACCCTCTGTGTGAAAAAGGTGCTCCTCAGGTTCCTATTAAATATTTCCCCTCTCACTTGGAACCTCCCTGGGTAATGAACTGTGTGTTCACCTTATCTATTCGCCCCATGGTTTTATACTCCTCTATATGATCACCCCTCAGCCTCTTGCACTCCAAAGAATAAAGTCCTAGCTTGCCCAACCTTCCCACGTCGTCTTTATTAATCTTTTCTGAACTCTTTACAGCTTAGTGTCATCCTTCCTAATAGCAGGGTGACCAAAGCTGAATACAATGCTCCAAATGTAGCCCCACCAAGTTTTTGTCCAACTGTAACAATATCACGACTTCAATACTTCACAACTTCAACACCCCCATCAGTCTGAAGAAGGGTTTCCACCCGAAACGTCGCCTATTTCCTTCACTCCATAGATGCTGCTGCACCCGCTGAGTTTCTCCAGCATTTTTGTGTACCTTCGATTTTCCAGCATCTGCAGTTCCTTCTTAAACATTCAATACTTACTTGCCTGAATGGTGAAAGCCAAAGTTTCAAATGCTGTCTTTATCACCATGTTGACCAGTGACACGACTTTCAATTAAATATGTACCTGTACCCCCCTGATCTACAACACTCTCTAGGGCTCAACCATTTACTGTGTAAGTCCTGCCCTGGTTTGACTTTCAAAGTGCAATGCCTCACACTTATCTGCATTACACTCTATTGGCCATTCCTCAGCCTAGTTGACCATCCGATCCAGATACTGCTGTAATTTTTGATAACCATCTTCACTGTTTACAATACCACTACTTTAGTGTCATCTGCAATCTTACTAATCATGCCTTGTACATTCTCTTCTACATCATTGATATAAACCACAAACACAATGAGCCCAGCACTGACCCCTGAGGCACGCCACTAGTCACAGGCTCCAGTCTGAGAAACAACCTTCCACCACCACCTCTGCTTCTGCTCTGGAGCAGGTTTGGGACAAGACGGTCACAGATGAGTGTAACAATGGGTTTGACATGAAGCCAACGACACTATCTCTTCCTTTTCCTGGGGGGCACCACAGCCGATATTTGTACTTGCATCCTTGTTGCATACTCAATTCCAGTTTGTTTCTGTAACTCATGCCATTTTACTGAGCTGTGTTACCACCCTTGGATTGGGAACAGCTCCATCCAAGACCGCAAGAAATTGCAGAGAGTTGTGGATGTAGCCCAGACCATCACACAGATCAACCTCCCTTCCATTTACTACATTTACACTTCACACTGCCTTGTATGAAAATTCATACCTCCCGATTCAGGGATAGTGTCTTCCCAGCTGTTATCAGGTCCTGACTGAACCATCCTCTCACTAACAGGAGAGTAGTCCTGACCTCCCATCTGCCTCATTAGAGACCTTTGAACTATCTATAATAGGTCTTTATCTTCAACTAAATGTTGTACCCTTCACCCTGCATCTGTACACTGTGGATGGCTGATTGGATGGGACTAGTTTGGAGGGATATGGACCAAACACAGGCAGGTGGGACTAGTGTAGCTGGGACATGTTGGCCGGTGTGGGCAAGTTGGGTTGAAGGGCTTGTTTCCACACTGTATCACTCTATGATTGCAATCATCTATATTCTTTTCTTTGCCTGGATAGCACACAAGAACTTTTCACTATGCCTCGGTACACGTGACAATAAACTAATTCTCAAACCCCCCCCAGGACTTTTTCCTGTTGTCTGGCCCACACCCTGCAATCTCCTCACCGAGGGTCACCACCTGGTCACTTGGAGAAGATTGCCTGAGTCCAGAACCAGGGGCCACAGTTTAAGAATAAGGGGTAGGCCATTTAGAACGGAGAGTTAGATAGAGCTCTTAAAGATAGTTGAGTCAAGGGATATGGGGAGAAGGAAGGAACGGGGTACTGATTGGGGATGATCAGCCATGATCACAGTGAATGGCGGTGCTGGCTCGAAGGGCCGAATGGCCTATTCCTGCACTTATTGTCAATCCTACTCGACTTTGAGTGATCATTCACGGTTTGCTAATACTATTCAGGGTTGCACCAGCCACCCCCCTCCCGCCTCTCCTCCACCAGTATTATGTTCAGGTTATTAGAGCAACCAGCCTTAAGACGGAGTTGAGCTGCAGGTGAAACAGTAAAGGGCCTGTCCCACTTACGTGTCCTTGACATGCAAATTACGCGACCTCGTCATCGCGTTGAGGCGCACGGGCATCGCATGGCCGCGTGGGGCCGGTCCCATTGAGAAACATGGAGGGGTATAGAGTTGTGCGCGACATCGCGCGGGGCTCCGAAATTTTTGTAGCGAACAAAATCTTCGCGCGCCAACGACCTGTCCGGTAACTGACGGCCAAAGTGGGACAGGCCCAAGACCCTGGCGCGATGCAATGTCTCACCTCCAACAGCAGCAGAAGCAGGCAAACGATCGCCGAGCTCGGCCTGGGGCTCACGGCCATTGCGGATCCGGATCCGGCCCCACTTCTACTCCCAGAGGTGGGCCAAGAAAATTGAAGATAGACACAAAATGCTGGAGTAACTCAGCGGGACCGGCAGCATCTCTGGAGAGAAGGAATGGATGATGTTTCGGGTCAAGACCCTTCTTTCAGTCTCGACCCGAAACATCACCCATTCCTTCTCTCCAGAGACGCTGCCGGTCCCGCTGAGTTACTCCGGCATTTTGCGTCCATCATCAAATGACGTCACGCGCTCCAGACGGCTGTGCTGTCGAATGAAGTCGAGCGCGACCTTCGCGGGACCATCGCGGGACCGTCGCGGCTCAACGCAACCACGAGGTTGCGTAATTTGCGTGCCAAGGACACGCAAGTGGGACAGGCCCTTAAGCCTGCACATCCGGAGAATGGTAAACAATTGTCCCCCATCTGCTAAGTGGGTACTGGTAACAAAGCTGCAGGGAGCAGCAAAGGGATAGGACTGACTGGATGGATGGATGAAGTATAGGCTCAGAATGGTCCCTTCTGTGCCACAACAGTTCCGTCAAACCCAGGTGAAGAATTGAACAGTCCTCTGAACAAGTGGAAAATAAGCAGTCATTGTTCTTGTCTTATTGTTACAAGCAATTAAGCCTCGTTCCTCCGCTAGCTGGATATCACCGAGTCCTGCAGGGCTGGCACAGAATGAAACTCACAATTTCACCTTAAAGTTACTCTCAATTATTGGTGCAATCAGATCTTGCCACAGTGGCATAGCTGGTAGAGTTGCTGCCTCAGTGCCAGAGACCTGGGTTTGATCCTGACATTGGGTACATTCGCCCTGTGACCGTGTGGGTTTTCTCCGTGTGCCCAGGTTTCCTCCCACATCCCAAAGACGTGTGGGTTTGGAAGTTAATTGGCCTCTGTAAATTACCTCATGTGTAGGGAGTGGATGTTAAAATGGGATAACTTAGAAGTAGTGTTAACAAATGATCGGTGGTCTGGGTGAACGGTGGCAGAAGGGTCTGTTTCCAGGCTGTGTCTTTAAACTAAACTTCATGGTTGGATTTTTTAATTAAAATAGTAAAAGTGTAAGCCCAATCAAGTGAACAGGTCAAGGTGCATCGAGCAAACTGACCATAGTTACCTAAAATGCCAGAACATTACTGATGTGGTTGCTCTGAGACCTTGCTAGAGCATGCCAACAAAGTTGAAAAGAAGGACCAATTAATCTTATTTGACACATTTAATAGTGCACTTCATGGTTATAACTGTACAGACATACAAAGATATAAACACATTCTAGGTTCTTTATGCCTTAGCATTGAGTGTAAAATATGTACAATATTTTAAAAAGGTACAAAAAAGTATAATTGAGGTATAAATACATGAATATTTAAATAATTAATAACATGGGTTATCCCTATTTGGCAGTATGCGGCTAGACTTGTGTATGTGTTTATAATACAATGGTATATACAGTGACATCAAATTCTACAAAGAACAAAAATCCTGGTAACAAAACAGACAGAAAGACAAGCTAGCATTTTTAAATGAAGGGACAACACTGATATAATTACAAATAAAATTTGCTTTCATTGCCACAAATTTCACTAAATGCTCTTTACATAACACTGAATGGTAAATATTTTAAACAATATTAGATAAATCCTTCTTTTAAATTCTGCTCACTTAGGGCTCCAGCTCCCACATATTAACAAAGGGGGCATTGAATCCCCAATGGCAGCTTATTGTATTAACTACATTCCATTTAAAGCCTCAAACAAACAGTAATGTTACAGTAAAACCTGTAAGAAAGGCTACTTTCTATTTGAGGACCTCTTGGCACCTAGCACCCTATGGTTGTTATCAAACTCTCATGATTGTCAAGTGAGGATGAAAAGATTAAAACAAAAATAAAAGCATTAAAAAGGTTAAGTTTAGTATGTCTGAATTATCTCATTAATAAAGTTGGGGGATCTTCCATTTCTTGCCTTTACAAATAGTATCCAACACCATGAATAGGAAACCCTTGAAGAATGTTGGTTCTATTATAAAAATATGATGAAGAGTAAATAAACAAAATGTGATAGAAACTTTATTTGGAGGCTCACCACATAAATGTGACGCCACGTCCACATATTCCTGGAAATAGCTTTAAAGTGTGCACAACACCACAGTTCTGGTCCCACCATCCAAGTAAAACATATTGATCAAACTGCCATACGTCATCAAAAACAGCAATATATTTTGTATTACTGTATGGGATCTGAAAAACCAGAACATTCTAACAGCACTTCCAACAGTAACAGTGGCAGAGTTCTGCCTAAACTTCTCCTGAGGTTGCTTTGAATACTGGGGCGTTTACTTGTCTTTCCCAGGACATTGCATTAAGTGGGGATTTCCAAACACTGGCTTGACCTCTTAGATTTGGTCGAGTGGATCCTGACCAGGATCTTGGTTTGGACAACCAAAAATAAGTGCAGTAACTTTCAATCTGTTTGCTCTCAGGAAAGGCTGCATTATTTGCCACTACTGATACCCTGAGAAGGTGGTGATTGAATTCCGAATTAAAACCTGCTGGCCAATTTGAGTCAAACCTGTAGCTTTGGGACTGAAGCAGTTAGGAATTGCAAGTTCTCCTCCCTGATGGGTTACTAGCCGGGCTTCTACCACAATCAGTAACCTTTGTGGACACGCTGTTCCTTGCGCTCTATATAATAAATAGTGGAAACACTTAGCTAGTCAGGAAAACATCTGCAGAAAAAGAAACAATGTTTCGAGTGATAACCATTCATCAGAACAGGAAAAAGTTGAGATAAAACAAGCAGAGAAATGGGGGAGGAAAAGAAAGAACAGAGATACAGCAGAAGGCACGAGAGTTCCTGAGCATTTTTTTTCTTCCAGATTTGTAGCTTCTGTGAACTTTTGGGTTTAAAAAAAAAAAACTCAACACAATGGGATTCTAACAATCTCATAATTTCTGGTCTAAATAAAAATATTTTTCTGAATATCATTTGGAGCCACGAGCAGAGAATTGCCAATCGCAATCTTGGCTCGGTAACAGGTGCTGCTCATGTTGCACCCGAGGAAACTGATCGCTATCTAGGTAAATGCTCTCCCCCTCACCCCAGGAAATGTAGTGGGCTTGGGTGCAATGTCTGGGATTGCTGCAAGCTATCACTAAGTCAAGGTAAGGCGAGCCTTTATGTTCAGAGTTGATTTTCAGCAGATGCTGGTGCATTAAAATGTTGGAAATGCTGGCAATTTGACATATAACAATTTTCTGCTTCAGAAGGGGAAGCAAAAGTAGCCGCTTCTAACCCAAGAACTTTACTTCATCTCAACATGCAAAAAGGCTAACATTGCCACAATATATCACAGAAAAGACAAAGTCAACGGGTCCCCAAAAAGATCAAACGTTATGGGAGCAGCATTAGGGCGTTTTGCCCATCAAGTCTACTCCACCAGAAAATCAGAAATGATCCAAAATCTTCTCTATTATTGAATTCCTATTCCTTTCCCTATTATTGTTTATAAAAGATGTGTCATCTATTACTCCATAGCAACAGCAACTTTGGAACGTCAGGTTCACTTTGGATAAAATAAGCAGCATGCTGTTTGTTGAAAATGTAGCATAGTCTGGCTGAGGTTATGTATGTGTAAAGTCATTGTCGCATTTAAAAATGGGCTAAACAAGGCTCTTGAATAGTGAGTGGTATGAAGCATATAGTATTGTGCATCCAAATAACTTCTACCGTTAAGACATTGCTGGTGTCAGACAAGCAATATTGAAAGGGATCAAGGTTGCTCTCATGCTCTGAGCAAATCTTAGGATGTGGTGGTGGACTGTGTTGGCAGAACTCCTAGATGCAGAAATGCAGAATGCATCTAGCACAAGTTCAGATGGCGAGAATTGGCCCTGAAGTGGTCCCCATTGTCTTTCACACAAGTTACTATCTTGAAACTTTTACTTCTACTGGACTCTGATCAATTGTTGGGTGTCGTTCTAGCATGCCAATGCGTTCCAAGCAAGAAGTGTACCAGACACCACGTTTTACACAATCTCCCACATTTCAGTTCCTTAGCAACACACTTTGCTTCCATGTTAACTAAATACCTGAACAAAGCAAGCACAACAGAAAAATCAGAAACTCTGAAAAAATACAATGGTTCATAAACTATTAAGTTATGGATAGTAATACAAAAAAAAAGCAAATCACATGAATGCACCAGGGTATTCTTGTACATAGACATGATTTATATTATACAAAATGCTTGATGCTTCACAGAAGCAATTGTGGCCTCTGAAGAAGCAAATGCAATGTATGCTTGCACTTCATTTGTAATTAAAGACCATTAATCCAACTGTATTCCAGTAAAGGCCTATATCACAGCCCTCATGAATGAAGCAGCTTTTTAAAGTATATCGCTACGGTCAAAATTAAGAACTTTATTAAAAATAAAATAATTAATTCAAGGCCTGATTCAAGCAGACCTCTCATAGACATGTAACGCAGGTCCACCACAATTTCCTTACAAGCAGAGTTGTTCTTTGAAGCATCGTGCTTCAGAGTTAAGCAGACTAGTTCGTTGGAAGGTGTCTCCTAATGCTTGTTTTCTTGACTGCCGGAGCCGTGAATAAGAAAAGAGTCCCGTATTCTAACAACTTCTGCCGCGCACAAGTGTCCAAATACTTTATTGTACCATTCTGGCATCCGTCCCCTGAAAAGTGCAAGAATTTTTTTAAATATTTGCCACAGATTTTAAAATAGAAATCACACATTTGACTGACAGGAAAAGGGGAGATGCAACAAGACCTGGGTGTCATGGTACACCAGTCATTGAAAATAGGCATGTAGGTGCAGCAGGCAGTGAAGAAAGCGAATGGTATGTTAGCATTCATAGCAAAAGGATTTGAGTACAGGAGCAGGGAGGTTCTACTTCAGTTGTACAGGGTCTTGGTGAGACCACACCTGGAGTATTGCGTACAGTTTTGGTCTCCTAATCTGAGGAAGGACATTCTTGCCATAGAGGGAGTACAGAGAAGGTTCACTAGACTGATTTCTGGGATGAGGGGGAACTTCTTTACTCAGAGAGTGGTAGCGGTGTGGAATGAGCTTCCAGTGGAAGTGGTGGAGGCAGGTTCGTTGGTATCATTTAAAAATAAATTGGATAGGCATATGGATGAGAAGGGAATGGAGGGTTATGGTATGAGTGCAGGCAGGTGGGACTAAGGGAAAATAATTGTTCGGCACGGACTTGTAGGGCCGAGATGGCCTGTTTCCGTGCTGTAATTGTTATATGGTTATATGGTATATGTCAGGACTTTCATATGAAGAAAGACTGGATAGACTCGGTTTGTACTCACTAGAATTTAGAAGATTGGAAGGGGATCTTATAGAAACGTACAAAATTCTTAAGGGGTTGGACAGGCTAGATGCAGGAAGATTGTTCCCGATGTTGGGGAAGTCCAGAACGAGGGGTCACAGTTTAAGGATAAGGGGGAAATCTTTTAGGACCGAGATGAGAAAAACATTTTTCACACAGAGAGTGGTGAATCTCTGGAATTCCCTGCCACAGAAGGTAGTTGAGGCCAGTTCATTGGCTATATTTAAGAGGGAGTTAGATGTGGCTAAAGGGATCAAGGGGTATGGAGAGAAGGCAGGTACAGGATACCGAGTTGGATGATCAGCCATGACCATATTGAATGGCGGTGCAGGCTCGAAGGGCCGAATGGCCTACTCCTGCACCTATTTTCTATGTTTCTAATGTTTGCATTTCACATTGGTGTCTCGCTATTACAAGATATAACTCTGATACATACCTTGTGTCTATCCTGCACAAGTAGGTGAGCTTGGACTTCCCTGACCCGCAGGGCTCGATTAGGTATCGTGCGGTGAGAGCATTTGCTCGGACTCCTCCAACTACTGGTGTCCCACTGTGCTCCACCGAGGTGGCCACTAACGCACAGCTGCCCTTGGGCAAGTTAGTTTTCCAGGTCCTGCAAAGAAATTGAACAAGTCTAAATGCAGATTCTTCAACAACTATATAAACAAGAGAAATACGAACCAAAAATTAAGAGAATTGTTATTCTACAAGCTCTTTTCCCTCCATTTCGGCTTCCCTCCTGCAAGACCAGTCTCACTCTCCAGCCCAAAGATGGACACAAAATGTTGGAGCAACTCAGCGGGACAGGCAGCATCTCTGGAGAGAAGGAATGGGCGATGTTTCAGGTCGAGATCCTTCTTCAGACTGAAGACCCTGTCTGAAGAAGGGTCTCGCCCTGAAACGTCACTCTCCAGAAATGCTGCCTGTCCTTCTGAGTTACTCTAGCATTTTGTGGGTATCTTTGGTTGAAACCAGCATCTGCAGTTCCTTCCTACACAGTCACTCAACAGCACACCAGGGAGTCACATTTTTCCATGCGAGCCCAGGGAGGTTATTTGAATGTGTTCAGGACAGCAGTTTATCTAGATCGTTTCATCTGCCCTTTTTTTAAACCCTGGATTAGGGAACATGGAGAGAAAGTCCAATTGTAGCAGACCATTTACTATCTAAAACCGAGCCACAGCTGCCAGCTATCTCAGATTCATCAGGGATCAAAGTTTCCTGTTACGCAAGGGAGAAGCATTTTAAACAGCGCTGCCAGTGAGGATCATGCTAGGTTATCTAATGTCACTTTATTCCCTGCAGATGATATCTAGAGGACGATGAAAATGTTTACCTTATAAGTACGTAATCTCTGGTTGGATGTGGGGCCATGCTGCTCTGCACATAGTGATAGATGTCCGTATGACTGTTCAAACTTTCAATGACCTTTGAGCTAAGGAGGTCATCATCCCAGAGGTGACGGTCTCGCAGTATCCGCCAGAGAACATCTTCTGGGGCAGCAGGAACCTCAATAGAAGCCTTCCACAGTTTTAGAGGTGGGCCGTCGCAAACCTGGGCACAGAATGTTACATTGAAATCTTTTGACTCTTTACTGCTAGGGTGCAATATGACAGTTGTTTACAAGATGCTTAGATATGCACGGCTGCTAAACATTCCTTCCCAAAATTCAAATGGAGACTAAGTTCAAAAACCCTAGGATTAGGTTTGGTATTGTCATGTTCAGCGAGATACAATGAAAAGCTTTGTTTTGCATGGTACCCAATCAAATCAGATAATACTATACATTAATACAATCAGGTCAAACTCAAGCACAATAGGTAGAGCAAAGGGAAAGATACAGCGTGCAGAATATAGATCTCAGCATTGAAAGTAGGAGGACGTGGGCTGGTGGAAATGTATCTAATAGTTTATGCCAGGTCTCAGCCTCTTCCAAGAGTATCCATCCGACCCAGACATCTGCCAGTTACAAGGGGATGGGGCCAATGCTGTTAATTGGTGGTCCTGTTCTGGGACAGGTTATTGGGCACCTCAAGGTAATGGTGGAGATATTAAGAAACATAAACACACCAGCCTTGGTTTGGCCTCACTGGTGCAAGAAAATAATTGTGGAATTAATTGTCTAGGCTCTGCCACGTAGGGCTGACTGGACCATTGCATTAGGTGGGAAGGTTGAAACTAAGGAAAACAACTGTCTACATTTCTGTGGCCTGTAGGAGGCAGGGACCAAGATGGGTCCTGAATGGTACTTTAAACCCACCGATCATGAGCGAATTGACTCTGCAATTGTCAGAAGGGATCAGTATCCCGCAAAGGCACTTGCAGGGACAATCCTAGTGGGAGCATTGGGATTTTTCCATATGAAATTATGGACCCACTTTCCATTCCAAGATGGATATGCCAAATTGAGTGCCAGCAATCATTGAAAGATTGTTTGCTATCTCACCACCTTATTTTTTGAATGAATTCTGACATTCCCTGTATTTGCAAACTCAGAGCACATCAGCACAGTGGTGCAGCGGTAGAGTTGCTGCCTTGCAGCGCTTGCAGCACTGGAGACCCGGGTTCGATCCCAACTACAGGTACTGTCTGTACGGAGTTTACACATTCACCCTGTGACCACGTGGGTTTTCTACGAGATCATTGGTTTCCTCCCGCACTCCAAAGATGTACAGGTATGTAGGTAAATTGGCTTGGTGTATGTGTAAATAGTTCCTAGTGTGTGTAGGATAGTGTTAGCGTGCGGGAATTGCTGAATCTCTAAACTAAACTGCATAGATCCACTGCTGCATTTAACTTTAAACAGTGGGAAGTACCTTTTTGTAGGCTAGCTCTGCTGACTCTGATGTCGAACAATTGACCCAGCCTTTAAACTTGTCCTTGGCCTCCTTCAGTAGAGTGTGGATGTAATTCTGCAGATGAGCCCGGTAGTCCGATGATTCACCATTGTTGCTTAGGCCCAGTTGCTCCAAACTGATTGGCTGCAAATCCTGCTCCATGTAAGAGTTACGACATTGGCTCATCATTTCCTCTGGAATCTAGTGAATAAAATATTGCACGGATTATTATACCTCTCTTTTCCAGCTTTCTCCCTCCTACTCTATCAGCCTGAAGAAGAGTCCTGACCAGAAATGTCACCTGCCCATTCCTTCTATAGATACTGCCTGACCTGCTGAGTTCCTTCCCAACACTGCATTTTGCTCAAGATTCAAGATTTGCCAGCATCTGCAGTTCCTTGTGTCTCCGGAGTGGAAAACGATCTGGAAGTTGTTGGAAATCTGTAAAATTGGTTTGAATCAGTTCAGTCAAACCTGAAGTACTATAACATCTCCTCTTTGTGCACCATCTGTTTCCAGACTTAGTTCATTGCCTACAGTGGTGTTGGATTTCAGATTTCTGAAGGTCCACACCACTAAAGACAGTACTGCTACAATAATAGTGTATCTTTAGACTTTCAACTTTACTTTAGACGTTAGATCTGATAGGACCAATGCAAGTAGATACATGGAATTGCAGATGCTGATTTACAAAAAAAAGACAAGGTGCTGGAGTAACTGAGCAGGTTAGGCAGCATCTCTGGAGAATATGGATAGGTGATATTTCGGGTCAGGATCCTCCTTCAGAAATGATCCAAGGCTGAATTTCAAGATTGAACAAAAACCAAACTGCTGGAGGAGCTGAGCAAACCAGGCAGCATCTGTAGAAGTAAATGGATGGACAACATGTTGGGTCGGAACCCATCCATCAGTCTGAAATGTCGTTCTCCATTTCCCTCCACAGATGCTGTCTGGCCCGTTGAATTTCTCCAGCATTTTGTATTTTGCTCAAGTCTGGGTTTATTTTATTGTCACATGTACCGAAGTACAGTGAAAGCATTTAATGTGCTAACCAGTCACTGGAAAGCCAATACATGATTACAATCGATCCATCCACAGTGCGATTTAGACGAGGAAATTAAATGTGGCATCTTCAAGTTTGTGTTTAAGAAAGAACTGCAGATGCTGGAAAAATCGAAGGTAGACAAAAATGCTGGAGAAACTCAGCGGGTGACGCAGCATCTATGGACAGAAGGAATAGGTGACGTTTTGGGTTGAGACCCTTCTTCAGACTGATGTGAGGGGGGGGTGCGGAAGGAAGATGCGGAGACAGTGGGCTGTGGGAGAGCTGGGAAGGGGAGGGGAAGGAGGGAGAAAGCAAGGACTACCTGAAATTGGAGAAGTCAATGTTCATACCGCTGGGGTGTAAACTGCCCAAGCGAAATATGAGGTGCTGCTCCTCCAATTTGCGGTGGGCCTCACTCTGGCCATAGAAGAGGCCCAGGACATAAAGGTCGGATTCAGAATGGGAGGGGGAGTTGAAGTGCTGAGCCACTGGGTGATCAGGTTGGTTAATGAGAACCGAGCGGAGGTGTTGGGCGAAGCGATCGCTAAGCCTACGCTTGGTCTCACCGATGTAGAGCAGCTGACACCTAGAGCAGCGGATGCAATAGACGAGGTTGGAGGAGGTGCAGGTGAACCTCTGCCTCACCTGGAAAGACTGCTTGGGTCCTTGGATGGAGTCAAGAGGGGAGGTAAAGTGACAAGTGTAGCATTTTCTGTGGTTGGAAGGGAAAGTACCAGGGGAGGGGGTGGTTTCAGAATCTGAAGTCTCTCGTGTTTCAAGCCTGCCAAGTACCACTAGGTCTGGGATAAAAATGAAGAAACACAAACACAGCAAACCTTGAAGAGCTTTTTGCACTCAGCGATCATGTGGGCCAGGCCCTGGGTAGCAGCCAAGTTTTCATTCAGGTCCTTCTGGTCAGGTTTGCCCAAGCTTTGTTTCCGTTGGATCACTCTAGGTTAAAAGGGAATGAACAAGAACCTCATTAATATGTGACGAGCTGTGAACAAAAGCACAGACACCTAGGTGCCAGCACAGGTATTTGTTGAGCTGGACAAAAGGATCATTAAACAGCATCAAACCTTGTAAACTTGCACAAGGATCAATGATCAGGGCACTTGATTTATGGCACACATTTACTCGCAAGGGAGTAAAAATTCTTTCACTCCAGTTACCCTGCAGCAATTTGTCTGTTTTCACAGTCATCCTGAGACAGTGGGACTTGTCTCAATTTAAATTGGTTGGTGGACTGTATACCAAGGTCAAGCTCTTGTTTTAATTAGAGTCTCGGAGCCGGCGTTGGAGTGTGTGGCTGGTGCTTAAACTGACATTTTGGAACAGTCCCTTATCAGTTTCACTCACTGATGGATGACAAATTTACACAATAGGCTCCACACAACAAATAATTAGGAAGGACATCATAAAGGAGGCACTTCCATATCTGCACTGTTTTAGTTTGGGAGTCTTGACAACAGTTTCCTGTTGTTTGTATAAATGAAAAAGGGGTGAATTTCTCCAGTCGTGCTGGTAATCCGAGTTTTCAACAGTTCTGCTGAAGTTAATGTGACAGCTGGTTGGCCCCTGCAGGCCTTTTTGCAACGATTCCTAACTTTCCTGTGCATAAGGGAATACAAAGTGCAGGAGTAACTCAGCAAGTCAGACTTCATCTCTAGAGGCCAGTGGAGTTTGCTCGTTCTCCCTGTAATTGCATGGATTTCCTCCGGGTGCTCCAGTTTCCTCCCCCATCCCAAAGATGTGCGGGGTTGCAGGTTAATTGGCCTCTGTAAATTGGCCCTGGTGTGCAGAGAGTGGATGCAAAAGTGGGATAACATAGAACGAGTGTGAAAGGGCGATCGATGGCTGGCGTAAACCTACAAATCCGCACGTCTTTGAAATGCGGGAGGAAACCGGAGCACCCGGAGGAAATCACGCTGTCACACGGAGAATGTGTAAACTCCACACAGACAGCACCCAAGGTTAGGATTGAACCTGGATCTCCGGTGCTATGAGGCTGCAGTTCAACCTGCTATCAAAGTGTGCCGATGGTGTTCTTTAATTAATTGCATTATATTGAAGTATACAATATATTATACTTAAAATATACCGCACTAGTAATATTAAAGACAAATACAATGTATCCCCATCAATGAGGGGCGACCTCATGAAACATACAGAATAATGAAAGGCTTGGATAGAGTGAATGTGGAGAGGATGTTTCCATTAGTGGGAGGGTCTAGGACTAACATAGAAATAGGTGCAGGAGGAGGCCATTCGGTCCTTCGAGCCAGTACCGCCATTCATTGTGATCATGGCTGATCGTCGCCTATCAATAACCCGTGCCTGTGTTCTCCCCATATCCCTTGACTACACTAGCCCCTAGAGCTCTATCTAACTCTCTCTTAAATCCTAGACCAGAGGTCATAGCCTCAGAATTAAAGGACGATCTTTTAGGAAAGAGACGAGGAGGAATTTGTCTTGTTAGAGGGTGGTAAATCTGTGGAATTCATTGCCGCAGGGGGATGTGGAGGACGTCAGTGGATATTAAGGCAGAGATAGATAAGACTTGATTAGTACAGGGTGTCAGAGGTTATGGGGAAAAGGCAGGAGAATGGGATTAGGAGGGAGAGATAGATCAGCCATGATAGAATGGCAGAGTAGACCTGATGGGCTTAATGGCATAATTCTGCTCCTATCCCTTATGAATCAGTACCTGGGGGAGGAGTTTTCCCTCTTGAGAGTGTTAAGATGGAAGAGAGACGGGGCCAAGCACACAGCGAGGTTTGTCGGTGTCATCTGGTTTTCTTCCACCATAGCGGCGACATCACTGAGGAAGTAGAGGAGTGTCTGCAGAGCCTCCCGATTCTCATCGGGCAGCAGCAGGATGCCTGCCTGGATTGCTTGGAGACGTTGATCCTTCGGCACATCTGCAGAGCAAAGCACACTGGTTAGAAAGGCAACGACCGCTTTTCAGACTTGACCTAGTTAAAGTTCGACAACACGAGAAAGCTGCAGCATTTTGCTTGCATTTTTTCCAAAATGTCTCATATACAATGAATTAGTTTCAGGTCTACTGGCATTTATTAACAAAGACGCAATTGCAGGAGTAACTCAGCGGGACAACGACGTCTCTGGAAGACATGGACAAGCGATGTTTCGGGTCAGGCCCCATCTTCAGAATGATTGTAGTGGGGGAGGGGGGGAGAGGGGCAAGCTGGCAGAGAGGTGGGAACGGGACTAAAATTGGCAAGTGATAGGTGGATACAGGAGGTTTTTAAATTGGTAAATGGGGTGGTGAAAGGGCAGAGATGTAAAGAAAACCAATAAAACTCGCCCTCGCCAGCATCCCCTGTCACTCGCCAGTGCTTGTCCTGCTCCCACCTCCTTTCTCAGTGTTCTTCCCCCCACCACAATTAAATTTGAAGGGTCCCGACCCTAAATGCCAGCTGTAAATATCTTCCAAATATGCTGCCTGACCTGCTGGATTACTTCAGCACTTTGTGTCTTTTTTTGTAAACCAGTGTCTGCAGTTCCTCATGTCGACATTTGTTAACATCTAGGTGTACTGGTCCGCACAAATCAGACAGCAGCTCGAAGCTACGAAGTATGTTATATCAAGCATGTGCTTCAAAAGTGGATAGAAGTTAAAATGAACATGGAAACTGATGCTTTCTTCTCAAGCTACTTGCAATGTAAACTAGCAACTTGTCACAACATAAATCATTTAATGTAAATGGTGTAAACCAAGGTGTAAACCATTTGATGCCTGGTCCAAAGCGAGCTGATCTCAGTCCCTAGACCATTGAATGGAGCAGGCAGAACTAAAGGCTTCTAAGCTTTCAGATCAGAGATTCGGGTAATCAAATTTGGCCCCGTTCCGACTCCTGACTTGCCAACTAATGACTTCAAGGGAGAAGCAGGAAAACATTGGAAGAAGAGATAAGAAGTTTTTCAGCAATTTGAGTCCCCAGACACATTGCTACCACACTGCACATAAAAACGCTAGGCAGAACTTTGTCTTAATTTAACCCAAGAAAGAATGAAACTGCTTCCTTTTTTGTTCCAAAATGCATGGCTGGTTGAAGTTTTTATTACAAGGCTTAAGGTGATGAAACCCAGAATGACTAAGAGACCTATATAGGGTTACTTCGTTTGGCTTGTGCAGTGGGCAAAGCAGAAAATACAAGCAAATTGTTTCAGGAAGAAGGCTTGAATAAAAATCTACTGCGAGTACACACATCACTGTAAAATTATACAGTATCCACAAAATACACATCATTTTCAAAATATCCATCACGTAAAAATATTAAACAGCTTCAACATATTTACTCTGAATCAAAATGGAGCTTGCGTACATACTTAAAAGAATGACTTCCCAGACTTTTACACTTAAATTGTTTCTGAAACACCAGTGCCTAAATAGCCAAGGATACTCACACACAGGGAATTGTTGGACTAAAGATGCCATATTATTTTGATTCAGAATAAATATGTTGAAGCCTTTTAATATTTTGAGGTGATTGATATTTTGAAAATGATGTATATTTGGTGGATACTGTATAATTTTACAGTGATGTGATATCATCAACACTTGGCCATCTTTGGGAATTTCAGAAATACCAATATAATTTTCTTTATCTGGTGGTTTACAAGTGGAAAAGTACAAGCGACAAAGCAAATTCTAATTAAATGTGTCAGTTTGTCAGGTGTTCGTGATGCGATTGTGGTGAAGGTGAAACCTAGTCTCTGCACTTCTCCAAACTACAATGACAGACAGCGGTCCCAGACTTCCGCTAGACACAAGAATCGTTTGCAAGGTCACACAGAGGTCTTGTGATTTAAACAGGACCCGGGGCACCCTCTGTCATAGATGCCTGCAAATCTTGTCAAATGCTCACAGACCACAGGCGTAGTGGGAATGGGGCAGGAGGTGGTGTGGGTGCTGTAGATCAGGAAGAATGTATTCTCCACCCACCACTTGAAATTATCTTTTACTTTTCCCCACGAAACTGATCTCTACCAAGGGAATACCATGAAACCACTACACCAAAAATGACTGAGTTTTCAGAGTTCCTTGTTGTCTGTTGCAGGGGACTGTACATAATGTTCCTAAGAACAGATGTGCCGCCAAGGGATGTCATTTGGTAAACTTCAACCTTATGTTGAAGGGGGAAGAGTTCATGAGAACTGTCGACATTTGGGACCCGTGACCTTAGATAGAGAATTTAGCAACATGGTTTCAGGACATTAACCTCTCCCTCAACGTCAACAAAAATAAGGAGCTAGTTAGCAAAGTCTGGAAGTGTGGTGAAGTACATGCACCAACCAGCATAAATGATGCTGAATTGGCAATGGTTGACGTTTCTTGGTGTTAATATAGCCAATTATCTGTCGTGGACTAACCACATTAATGCGATTGCCAGGGCACATCAACTTCCTCAGGAATCTGTTATGATTCCTACAAATTATACAGATGTACCATAGAATGCATACTATTAGGTTGCATCGCAGCTTGATTTGGGAACAACTCTTCCCAAGAAATTGCAGAGGGGATTGTAGATATAGACAACTTCATCACATAGACCAGACCTCATATTCTCACTCTGTATCTTTCCCTAATTGCTCCATCTATTGCACTTGAGTTTAGTTTGATTGCACTTACATATGGTATACAAGATACGATTGAATAGCATGGAAAACAAAGCTTTTCACTGTACCTCAGTACATGTTACAATAACCTAATATCTAAACACTAGTATCTCCAGATCCTGGCAAAAAGTCTAGTAGAAACATAGAAATTAGGTGCAGGAGTAGGCCATTCAGCCCTTCGAGCCTGCACCGCCATTCAATATGATCATGGCTGATCATCCAACTCAGTATCCTGTACCTGCCTTCTCTCTCCATACCCCCTGATCCCTTTAGCCACAAGGGCCACATCTAACTCCCTCTTAAATATAGCCAATGAACTGGCCTCAACTACCTTCTGTGGCAGAGAATTCCAGAGATTCACCACTCTGTGTGAAAAACATAATGAAGGCTATCAACCCAAGATAAATATAACCGGGAGTATCCAGATCTAAATATTTCTGCCAGACTGCAAATTGTCTTTTATTTACTTACACTGATAGATCTGAAGAAAGGTTTCTGAAAGTTTGCTGGTCATCAATGGTTCTGGCAGGTCTCTGAAATACTGTTTCAGCATATCTGCCACGTCATAGGCGGACTGGCCTTCATAGTTTACACCATCTGCACAAGTCTCATTCATCTGTCGCAAGGCTTGGATTCGTGACTTTACTCCAGACTTCCGGAATAACCCAACCTGTTTATTAAAGGTGTGGAGGAAAAGCTTATAAAGATCGGTCAACATCAACACCAGGGAAATAGAACAATAGATAGGAAATCAATTGGTATGGCCTCTTTATCTTTCTGAAATATACTTTAAAAAAACCCCACAAGTTAAGATTAATTAAAAAATAATTACATTAAATTACAACTGAAAATGCATCAGGTTGATAAAATGGCAAAGTTGGCTATGGGATGCTTGCGCACATTAGCCAGGGCATAAAGAACAGGGAAATCTTTAAAGCGTTTTTGATTTGACTACATGTGGAATATTGTGGGCAATGTTCTTCAGCACACTATAGAAAAAAGCACGATTATTCTAGAAAGTACTCTGAAGGTATATGGATATGGATGGGAAAGGAATGGAGGGTTATGGTCTGAGCGCAGGTATATGGGACATGGGGAGATTATGTGTTCGGCACGGACTAGAGGGGTCGAGATGGCCTGTTTCCGTGCTGTAATTGTTATATGGTTATATGGTTATTATATAGGTAGTTGTATTTTGAAACACACTGCTGAAGAAGGTCGTGGAGGCGGGTACTCTGACAACACTTTGGCATCTGGTTGAGCACTTGATTACCTACTACGTGCTGTAAGTGGGATGAGCATGGTCTTAGAGATATACCGCACAAAAATGGGTCCTTCCCCTACTGAGATCGCACTCACCATTGGCCACCCGTGTATATTAATACCTTATTAATCCTATGTTTTCATCTCTCCAAATTCGCAGCCAACTCCCTCCAAGATTCTATCAATTGCCTACATTCCAGGGACAACTTAACGTGGTAAAGTAACCTACCAACCCACACATCCTTGGGAGGTGGATAGAAACCTGAACACACAGAAGAAATCTGAGCAGTTACAGGGAGGATATGCAAACTCCACACCGACAGCACTGGAGATCACTGTGCTGAAAGCAGATAAGAACTTGCTGTTCTCCATGGACATGGTGGGCTGAAGGGCTTGTTTTTGTGCCGTATGATTAGTGTATATATAGAAATCAACTTTTATCAGCATTGATCAATAGATCAGTCAGCTCACAAGAGGAAACACACAAAATTCTGGAGTAACTCAGTGGGTCAAGCAGCATCTGTGGAGGGGAGGGGCAACATGTCAGGGCGGACCCTTCTTCAGGGTCCTGACCTGTGACATTGCCTACCCATGTCCTCCACAGATGCTGCCTGAACCACTGAGTTACTCCAGATATGTGTGTTTTGTTAAATTTGTAAACCAGCATCTGCAGTTGTTTGTCTCTGCAGCTGACAAGGTGAATGTTGAAATGTGAATGTGTCGTGCTATTGGGAAGTACATGATCAGACACTGACCTGATCCAGGCACTGGTTGCGGAGGTAACGCATGGCCTGCTGAATGCTCTGGGGGAGAGGGTGTCCCGAGCGCTGAACGTTCACCAGCAGTGGGACTCCAAAAACATTACGGTCCTTGTAATCAGGAACCTTGATCCTCTTCATAAATTTGGGCACAGCCCTGAAAAACAACAAGAATGGAAAAGTCTGATTAAAAATGCCTCTCATACATTCTTGAAAAGAAACTTTATTGATTATTTAAAGGGGCAAAGTTTGAAGGAGATGTACAGGACAATAAAAGCTTTTCCTTATCTACCCAGTGAAATATTGATATTTAGTTCATCGATATTGTACATAACTGAAAATAAATATGTTGATCAAGGGAGATGAAAAATTTCCTGAACACATCTGCAGTCTAAGGTCTTTATTTACAGTCTGCAGTAAATGGGCATACCATCCTTTTATTTTATCATCTCAAGATAATTTCTCTTTAGTATCGTCCCTGAAGTACCGATATCTGATTTGCCTCTCGAATTGTCCAGGAAGGTAGGAACAGGTGTAATTGACTGGGAACAATCTCAGTTAATCACACTACATTCTGTTTTCTATAGGTTTGCCTATTTACTAAATCCATCAAATACTTCTGCAATTTAATGCTTCAAAACTTTTGTTTAGAAATAGAGCATGGAAACATGCCCTTTGCTTAACCAAGCCCAAGGCAATCATTCATCACCCATTCATTCTAGTTATTACCTCATTCCACTTTCTCATCCATTCCCTACATACAAGGGGCAATTAACAGTGGCTAATTAACTTACAAACAGGCATGTCTTTAGGATGTGGAAGGAAACCAGAGCACCAGAAAGAAATACACACGGTCGCAGGGAGAATGTACAAACCTTGAACCCAGGTCTCTAGCGCTGTGAGGCAGCAACTCTATCAGCTGCACCACTGTGCTGCCCCTAATCCTGGCATCAGCAGTAAGAATTGTTAATAAGGTGAATAGTTAAAAGCCCAACACAGATTCTGACCAGACAATAATACTCATATTCTGCTAATAAGATTATTTAATCTGCTCTGTCAAAGACCAGGTTGATAATAAATTCATAAATTATAGGAGCAGAATTGGGTCATTTGGCCCATCAAGTCTACTCCACCATTCAATTATGGTTGATCTATCTTTCACTCTCAACCCCATTCTCCTGCCTTCTCCTCATAACCCCTGACCTCCTTACTAATCAAGAATCTATCAATCTCCACCTTTAAAAATATCCATTGACTTGGCCTCCACAGCCTTCTGTGGCAATTAATTCAGCCTCCAATTCCACAAGCTTTAGCTTTAGCTGAGAGATTTTTTTTTACTGAAGAAATGTTCAAGCATCTCTAGAAGTCTATACAAGTAACATCCATTTACATTCTCCTAAGTACTATGGTCAGTTCCACAAAAACAAATCATTCCAATATGTTTTTTTTAATATCAGACAAGCAGAAAGGTCTGTTGTCCACACCACAAGTTGGGACCTGTAATCAATAATAGCAGAGAGCCCTGGGCAAAGAGCATAAATGATCCCCGTTTGATTTGTATACCAAGGCAAAATGAAATCCAATATCCCACCGTCCCTAAGGATGCTACTTCGTGAAACCCTGGGTTGAATGACTGAGTTGACAATGTATGTTTTATGTAACCTGAGCTTAATTTCATTCAGCCTCAAGAGGACCAGAAGGCCCATTGACTTTTAAGATGCTGTGAGACAAATGTGAAAATTCATAGTGTCAAAGGGGAAGAAAGCACAATGAGGAACATTATTGAAAAGAAGCAAACATTTACAGCTTGTTCACTTCACGGACTCTTTGAACAGCAAACACTCCCGCAGCTGACTGAAGATATACCCCGTTGGGTTTACCTTGAAGCAGTGAAAAACATACATAACCCCCAAAAAAATACATACAGGGCATTTTTCAGTTGGATGCAAAATATATTATTGTTGGTGATGGAAGAAGGATCGAAACATATTTGAAGTCAAGAGCACTTCTTGGGAAAGTATATTAACAAGAGCATTGGTGAATGTCGTGAAAGATCACACCAGATCTTGCAAAGCAGTGGGATGCAAAGTTATTATTTTTCAGATGGTCACGAAGAACTGGGCAAGCAATTAAGTGGAATAAAATTACTGAAAGTACTTGTTCTTAAAGTGCAATATATCTGGGAGGAGACACAGTGCGAGTGAGGATGTAGGAAGAAATCTCTGGTATCTTTTTAGAGTGGTTATATCCCCATCATCAATGTTCCAAAACCTAGGTTAGGCTCCAATCACCATCTAAGATGGAAAACCCGAGACTACTGCTGAAGAAGAGGAAGGACAGGAGAAGGTCTGTGGAATATGGTCCCTTCTGCTTCACACTAATAGTGCCATGTCCCAGCATTTAAACAGAGGTCATGACAGCAAGAACAATCAAATATCTTCCTCTGATCCTGATCACTGAAGCTAATGATCCAAAGTATTATAGAGATAACTGGCTTACCTTGGTAAGAATATTGAAATTTTAAACCAGGATCATTCAGGCCAATGACTCTTTAAATGTATTTATTTTCTACCTTATATTTGTCCTTAGAAACCAAAGACATATTTGTGGTTGACATTTAAGCCCCTCCCTGTGCGTTCTGCAATTTAAAACTAGGTGCACTGCTGAAGGATTGCGTTTGATAACACAGACAGATCTCAGATGATAAGTTAGAGGTTAGCCTGCATTAATCATTTGTTTAGAAACAAGGAACTGTAGAAGATGTTTATTACACAAAAGGACACAAAGTGCTGGGGTAACATCAGGATCAGAAAGCATCTCTTTAAAGAACAGATAGGCGTTGTTTTGAGTCGAGAAGAAGGGTCTCAACTCAAATTGTCATCTATACCAAGAGATGCTTGCTGACCTGCTGAGTTAGACCAGCACTTTGTTTCACTTTTTACTCATTTGTTTCTGCTATGCACCTGCACTCACCAATTAAATCCATGCTTGTTAGAGGGTGAATATTTCTCCATCAAGGCAGTGAGCTTCAGTAGAGAGAATTTCTGGAGCAGGTTCATTTGTGCCACTGACTGACTGTTAATCTGCAGAGAGGCTGAATTCAAACTTGGCCTGTGAGAGATCTGGAAACTGCCCCATCGTAGTCTCTGCCGCCTGGTTAATTAAACAAGAAAGACATGTTAGTCAATAGTTTGATCGATTTTGTACTTTAGCAGGTAGGTCTCATTTATATAATTATTCACGAGGAGTATAATGATTTTTGGTACTATGGAATTAACATTCTAAAACCAGTAATCTGACATAGTTAAAATATTGTTTCACCGTTTTGCAACATTCACAAAATTTGTTCAAGTTTACTAGATAGCCAGGCAATGTGAAAAGCAGAGTACTGCAGGGGATTATTAAATGTTGGTTCTCAGAGTCCCAACTGACAAAATATATCCCATCTTTCCCCTCCCCACTGTCCCCCACCCCTCCCTCCAGCTTAGCATTTCAGTTCTTCTCACACGGATCGGACACCCTTGTCTCCTTTTCATCTCTAGCCTTTAGCACTCACTCCACCCATTGCCGATCAAACTCCCCTTCACCCATCTTCCATCTTGTCTTACAATCATTCACGTTCTACCAAAATGAAACTTTCGGTCCTCTAATCTTAATTTATTTTTTGTGTGGAGGGATTTCATGCTAAAGGCTTCAATGAGTTATCCATCAGTACAGCTATATTAATCAACAACTATTCATTCTGCACATTTCTCTTCTAAAGTCTCAATACTCTACTTAGTCAACATTCCCAGGGGTGCATCTCTGACATCCAAAATTAGATTAGAGTTATTAAAAGAACAGAAAACTTTGGAAATATTCAACGTCAGCTACTGCTGTTGAAGAGAAAGAGTAAACTTTTCAGGTTGCAGTCAAGTTCTTTCTCATCCCACAGAGGTACCCGACCCGCTGAAGATTCCCTGCAATTTTTACTTCTATTTTAGATTTCCAGCATCTGCAGTTTCCTATCGATTGTCATTTATAGAAAATTATTGTAAAAGAGAAAAGAGAAAAATGCAGGCTGACATGTCCTACCTAGAATGCATCATTAGATAAACAAATATGACAACAACAAAAAATACCTGCTGGAAATTTGATACAAAACCAAATATGTTTACCACATTTATAGTTCTAAGAGAATGATATTCACAAATGTGAAAGACTGCCACTAAAAATATTAAGTATTTATCTTTTAGACATTCAGCATCTGTTCATTTTGAAGAAACGGTCCAGCAATTTGCAAATTAACAGATTGTTTGGGTTTATTATTGTCATGTGTATCAAGGTTAGGCGATAAACTTTATTTTGCATGCTATCCAATCAAATCAGGTAATATTGCAGATTAATTCAATCGTCAAACTCAAGGACAATAGATGCCTCTATTCCTCCATATGAAAGGAACAGTTGTATTTTGTTACCCTGCAGCAAGGAAACATTGTCACTGCTGACGAAGACTGATGCTGCATGCGTCTTGTACAAAGTAACATCGAAACTAGGTGCAGGAGTAGGCCATTCAGCCCTTCGATCCAGCACAGCCATTCACTATGATCATGGCTGATCATCCAGAATCAGTACCCTGTTCCTGCTTTCTCCTCATATCCCTTGATTCCGTTAACCCCAAGAGCTTTATCCAACTCTCTTGAAACTATCCAGTGAATTGGCCACCACTGCCTTCTGTGGCAGAGACTTCCACAGATTCACAGCTCTCTGGCTGAAAAAGTTTCTCCTCATCTCAGTCCTAAATAACCTACCCCTTACTCTTAAACTGTGACCCCTGGTTCTGGAATCTCCCAACATGGGGAACAATTTTCCTGCATCGAGCCTGAAACCTCCTGCTTGTGCACTGTAGGTACAGATAACTACAAACCTATTTGTCCGTGTCAGTGAAGCACCAACACCCGAATCCCTCCTCTCCCGGATTACAGCATGCTCCTCTGCCTCATTGATGGAGTTCCCAGTGCTGTCAATGTCGCTGGGGGTGACCCTGCCGTTCTCGATATCCAGGTGTATTTGCTTGGGGGACGAAGGGCAGGGAGAAATAGAATCCATTGCCGAATCAGAGTCCCCCTCATCTGAGAGTTTCTCCGACCACTGGTTGACAATCCTCTGCAGCCCGTTGACATGGTGAAGAATGTCATCCAGTTCGGGGAAAATGTCCTCCTCGTTCCCTAGGTCCACCAGATCTCCAGTGCTGGAGTAAAGGTGGGATCCCGGCACGTTGTCATAGATACTGAGACGGCTGCCTTGAGAGCTGCACGAGTTGCGTCTGGGACCAAAGGTGGACTCTTTTGCGCTGTCAGCACTGCTCTCCCTGGTCACGCTCCTGTGCCTGTGTCCATGAAAATTTCCATGTCGCCAGTTAACAGAAGAGCTGTCAGGGTGGTAGGGTTTGCCATTAGAAAGTGCTTTAGGAAAGGTGCCTGGCCTGTGATCCTCGGGTATGTAGAAGATTACTTCCTCCTCCATGCTCTTCTGGTTCTTTAGATTTTGCTGTCTGGTGTCATTAATCATTGATTGACTAAAAGGATCGAAGCCCTCCAAGTACATTCCACTCCGCTTATTGCACGTGCTTCGGCTGCGGGTTCTGGTGACTGGGCTGGGGGTGCTAACCGCACTACTTGTGTCTGACTGGCTACTGCTGCTACTCGTTTGAGTAGAATAAGAAACACTTTGGTTTCGTGCCGTGGAACCATTGCCATTGAGTGCAGATATCTCAACGCAGTTCAGGCGTTTCAGTTTCTCCTCATCTATGCCTTCTTGGAGCACAGGCCCACTGATGACCAGGTTGTTCTTTGAAGGAAGTTTCTTTTTACTGTGGGAACTCTTAATACGCAGGCTCTCCATTCTCTTCAAGAAGCTCTTGGCCTTGGACTTTGTGTTCCGTTCAGCCTTTGCGTTGAAGGTAAAGCTGGAGGTGTCCTTTGGCGAAGGCAGGAGGCTGGGTGAACCTTCGTTTGTGTTGGAGTTCCCCGAGGAAATGACACTGATCTCAGAATTTGTCCTCCTGGCCTCCACGTCCTTCTGCAGGTTTGCTCCGCTGCTCCCCGTGCTGCTGGCACTGTGAATCGACGCCACCTCCTGCCGCTCGCTCAGATCAGTCAGTACACTCTCATGGCTCGCCGTGTTCTTCAACAATGCTTTCTCGCCGGCAAGGTCATTCATCACCTCCGATGGTAGGAAAACGTCAAACTCCTCTAACCGCGACCATCGCTTGCTGTCCCTCTGGAAAGTCCACCTCCCACTGATGGCACACGGCTCATCTTCATCCGAATCTTCACTCTGTAAAGAAGCATAAGCCGTTATGTAGAGCTTGGAGAATTCAAGAGGTCAACTTCAAATTATAGCATGTGTAGGGAACAATAACAGATGCTGGTCTAAACCAAAGACAGACACAAAATGCTGCAGTAACTCAGCAGGTCAGGCAGCATCTCTGGAGAAAAGGAATAGGTGACGTTTCAGGTCCAGACCCTTCTTTTTCCAGAGATGCTGCCTGACCCGCTGAGTTACTCAAGCCTTTTGTATCCGTCTTCAAATTATAATACGTAGTCTTAAGATTAAGCAAATAAATTAACTAATTGTTAAGAGGGATGAATAATTCTCGCTGAAAAAAAAATATCAGAATTGCCTACATCTCTTATTATTACATCTACCTCAGGACAGCTATGTTAAGAATTTCCCATTTGCTTCCAGAGCTGGAACTGAAGATACAGGGCACATTCACAGCAGGTCTGAGAAAAATCATGTCCCCAAAGTTCCGTGGAACATCTAATAGCTGTTTTTCATAAGATTCTGCATAGAATTGTGGACTTAAGCTTCTGCATCTGAATGGTACATTGGAAGAATTCTCGGTTTACTGCCAGCATTAAACTAGATGTATCTGTGCCCAGTAAATGGCACTGCTTGCTGAAGATTTTACGTCTAACTTAGCGTTTCCGTTGATGTTAGCCACATTTCTCCCGATATAAACTTAAAATATATTTATTTCTCATCTCTAATGATTGTCAATGAAGGAGAAGTTTTGAGTACTGTTTCACAAAACAGACAAGGCCTTTCTATCAGGAATCTTGTAAAAGAAGGTTGATTGTGCAATTCCCAGAATGGTAATGGCATACTTCCTTTGGAGCCTTATCCAATTTTGTCTATCGTGCTTGACTCCGTCCAGACTCATGTTTCTCCCAACTGTGACTAATGAGATGGCGACACATGGCCATTAAACCTCAACAGTTAGTGCCCCAGGGTCCTCCCCTGTTGCCTTTTTACAGATGACACTGCAAAGCTAACCTGGGGAGTTTCAGATCTGCTCTGTAATATAACACTGTGCCTAATTACCATTCTCAGACATCAAGCACCAACGATTATGAAGTCAGACAATATAAATTGTATGGCGACTTATTAGCATTGTAACCTAATTAAGAATCTATACTTTGCTTGTGATGTTAAAGCAGTTTGTTCTTTTTGACCATGTTTGTGATTATTTGTTTCCTAATGAACGACGGAGGGCAACACTTAATTTTATAGATTAAAAAAATAACCTCCGTTTGCTCAAACATGAAGTTTCTGTCATTTACCATCAAACCTCAAATAGGTATGGTCACTTCAAGAGGGTACTGTACCTTTGGACGGTAAGATGATAAAAATAGTTTATTTCCCAATATCTATGGGGAATAAAAATTGCTATTGCTAATAGTTAATGTGCTTCTCTATATCCTTGTAAAACATGATTCTGTAAATATAATTGATATAAAGTATTATATTAAGCATTTATTTTCTCTTACCAAGAATAATGTACTAAAAATTAAGCCTCCAAAATATTGTGGATATATTTGCAAAACTCATAGTAGTTATCAAGCTGCAGGTTTATAAATAATTTGTTCATGACAGAGTATAATTGCCATTGATAAACAAATTGCCACTGTTCTTAAATGTATGGATTATTTTGGACAATTATTCTTACAATAAAGCAAGTTCCAGTTTATTGAGTTTCTAGGACTCTCAAGCTTCTGTTTGCCCCACTTCAAGAAACACGGCAATTGATCACTCCTTTGGTAAAATTTTCATTGAACACTAAAGGCTTTTATAGAAGAGGCATCCAACAGAGTATTTAAATAATGTCACGTCCAGCAAACAGAACTGTGTGAGCTGCACATACTTTTTTCTGAGACTATCCTTTATTGATATTTACATTGCGTAACAAGAAATGAGGACCCTTAAGCTGAGGCAGAGCTTTGATCTCAGACTCTCTGTACTGAAGCTAGATGGTAGTCGAGATTACACCATGTAGTACACTTGTTTTACAAAAACTATATTTACAGAAGCAAATACCTATGTGAACTTTTATCTCCCCCAATCTCAAATCACAGTAGCTAGTTGATGACTAAATACTATAATCTGACAAGAGAAAGACGGATAGGTAAGAGGTTCCAAGCATGGTCTGAGCATGCATTCCTATTTGAGGCAAGTCGGCACCAAAAGGAATGAGTGAGTAATTTCTGTCCTTTACTCATGCATGGGTCAGAGAGGTTCCGATTCCTTTGGCCCATTGAATGGCAGTATTGCTAGCTACCTAGCAAATTTATAGACTGACGGCAGGAGCATTGCAACTGGAATGTACAGTACAGTGGAATAGTGTCACGGAAACTGAGGTGAACAGTTACCGAAAAAGAAGATAGACCCAAAATGCTGGAGTAACTCAGCGGGACAGGCAACATCTTTGGAGAGAAGGAATGGGTGATGTTTTGGGTCGAGACGTCATTCCTTCTCTCTAGAGATGCTGCCTGTCCCACTGAGTTACTTCAGCATTTTGTGTCTGGTGTCAGTTTAAACCAGCATCTGCAGTTCATTCCTACACAAAGCCTTACTTTCCATTGATATTTTAAAGAATAATCTCAATAAATAAGAACTTTGTTATGTCTGCATTGTGGGTGCCGTGACTAGTTTTAAAGATTTAAATCTAAATATTCTTGTAAGATCCAGCATTTCTGCAACATTCCTTCAGAAAGCACTCCAAACAAGATTAAACTTACCCTTTTTCTCTGTGGACTTATTTCCAGTTTCATCACAGCACATTTATTGAGGGTGTTCAATCGTCTAAAAAGGAAATGTAGATTGATTATTGATGAGCTGAGCCAAGTGCCAAATCCCACCCCCAACCTCCCTGCAGCTATTCCCTGCACCATGAATATGCGCTATCTGGTTCTTGTGTAGCCGATCTACATCAAAATGTGTGCAAGAAAGGATCCAATTAGTATCTATTATTCTCAATGGATAATCATGATGCTGTAGAGAAAAAGCAGAACAAAAGACAAATGCACACCCCAGATTGCAACACAGCCTTCATGCATTCCCCTGATAACTTTGTGGAATGCGTACTTACTTTGTTTTGAAAGAAGGGGGGGGGGGGGGAGAGAATCTGTTTCATTCAGAATCAGTGTTTTGTTAAAGTACAATGGCATATAGAGACTCAATCTCCAAACATAATGACAATGATATCACCAAGATACTGAGCAAGCTATTATCTTTATTAGTTATGAATTACAAATCAATCGTGTGATTGATAATACCATTTTCCATTCTAGTTTGTTTCTACCTACCCACTCAGGGCTATGGAACTCCTAACTAACCCTCTTTCAGTTTTCCTCCAATAATCCTCAGATACTTTAAAATCAAACTGGTTGACACGCAATGGCTCCTTCCCAATTTACCTTGACTTCCCTATTGTTCCTTTTAGCCTTGGTGGTGTCCTGTAACTGAGTTCAGTTTAGTTTAGAGATACAACTCAGAAACAGGCCCTTCGCTCTGCCGAGTCCACGTCAACCAGCATTCCCTGCACACTGACACAATCCTACACACATTACAAACAATTTACAATTATACCAAGCCAATTAATTTACAAACTTGTACATCCTGCGGGTGTGGAAGGAAACTGGAGAACCCAGAGAAAACCGACGCAGGTCACGGGGATAATATACGATCTCCGTACATATAGCACTCGTAGTCAGGCTGGAACCCGAGTCACTACCGCTGCGCCACCATTTTTTGCGCCAGCCTATGTTTTTCAGGCCCTTGCCTATCTTTCGAAGTGACCTCTGTATATATCAGCAGACCCACTAATTATGTCAATGCATACTTTGTACACCTCAATCACATGCTGTCTTTTCATTGAACCACGTCTCTATGCCATTTCAGGTTTTCAAAGTGAAAGGATTAGAAATTAACTGTTTCCAGATGTGTAGGCCTGTTGTGGATCATCTCACTTTCAAATGGTTCCAGCTGCATCCTATCAGCTTCTATATATGATTTGTAGCCTCATTATATTTTTTTAGATGAGGTCCTATTTCAGGTGAGGAGGAGAGTATCAAATGCTCCTTGCCACTGGGATACTAAGCGTTCCTTTTTATGCAGTAAAAATGAGAAGTAATTCCTTTTCCCTGACGTGCTGATCGTCTCCTTGTTCTGTGCAATCACACTCCTCGGGAGGCCTGATTGCTTTGATGTGGGAAACAAAAATATGAACAATCTGCCCGATAAGAATGCCTTTGATAATGATTTTGTTCAGCATTGATGTCCACACAAATCTACTGTCAGTTGCACCAGATAAGCCAAGTAGCTATAGTGGTGGAGGCGGCAGCATGGGAGATAAACAAAACAGAAGTCATTACCCCAATGAGGCACAATCTCCTCGCACAATCTCCTCAGAGCCAGGTGAGCAACAACATGCACAGATTTATTCCCTTATCAACTACACCATTTACTCTTGCAGAATGTTACAAAGTATCGAAGTGCTTCATCTTTGGGATCTGTTTGGCTAATCTTTTCATGGAACCATTAATTTAAAAGCATAGTTCACAACTTTCAAGCAGGGAGTCATCAGTGGGAATAATTCTCTCAATAAAAAAAAAAGAATCTCCTATTATATACGTTAACTATTTTGCTTTCACCATACAACCCTGGAAATATGCCATTTTTCCCGTACAACTTGGGAAAGGTTAATAAGCTGACAGGTCTAGAGACATCCCTTGTTATTCTTATTAGACAACTATTTTACTCGTATTAACCACTCCTGTCCAGTTAATGGCTCCATATAATCATCAGAGATCAACCTTTTTTTTAAAGTTCGGGCTGGAGATCAAGAGACGGGAATGGTTTAAGTATCAGTATTTGCTGATATACAGGGTGGGTTATGGAATAGAGTAGATTAAATGTTTGATTTCATATATCAGGAAGGAGCCTATCACACTTTGAACCAGAGCGGTTCCAAGAAATGACGCTTACCTGCAGAGAGATTCAATTGCATCTCGGTCCAGGAAATCGTGGTCCCTCTTCACTGATGAAATATCAATGGGAAACAGCAAATCTGTTGTGCAGTCAAAACAGATGTTTGGATTAAAGAACAGTTCAAATCAAACAAGCTTTCTTTCATGAAACAAAATTGTCTCTTGCTCTGAATCTTACAAAGTAGAAAAATAACTACCTTTCTGTAAAACTTGAACAAAATATAATTCTTTCAAGGAAGTAATTATGTGAAGACAGGATTTAAACAAAAATCTTTAAAATAATTTAAAAGAAAATTACTTTTCATATTTTTCTTTCAACTTGTCACCTTGCCTTCTCAGTAAATTCTTTACATTTAAGTTATCAGTGGGGTAAACATGATTCTGTTTCCAGTAAGTGGTTTAGTGTAGTTCTTTAGTTTAGAGATACAGCATGGATACAGCAGGCCCTTCGGCCAACAGGGTACATGCTGAAAATTGAATGCAAAAGAATTCTCAGTGGCATTTTTCGTACCTATTCTTTTCATAATTACACGATACTTTTATACTTATTATGGGATCATTTATTGTCTCGTAAGGTTGGTTCTAGGACGATCCACCGAGAAGAGGGACCCAGTGTAGGGGGGCTACTGAGAGAACAAAGAAGGACAATTGGGAAATACATTGGGAAACGTGTGTAACTTTGTTGGCATCCTGTACGTGGCAACTCTTTGCCTACTTTGTATATGGTATGCAGAACAAAGAATTTCACTGTGCCATCTCACATCTGATAATAAAGTATCAATCAATCAAGGTTTAGAAAGACTGAAAGCTAACAGTAGACAACAAAAAACTGCAAGAGAAACAAAAATAGGGATTTTCTGTGCTGTGGAATATTCTAATTCACCAAAACTAATCTTGTTGTTTATTTTATAATCAGTATATTATCTTTTAGAATAATTCTGATATGTTCTTTACACAAGTATGATGATAGCTTCCAAGGACACTGCACAAGGACTAATGATGACCACAAGAATGTATTGGCACTTGTGACTTCTATGGAGTTTTCTAGTTTCCCTGGAAAGCAGCTGGGGCACTGTTTACAACATTCATAATCGAATATGGTTCTTTGTTTCTACTCATAAGCAGTTCAATTGGAATCCATTCCAATCCACAATGTGCAAGAAGAATAGTTGTGATAATTTTCCCTCTTGTCCTCTCCATAAAACATAATTTGGCTTTTCAGTAGCTGAGTGTCTGATAGCTGGACGTAGGAAGTTGGGAAGTCATACGGTTGTGGTGAATCTTACCAAACAAACACAGGACATTGTGGGAAGCAGGAATGCTCCTCCTCATCTCTCCCACGTGGAGAAGTTCTGGAAGTGGAATTCCTTCAAACGGGGTGGTACGGTGGCACTGCAGTAGAGTTGCTGCCTTACAGCACCAGAGACCAGCGTTCGATCTCGACTATGGGTGCTGTCTGTATGGAGTGTGTACACTCTCCCCGTGACCATATAGGTTTTCCACGGGTACTCCAGATTCTCCCAATAGCTCAAAGACGTACAGGTTTTAGGTTAATTGGCTTTGGCAAAAAAAAAATTACAAATCGTCTCTAGTGTGTAGGATAGTGTTAGTGTACGGGGATTGCCAGTCGGCGTGGACTCGGTAGAGCATAGGGGCTGTTTCTGCACTGTATCTCTATACTTCAACCACAATGTCTGAGGAAATGTTCGGCTCAGAAGTTGTGCTTGGAATTGGAGAGCAGGTTGGGCATTTATCTGACCGAATGGTTGACACCATCTGATAAAGTGTTTTGTTGCTGCATATGTGCATCAGACACCAGTATGGTGTGGAAGAAGGGCCTCCTTGTGCCATCCTCACAGGACAGTTGTACCCTCACCTCTACAGGAGGCTGCAATACAGGGTGCAGCAGGGACAAAACAAAGGGCCACTATACCATCTACTGGCATGACCTTGGCTCTGGGGTTTTTGATCCTTGCAGCTTAATAACACAGGGCTCAGCGTGGAAAGAGCTCCCAGGGAATATACTTAGTAAGGGATAAGTTACTGCTGAAAGACCATCCACTTGGTGAAAGAGGCCCTGTGGTCCACCTGACACATTGCTGGTCTTCCAGTATGACTATGTGCTACCACCGAGCACATGCTCTGGTCCAGCAATAAATGCAGAGGGATGCACCAAAGTAAGTTGCAAAGGAAAGGACTACATATAG
This sequence comes from Amblyraja radiata, assembly GCF_010909765.2. NCBI lineage: Eukaryota > Metazoa > Chordata > Chondrichthyes > Rajiformes > Rajidae > Amblyraja > Amblyraja radiata. The sequence goes on from NC_045956.1 coordinate 111,359,744, forward strand.
CAACACTTTGCTGCTTGCTAAATAAGTGGGAAAACCTTGTTGCGTGAAGGAAGACTACATAAGTACAAAAATGAACATGCTGGAAATATGAAAATAAAACAGGTAGTCTCTGTGGATAGGAAATGTTTGGGTCAGACACACAGATGCTGCCTGAACTGCTGAGATCTTCTAGGATTTTCTGTGTTTATTACATATGTTAGCCCTAACATATCTCCTTTGCACACATTCAGCGAAATAATAAAATAATTTAGCGTGCACTCCAAATAAACGAATGATAGCAATACACAAATCTATTGATTGAAACACAAAGTGCTGGAGAAACTCAACAGGCCGGGCAGCATCTGTAGAGGGCACATTTTGGGTTGGGACCCGGAACATCGTTTGTTCATTCCCTCCTCCGTTGCTGCCTGACCCATTGAGTTTTTTCAGCACTTTGTATATTGCTCAAGATTCTAGAATCTGTGGTTTCTTATGTGTACAATGTATTTATTGTTTGGAATTAATTAAATACATAAATTAGTGTAGCATGATGGCTTAGGTGGGAGAGCTGCTGTCTCCCAGCCTCAGAGATCTGGGTTTGACCTGACTACGGGTGCTGTCTGTGCAGAGTTTGCATGATCTCCCTGTGACCGCATGGATTTTCCCCGGGTGTTCCTGTTTTCCAAAGACGTGCAGATTTGTAGCTTAATTGGCTTATGTGTATGATGTAAAAGTGAGATAGCATAGAACTAGTGTACATGTGAACAATGGTCAGCTTGGGCCAACGCTGTGTCTCTAAACTTGAAATATTTTCCCAGGAACTTTTCCATAGTGAGTAAATTTGGTGACATCATAAGATAGTCAAATCTGTCCCACCCCATTTTGTTCAAATCCTGCTTTCATTTGATTGGTCATGAATACATTAAAAAAAGTACAAAGGTTCATTAAAACCATGATTAAAAATCTATCTTTACCACTTTGAACAGCTGGTATCGAATAACATCCAGTACAATTTTTAAATGTGTGCTCTCAAGCAAAATTTCCTCGGGCAATAAAGTAATTTGTTATGAATGTGCAAAAATAGTTTTGATATGGCATGAATTATAATGGGGGAGCAATGTTTGGTGTAAAATGAGAAACCTTATGTCTTTAAGGCACAAATGTAGAAGTTACCACATGGGTCAAAAAGATTATATTTTCCATAGCAGATTTAATCCAACAGTGCTCTTGAAAAGACCCAAAGTGCTGGACTAACTCAGCAGGTCGGAGAGCAACTCTAGAGAACTTTTAAGGTAGAGATAGACATGTTCATGATTAGAACGGGTGTCAAGGATTATGGGAAGAAGGCAGGAAAATGGGATTAGATGGCAGAGATCATCCATGATTGAATGGCGGAGTAGACTCGATGGGCCAAATGGCCTAATTCTACTCCTATAACTTTTGCTCTTATGAAGAACATGGATTGGTGATGCTTCGGGTCGACAGCCTTCTTCAGACTGACCTTTACTAAACTTTATTAACTTCAATAACATTTATACATGTACTTTGCCTCACCTTCATACATTTGGGCATATTGTGGAAACCCTGCAGCCCGCAGCCAATCACAAGCCTCCTTGGCCTCAATCTCTAAAGGAAGAAAAAAATATCCAAGATTCCACAGTTAGTTGTTCAGCATCAACAATGAGCAACAACTTGCATTTATATTTTAGCAAAATGTCTGAAAGCGTTTCACGAAATGTTTTTTTCCAAAAGTCTGACAGGCAAAAGTTTGATGCTTAAGAAGCATCTTACAGAGAGAAGAAGATGTGAAGAGGTTCAGGGAAGAACTGCTAGTTTAGTTTAGTTTATTGTCACGTGTACCGAGGTACAGTGAAAAGCTTTTGTTGCATGCTATCCAGTCAGCAGATCAATTTACAGTGTATAGATACATAAGGGTCATGCTCGGATTTAACACCTGCGGATTTAAAGGCACAACAAATAGTAGTGAGGCAAACTAACTCAGAGTTGTGCAAGAAGCTGGGTTTGGATGAGTGAGTAGATTTTAGAAAGTTAAGAGATTAGATTAACGAGGAATGTAAAAGTCATACAAGAGTTGTGAAGAAAGATGCAACGGGTAAAATTGGATTATGGCACGATTTGAAAAGTATAGCATGTGCACACATTAAAAGTAAGATTAATGGAGTCCTATCAATTTCTGGACAAAATCTGTTTGAAGGCCGGTTTAACAGTGATTGCATGCTTTCATTGCCAACTGAATGACAAAATAAGAGTCATAAGGGACACCAGATGCTGGAATCTTGAGTAAAACACAAAGTGTTGGAGGAACTCAACGGGTCAGGCAGTATCTGTGGAAGGACTGTTCAGATTTCGAACCTGACCCGAAGCATCGTCTGTTCATACAGTAATAATGTACTTATTGTTTATTCTCTCCAGAAATGCGGCCTGAGTTCCTCCAACACTGTGTTTTGCTCTATATCTAGAGGTACTCAATTTGCATTATTAGCCATAAAACTCCAGAACCAAATTAATCTGCTTTTGACAATGATTTGCTCAGTGTACATATTTGCACTAAATGTCAGCCTGCCTCCTTGGGTAACGCTGTTAAGGCTCAGCCAAACAGTTGTAATTGAATCTGACTGTAAATTTGTAAAGATAATCTAAAGTGACACATTAAAACAATATTAAAGAAACCTTTGAAATACGTTGAGAAATCAAATCCCCGAACAAAATACATCAACAAAGATTTTAAAAAATCGACACTACTCTCCTTGGTATTTTGCTTCAAAGAACTGCATTGAAACATTTTTTCAATTATTATTTGTTCAATTGATGCAGGTGAGATCTTGCTGTGGGAAAACTGAATGTTACCGACTGGACAGTGATAGAGCTTTATTAATATAGATATGTTTTTTTTCTATATTGGTAAATCTGCTGATAAGTAAAACACAGGTGCTTAAAGTGGTGAACGGAAAAATGTTATTGTTGTAGCTTTATGAGGCAGTATAAACAAAACCAGTCTGCATTCATCTGTGGCAGACTTAAACTTGGTTCCTGAAATTGAACAGGCACCCCATGTTTACCACCTTGCTCAGCAACAACGGTTGACACAGAGTAAAGGATTGTTGTGCATGCTCCAAGGTTTACAATGCCATGCTTAAGTCCAATACTGCTACAGCACATCATTATAGTATCATGATTGGAGATTTGTAATCTCTTCAAACAGAGTTATACTGAAACCCCAATGGTCCTTTCACAGATTAGAGAAACTTCCTTGTCAAGGCAGTAACCAGCACTGACAGTCAGCATGTTAGGATTTAAATCACTAATCCCGTGCATAATGCTTTGGCAGTGCTAGTCTCCTTGCAATGGAATGTCTAATAAGGAGCACAATACTCTCCCAGTTTAAATCCACTGGGAGCCAGAACATTGAGACACCATTGATTTGCTGTATTGGGAATTATTTTAATATATTCTTTATCCCCAGTATGTTGCCAATGCCGCACTTACAGTTTCAAATGCTCAGCATTCCTACCCATGATAATAGTTCAATTATATCACAATTTTCTTGGAATAGTAAAAGCTCTTAGTGTTCAACTTTATTCCTCCATTTCTCCAGCAAATTCTACATCACAATTTTGAAGGGTGAAACTGTTGCAGGATAAATGTAAAAATAAATAGATTGGAAGTTATTTTGTAATACTGTTGGATTTTTGTGTCAACCTGAGTGATTGACTGCACCATATTCCATATTCCATATTCTATTTGTTTAATTTCGTTTGGAGATATTGCATGGAAATCGGCTGTTTGGCCCACGGGCTCCATGTTGAACATCGATCAGTGCTACACGATCATTCACTCTAGTTCTAAATTATCCCCTTTTCTCATCCACCCCCTACACACAAGAAGGCAATTTACAGGCACCAATTAATCCAACAAACTCGCATGTCTTTGGAATGTGGGAGGAAACCAGAGCACCCGGAGGAAACCCACGCAGTCACCGGGAAACGTGCAAACTTTGCACAGAGGGCGCCTGAAGAAGGGATCATACCAGGGTCTCTTGTGCTGTGAGGCTGCTGCCTTACCAGCTGCACCACTGTGATGCTCTTTCTACAGTGAAACTCTTTGGGTTTATTCTGCTGCAATTTAATTTGTTCAAACCATAATTACATTCAAATCAACATGAATTTAACACTCTGAAGCAACACTTCCCGCAGTTAATATTTCACTGAAGGATGTAGCAGCTGCACAAATGGAGGGAAATGGTCTGCAGTGGGTTGAAGCGAATATGCGCAGTACTGCCAAATAAATGACAGTAGCTGACTTTCACACATCATCAAATCAAGATTGCAAGTGGTAACTATGTATGAATTCCTGGCTTGTAACCAGCCTTAACTGCATTTTGTCCTCACAGAAGGAGCAGAACTTTGTGAGACAAAAGCAAGTGGACTGTTTTGCCACCTACTTCAACCATATCTCCTGCTCACAGTCCCTACATTCTTCAAAGCATTGCTCTGGAGATAATAGTACTTGTCAAATGGCTGAACAACTGTAGCATTTTTACTTTCTTGATACTGCAAATTCGGTCCTTAGAGAAAAAGGGATACTATACAGAGACACAATCAGTACACCCACAAATTGAGACATTTACCATCAAAGGGGAGTAAATATGAAAAATGTATTCCTAAAATATATGCATTTCCGTTACATTGTAGAGTATTTTAGTTCTAACATAATTTTATTATGAAATTGAGCAAGATATGAGTAAGTACATAAATAAATTACTTTGATCTGTGGATAGTCATAGAGTGGTACAGTGTGGAAACAGGCCCTTCGGTACAACTTGCCCACGCCGACTAACATGTCTCAGCTTCATTAGTCCCACCTGCCTGCACTTGGTCCATATCCCTCCAAACCTGTCCAATCTATGTACCTGTTTAACTGTTTCTTAAATGTTGGGATAGTCCCAGCCTCAACTACCTCATATGGCAGCTTGTTCCATACACCCACCATCCTTTGTGTGAAAAAATTACCCCCCAGATTCCTATTAAATCTTTTCCACCTCACCTTGAACGTATGTCCTGTGGTCCTCAATTCCCCTACTCTGTGCATCTACTCGATCGATTCCTCTCATGATTTTTTACACTATTATGTGGGGAAACTTGGAAGGGGATGTGTTATATGCTATCACCAGTAATTAAACATAGACCATGGCCATTGGTAGACTCTGTGGTGAAGGTCCTCCAATGACAAGTCCATCTAAGGCACATCTCTTGGTGAGAATCAAATCCTGGGAAAGACTTGCCTCACCTCCTGACAGAAAGAGCTGACAGAAACAAGTTTGGACTCTTAAAATGCATCATAGAGTCATACAGCATGGAAACAGGCCCTTTGGCCCAGTTTTCCCATACCCAACCAATGTGCCTCGTCTACATAAGTTGCATCTGACTGCGTTTGGCCTATTTCTCTCTAAACCTTTCTTATCCATGTACCAGTTCAAATGGTTTTAAATGTTTTTGTAGTACCTGCTTCAACTACCTCCTCTGGCAGTTGTTTCCACCACTCTCTGCGTGTAAATGTTGCCCCTCAGGTTCCTATTAAATCTTTCCCCCCGCACCTGGTTCTCTGGGTAAAGGACTCTGTGCATCTACCCTATCAATTCCTTTAATGATCTTACACCTTGAAGGGATCACCTCTCATCCTCCTACGCTCCAAGTACAAACAGAACCTGAAGATTAGCAATAGCCTTCCTCACCGCAGGCCAGCACACTGTTTGGGATTACACAACTGCTCATCCAATGTTCCATGCAACTGAGAGCAAACCATGAGTTCCCCTGACAGTACCAGACCTGGGCCAATATCAGTGTTGTCCGATAATGACTTGGCCCCTTCCAAGTTTCCCACATAATCCATACATGTGAGCAGGGCTTCACGTTGCTGGGTTTCTAGATTGTCAATGCCCACCTTGTGAAATTATGATGGGAATAGACCTGAAGGTGTAGGAAGGAACTGCAGATGTTGGTTTAAACTGAAGAAAGACACAAAAAGCTGGACTAATTCAGCAGGATGGGCAGCATCTCTGGAAAGAAGGAATGTGTGACGTTTCGGATCGCGACCCTTCTTAAGACTAGTCAGGGGAAAGGGAAACGAGAGATAAAATCTCAGCTTCAACGGCCTCCTTAATGATGTTTGGACATCCCAAAGCACTTTCCAACCAATGACGAGTGGTCACTGTTGTAATGTTGGAATTACAGAAGCCACTTTATGTATAACAAAGTCCATTTAAAGGTAGACACAAAATGCTGGAGTAACTCAGTGGGTAAGGAGGCATCTCTGAATAAAAGTAACAGATCACGTTTCAGGTTGAGATCCTTCTTCTGAGTCTGAAGAAGGGTCTCGATCCAAAACGTCACCTATTCTTTTTCTTCAGAGATGCTGCCTGACCAGCTGAGATACTCCAGCATTTAGTGTCTATCTTTGGGGTAAACCAGCACCTGAAGTTCTTTCCTACACACCCTATCCATCAATCACTACCCGTTTTTTGGGATATTTTCTGAAATAAAGATTAGGATTGCTGCTGTTCTTCAAAGTAATGCCATGGGGTGTACAGGTTACACTGACATCTGATTGACAGTATCTCAGGCATTGCAGCACTTTCTCGGTAGCATATTAAGTGTCACCTTGGCTTTTTGTGGTCAACTCCCTGACAATGTGTCGAATTCATGACCTCAAAGGCAAGTGTTACTCAGCCGCAAACAACGCACTCAAAAATTGGGAAATTCATTATCAAATGGGAGTAAATACTAAATATGTATTCCTATCATAATCCTGTGACATAGCTGGTGAACTATTTTAGTTATTTTCATTATAGTTTTTTTAATGAAATTAGGCAAGATATGAGTAGGTGCATATAAATAAACCACTTTGGTTAGTTATTGTTCCACGTGTTGGTTCTGGAGAAAGAGCATTTCACTCTTCCCCGTCATCTACAGGTCTGAGTTTTGCAAACATGTCTCACCCATTCCTTGCTCACTGTCACAGATAATAAATACAGGGCCAAGGTTTCGTTGAAACATCTTAGCAGCAGGATGCTAACATTTAATTGCTCTAACGGGGTGGGTCCATTTTTGTTTGATTAGAGGATTCTTAGTTGTAATGATGCCATTAACATGTACCAAATTGTAGAGTAACAGCAATATGCCAAACAAATGGGTTAAAATCAAGTCAAAGTCAACTTCTGTCAACAGTTTTCCTGGCCGCTCTGGATAACAGGGAGAATCTGCTTATCTCATGCAGAATGCAATTTAGGTGTGACATTAATTAGAACATTTGTGGCAGTCAACACAATCCCAACTGCTTAACACCAGAGAGCATTATCATCCATCCTCTAAATGATTTAAATTACAGTAGATAATACTGGAGATAGACACAAAATGCTGGAGTAACTCAACGGGTCAGACATCATCTCTGGAGAAAAGGAATAGGTGACTTTTCGGGTCAAGCCTTTATTTCAGATCTGAAGAAAGGTCTTGACCCGAAACGTCACCTATTCCTTATCTCCAGAGATGCCGTCTGACCTGTTGAGTTACACCAGCATTTTGTGTCTGTCATCAGTATAAACCAGCATCGGCAGTTCGTTCCATCACATAGATAATACTGGCATCCTATTTAAAAAGCAATGCAAGTTCTTTTCCACCAAAACAGCAGAGCATGGTGTAACAATCTGGGGATGTGTCACGATGGCTTGTAATAACTTCCGTTTGTCTATGGTCACCTAGACAGATTCAAATTGGATTTATCCAAGAATGGTTATTATCAAAATGCTGGTTACTGATTCACATATTGGAATCTACTTACTCAGAATGTTTCCACATGAACTCCATTGTTATCTGCAATGTCATTTTTGCTTCCTCCAAATGCCACAATGGGTAAAGACAAACTAGATGATCTAAAACATTATCCTGAATGATAGTCTAAGGTATCTGCAATATGACTCCTGGCTTAGCTACTATTGGGAAAGGTTTAGAGAGACACAAAATCTCCATAACAAGAGGATTTCAGTATAGGAGTAAAGAGGATCTTCTGCAGTTGTATAGGGCTCTGGTGAGGCCACATCTGGAGTATTGTGTACAGTTTTGGTCTCCTAATTTGAGGAAGGACATCCTTGTGATTGAGGCAGTGCAGTGTAGGTTCACGAGATTGATCCCTGGGATGGCGGCACTGTTATATGAGGAAAGATTGAAAAGACTAGGCTTGTATTTACTGGCGTTTAGAAGGATGAGGGGGATCTTATAGAAACATATAAAATTATAGTCTGAAGAAGGGTTTCAGCCTGAAACGTTGCCTATTTCCTTCGCTCCATAGATGCTGCTGCACCCGCTGAGTTTCTCCAGCACTTTTGTCTACCTAAAATTATAAAATGACTGGACAAGCTAGATGCAGGAAAAATGTTCCCAATGTTGGGTGAGTCCAGAACCAGGGGCCACAGTCTTAGACTAAAGGGGAAGCCATTTAAGACTGAGGTGAGAAAAAACTTTGTTGTGAGAGTTGTGAATTTATGGAATTCCCTGCCACAGAGGGCAGTGGAGGCCAAGTCACTGGGTGGATTTAAGAGAGAGTTAGATAGAGCTCTAGGGGCTAGTGGAGTCAAGGGATATGGGGAGAAGGCAGGCATGGGTTATTGATAGGGGACGATCAGCCATGATCACAATGAATGGCGGTGCTGCTCGAAGGGCCGAATGGCCTCCTCCTGCACCTATTTTCTATGTTTCTATGTAAAATGCTGGAGTAACAGCGGGACACGCAGCATCTCTGGAGAAAAGGAATGGGTGATGTTTCGGGTCCAAGCCCTTCTTCAGACTGATTCCTTCTCTCCAGAGATACAACCTGTCCCCCTGAGTTACTTCATCATTTTGTGTCTATCTTCGATTTAAACCAGCATCTGCAGTTCTTTCCTACACAAGGGTTAGAAAGATATGGTACAAACGCAGGCTGATGGGACTAATGTAGATGGGGCGTCTTGATTGGTATGAGCAAGTTGGGCCAAAGGCCTGTTCTCATGCTGTATGACTAGTACTCCACTGGGAGAAATCTGCTGAGATCCTGCTTAGATGATCTCTGCTAGGACATGCTTGTGTGGCAACAATGCTCAGTTGTGATGTTCTCCGTAGACTAGCCTGTCGAACTCCGACAAGTAGATTCACAGAAGAAGGAATCACTTGGATAAGGTAATGCAATGCTAGCTTTATAACAGATGTCAGGGGAGACAGATTAAGCGTTAGAAATTCACATCTGCTTGTCTGCACTAGAGTGATGATGTGCAAGGTTATGCAGGTTGTTGTCTGCTTTCGTAATCCCACGGACTAGAACCCAAGAAGTGAAATACAATGTACAAGTACAACACAGGTTTAGGAGGACAAACTTCTACACTTTAAAAATCTGAATGTTGGGCGTCAGTGCCCAAAAAGCTGTACTACGCCAAAACTACAACCAGCCTCCTGTTAAAAAAAGCTTGAATGTTTTCTCAAAGTGTGAAATTATTCAACCACAAATTTGTTCAACCACAAAGTTGCACAGAAAATCAACTATTTAGTAAATACATACTTTGAAAGTAAGCCCAAATGTCGGGTTTGGCAAAATGGAACACTCTGAATCAGAAGGCTCTGTGTTCACGACTCATGCCAGGGACCGCAGGACAACATTTGGGCTGGCATTTCAATGCAGAACTAAGGGACTACAGTCTCACAGGATGGGATATTAAATTGAAATTTAATCTCTCCTTTCAGACAGGCACAAAAGATTCTGTACCAATCCTGAAGGATTCCAATCCAGCTCATTTCTCAATATCTATATCTCAATCTCAATCAATAACACAGAATAGATGGATTTAATTTAACATTCATTTAACATTAAGATTAATTTAAACATTGATTTAATTGCTATTAATGGCACATTGCTGTGCACAAAAATTGCTTTATATCTTGGATTATAAAAGTGATTGACTTCTAAAGTATCTATGGATTGTTAAGCACATTTCTGATGTCTTGAGGTATAAATAATTCTAAATTATTTTTATTAATGTGAATTCTACTGCCAGAGAAGTACTTGAAAGTTTCCACTGTTCATGCAATATTTCTTCCTTAGTTAACATTTTCAAATGAAAGAAGAAGATAAAGATGTCAAAGAATCCAAACAAATATTTAAATATTTAAATTCTTGGCACATTTCTTTTGGCAAGTAGCATTAACAGTAGAGCAGTCAGAACCTCAACGATTTATTTCTCAAATTCATGAAACTGTGAATTATTTCACAGGTTTTGAAAGTGAAATGTTATTTATAAGCATTGGTACACTGATTCAAATACCTTTGGGTTAGCATGTTTGGAGAACGAGGAAGAATGCAGATATTTTCAAAAATGAATCTTTTGACATGTTAGAGGTTCTAGTGGTTTGGGGTATTGGGGGAATGTATATGTAAAAACAGAGATACTTCCAGTTTGGCCTTAAGCAGTTTAAAGTCACAATTAGTACAAGTACAAGATAAACCAAGACACCTCTCTCAATAGGATGAACAATCCACTGATTGCCAATACAAGTTTAGAAGCATCACCAAGATACTGTTATTCCAGGCCATAATTTAGCATACTAACCATGCATATCTGTTGACACAAAATAGACGAGAGAGCAAATTCTAGTTGATCTAGATAAACATCTGACTATTCATCACATATGAAGTTGTTTCCAGAAATTAAATTGTTAATCCTCTTAGAAACATAGAAAATTGTTAGAGCCAATAACAACTAAATTATATTTAAATACCCAGTTTCGTACAAGCCCCTCGAATAATACACAATTCGAAACTATTTTAAAGTAATTTACAGCATGTTATTAGGAAACAATAATTTGCATATATAGACAATAGACAATAGGTGCAGGAGTAGGCCATTCGAGCCAGCACCGCCATTCAATGTGATCATGGCTGATCATCCCCAATCAGTACCCCGTTCCTGCCTTCTCCCCATATCCCCTGACTCCGCTTTATTTTTTAAGAGCCCTATCTAGCTCTCTTGAAAGCATCTAAAGAACCCGCCTCCACTGCCCTCTGAGGCAGAGAATTCCACAGCCTCATCCCTCACTATGAGAAAATGTGTTTCCTCATCTCCGTTCTAAATGGCTTACCCCTTATTCTTAAACTGTGGCCCCTGGTTCTAGATTCTCAATATAAATTTGAATTCTTTTATAAAGACTTTCAGTGTGTGCCTATTAGCCTGCATGTTAGCCAAATACATGCATAACTTAAGTAGATGATCTTTATTATGATCAGTTTTAAATATATTCCCACAACGTTACTTACAGTACTTTCATTTACAAACAGATAGCATAATTTTGATTTTTGCAATGTTTGAATGTTGTGGGTAATTTATTTTTTCTCCTTCAGTGGCAATCATTACTTAAGAACAGGAGCTCTTGAATTATTTTGTTTTGACATGAACAGGTTATTCCTGGGAAACCTTTATTTTAAACAGAGATGTGTGAGTTATGCAAGGCAAGTTCTGTATTAACCCATATTAAATTCATTCTGACCTTGCTGTTCTATTTTAATTTCCAAAGTAAGGAAACATACAGGAAATATTCTGATCCGTTTGGGAGCCGTTAACCTGAGTGCAGTTACGAATGCAGTGGATAACTTGTTTTTGACATTGTGGGGATAATGTGAGAGTGTCCTTTTCACATTTTTATTTTACAAATGTACTTTAATTCACACTAATTTCATGTTTATAGTAAGCACTTACAAAATGGGTTTTTTAAACACAAATGATGAATACATATATATTTCAGTAGAAAATAATAAATCATGGAAAAAGCTGACAATTCATTTACACAAAATGGTTTGGCATAAATACTACACTTAACAGCAGGCAGTTCCAACAACTCGTTCCAACAACTCATTGTGTTCTTGTACAGTGGCAGACAAAAGATATCAGGTCATTCCAAATGAACAGACGTGTCACTGAAGTGCCGTTTGCTAAGAATGTCTGCTATTGTTTAAAAACACAACATCCTCAAGTTAAACCACTGTGTGTCTCTGGGAACAGAGTAACATTTCCAAGATTTAGTACCATCCGGTTGAACATATATAGCATAACAGAATATAACAGAATAACATAAGCTTGATAGATCAGGGGAATGGCAAAATAATCAATATCTTAAAAAATATTTCTGCCTTTACAAGCCATTTTCTTGTTCTTCGGAAATCTTCCGCCCACCGAGTTCACACCGACCAGCGATCCCCGCACACTAACACTATCCTACACACACTAAGGACAATTTACAATTTTACCAAGCCAATTAGCCTATAAACCTGTAGGTCTTTGGAGTGTGGTAGGAAACTGGAGCACCCAGAGAAAACCCACGCAGCTCACGGGGAGAACGTACAAACTCCGTACAGAGAACACCCGTAGTCACGATCGAACACGGGCCTCTGGCGCTGTAAGGCAGCAACTCTGCCACTGCGCCGCCCTATCTGTGGGTTCGAAGATAACTAACGAGTTATTTGCGGAATCTCGACTCAGCCATACGTGGGGCAGGTGGAGCTCCATCGGCAAATGGCTGGGCTGCTCAGAATCTAGAGCACTCCTTAACCTGTGTGCACTTTGCCTCCTCTACTGCCAATAGAGAGACTAAAGGCGCCTGACGCTTGAGATGGTCAAATGTGCGGACATGTGAGAAGATCAACATGTAAGCAAACATGGCAATGCTTCGGCATCTGCAGTTCCTTCTTACACACGGCAATGTTGATGTTTACCTCTGCAAAGGTCGAGGGAGGATACAGAACAGTTTAACACAGAATTGCATTGACGTGTTAACAACCATAAGGCACCTTTTAACTACAAATGAAAATTATCACATTAATTTCCTTCATCAGTTATTCATTTTTCTACCTTGTGTATTTGGAAAGGCTTAATATATTTAAAAACAAACAGACAAATAAATGGAAAATAAAATATGGTGTGAAATATAATGTGGCTCAGAATTCATATGTCTAGTGACCAAAAAACTTTTAAAAATGAGAACATCGAAAAAGTTGTTTAACACTATTATTGCTTTTATATTTTCAACCATCTACAAAAAAATAGCATAGAACACAGATAACATAGAACAGTCCAGCACAAAAACAGGCCCTTCAGCCCACAATGTCTGTGCCGACCAGGATGCCAAGAACAAGTCTGAAGAAGGGTTTCGGCCCGAAACGTCGCCTATTTCCTTCGCTCCATAGATGCTGCTGCACCCGCTGAGTTTCCCCAGCAATTTTGTGTACCTGCCAAGAACAACCCTTATTTGCCTGCACTTATCTGTATGGCTCCATTCACTGCATATCCATGTTCCTGTAAAAAAGTATCTTAAAGGCTATCTTAAAGTATCTGCCTCCACCATCACCCCAGGCAGTGCATACTTCATTTGAAATTTATTCTTAAAATCCATTGATTGCCACAACTAATAATGTTCTTCTTGCCAGCAGTTTTTAAGAGTATGGCAGTATAAAACATGGAATGGTTAAAAGAATTGTCATCTCAACACAGCATGGTTTAATGATGTCTTGTGTGTGTGCATCTGCTATATTTAGCCTGAAGACCAAAATAGATCAGATGCATCTACTTAAACAATACAAGGTGGGCCCCTGTTACTGTCGAGTAAACGACATTAACTTAATTCAAGCTTCACCCTAAACACATTTGTGTTTACACAAGAAGAATGAGGGAATCAACTGTTACCGTTCTTATTTTACCCCTGATTATTTATAGACATGATGAGCTTGGCATGTTGTGTGGCGAGTTTAATATTGTCTGGAGCCATTCAGGATCTTTGCTCTACCTCCTTTCCTGTGCTGGCTTCCTGTTGCTAAGGGGAAAAGTAAAGCATGAAACTCCTGTTTACAATACTGAATGAACCATCCTGTCGAGAACAGGCTCTCCATTACAAGCTGTATTCACCAGATGCATCCTGAACAAACACAAGTGACCAGCCACTGACTTCAAACTGCATCTGCAGGACTTTAATCTGTCACAATATTCTTTTTATCATATTGGGGCCAGGGGACTACAGGAGGCCACAGCCATCTGCCGAATCCTGAAAGAGGACACTGGCTACAGAAACTTAAGAGAAATAATGGAGATAGCTAGTGCTAATTATCTGCACTGTGGAATACCAATGGCTGTAGGCCAGATGGACTCAATGAATACTCAATGCAGCGCTGCTTTTCTGCCCTGGTGACAGATTTATACACATCAGCTCTGAACAATCTGTTTCCTTATTATCTTTATTTGATTGTCTTTCTGAAAGATACTGTATAAAGCAAATTTTTAAAAGTCAATTTTATCTATACCCTAATCTGAATCATGTATAAAGCAGCACTTTCAAATGGATGCTTTATTTTACACATTAGCACTTATTTTATAAGGAACTTTTTGCCAATAAAAATAATAATGCATTCTGACAGAAGGCACATGCACCAAAATATCATGAACAGATCCATGTGCCAACGCTATCATCACTGTGCGATGCTAATGCAACCACTTGCTTTCTATCATGGTTCAACAGAAAACCAGTTACAGACGAATGCAGCACAGAAACAAGACCCTATAGGCCATCAACTTCATGCCAACCGTCAAACACAGAGGACAATACAGTTGTTCAATAATTTTGTTCTCATCCATTTTATTCTCCCCATATTCCCAGCAATTCTCTCCTGGTTCTACCCGTCACCTTCACAGCAAAGGCAATTTGCAGCCGCCAATTAACTAACCAACCTGCACATCTTTGGGATGTGGGACAAAATTGGAGCAAACTCCACATACACAGCACCAAAGGTTGGGATTGAACCTATGTTGCTGAGTCGAGATGTAGTGCGTCTATGAACTGTAACCCATGCCATTCTTGTGCCTCTTTACCTCAATATGGGCTGGTAATAATGTGCTGTTACTAACAGCATAATTAAACCTTATCAATGTATCAACAACTGAAATGCAAAACAAGATACTGGAAATCAGAAATAATAAAGAAAATCCTGGAGAAAATACCCAGCAGGTCAGACAGCGTCTATAAAGGAACTTTTCTCGAGAGAAAAGTAGAGTTAACTTTTCAGGTTGATGATCTTTCTTCCGAACTGATGCACCCAAGAGCTAGAGGAACTGCAGATGCTGATTTACAAAAAAATAAAACACAAAGTGCTGGAGTAACTCAGCAGGGCAAGCAACATCTGCTCCTGCACTTTGTGTCATTATTCATGTGAAAGTGCTGCTTAATACGTAATTCTGATTTGGGTATTGAGATGAGATTGGATGATCACTTTTTATAATCCCTGAAAATTAACATGCGAGCACTTCTCATTTAAAATACAGAGTCATTTTATATGGAAACCCCAGGTTTTATCACAATGACTTCACGTGTATGTATAGGATGTTTAAACTGGTGCCAATTTGAATTTGAATCTCCCTCTCCTCCATTTAATTGTTTCACCTTCTGCTAATAAACCCGTTCCACGTTTCTCCAGCAAAGCTCACATATGGTGACAGAATTAAAAAAACATAACAAAGAGTGGAAAATACTTGTCTGCCATTCTGAGTTGAAATCTGAATTCTATTGCCCAGACTAGAGTTGCTGCCTTACAGCGCCAGAGACCCGGGTTCGATCCTGACCACAGTTGCTGTCTGTACGGAGTTTGTACTTTCTCCCTGTGGGTTTTCTCCGGGTGCTCAGGTTTCCTCCCACGCTCCAAATACGTACAGGTTTGTAGGTTAATTGGCTTCTGTAAAACTGTACTTTGTCCCTCGTGTGTAGGATAGTGCTAGTGAACGGGGATCGCTAGTCGGCGTTGACTCGGTGGGCCGAATGGCCTGTTTCCGCGCGGTATCTCTAAAGTCTAAAGACTACTGAATCAAGTGGGCATTTCATAACAATTCCAGCGGACTCTTACACCAATGCCGCCTGCTTCTACTTAACAGGATTGACGGCAGCATTTTGGGCAGGAATTCTCATGCACAAGGCATTACCAATAAAAATATATAATGGAACTAAAAGATGTGACAAGAGCACAGTATGAATGGGGCACAGAGGTTGAAGATTATGTTGGAGATTAAGTGAATAACTGTAAAAAGTGCAACTTAATGGTGACATATTTTCTCTGCAGAAGCGACTTTGCAGCCAGATGTTGATCAAAGTGCCCAGGCTACAAGAGGGAATGCACCCTGGCCGTGCCCGTGGCCATGGGGGCAAGAGTGGGGAGGAGAGATGGGCGCCTGTGGGACAATGCAGGAGGCGGCCTGTTTGTTTGCTTTTGCAGCTGGCTGCAGGGGCCGGGGTAGGCGGGCGGGCGGGCGGCCGGGCGGAGGGGCGTCGAGGGCCGGGTCCACAGGGATGAAAGGGACCGATACCCCCCCCCCCCCCCCCCCTCCCCGTTACTGTCCGGACCGAGGATTCCGCTGGGTCCTAGCGCCGCCTGATGCGGAGAACCCCAGTGAAACAACACACTCACACACTACGACCGGGACATGAAGCAACTCCAGACTTGCACCGTCCCTTATTGCGCACGTCAATGCAAACACTTGGAGGCTCCAGAGTCCTAGCACCATCCAAACATAACCAGATCCATCAGCAGAGATTTCAAAGATAGACACAAAGTCTGAAGTGTCCAGACCAATCCCTTTTCTCCAGAGATGCTGCCTGACCCATTGAATTACTGTCTCCAGCAATTTGTGTCTATCTTTGGTATAAACCAGCATCTGCAGTTTTGTGTTCGTTTCCACAGCAGTGATTTCTGTCTCATACACTAATAAACTGTCAAAACTTCACATGTGCATATGAATTAAACTCTCTCCTTCAAGTCGCAATGCCGTTTATTTTTGGCGCTCTACTGTCGAAAACCCCCGATAAATAAACATTAAACAAGTATCCCCCCCTTCCCCCGGAATGAATGGAGCAAAGACAACCCCAGATGAATTTGTCCCCGGGCTACGGAGGTCGCTCGGACGAGGACTACGTGCAATCAAGGGCTTTCTTATCAGAGATCTTTCAGCGCTGGTTCGGCTGCGAAGGGGAGTTTAATGAGGACAGATCAAACACATCGCCCTGGTCATACTCAACTCCACTAGCCCCTGCCATCAAACAGCACGAAAACAAAACCCTGAATCTCAAAAACAGGAAATTCAAGCGCCCCGTTGCCCAGTTTATCCATTGCATCGCGACTGGGCTAACAACTAACTCCTGTAAGGGAGAAAGCTTTCAACGTGATAATGCACCCAGAAATAAAGTCGCCACTAGTTAAGATTTCCATCAAGCTAATTCAAATCTATCCAAAATTGGGATTATGTCATCAGTTTTCAACAATGTACCCGCCTTCACAAGATCTTAAACACAAACGGTTTGCAATTCAGGACGTATCAAACAGATGTGTCAAACGATAGCGATTTAGTCCATTAAATCAATTAGACTATTACATCGGAACCCCACTCTCCCGTTGCATGCTTACGTGTCAAAATCATCCTTTCCAGCTTTCACATCAAGGTGGAGTTGAAGCAGCTTTGTAACTCCGGGGGCGCGAGAATGTTGCCTAGAAAGTTGATGTCTCCAACATCCGATGGAAAGAACACTGCTAACCCAAAATAGGGTGAAATGGCCTTGAAACTCTCAGTGGTTTTGATATTTCGCAGTTGCTTAAAGATTTTGAGTTATCACGAAATTATATAGTTCCATATCCTCGGTGCTAGTATTCGCCGCTGCGTGCACCGTGGACTGACTAGCCGACCTGGTTAAATAAAGCTCCGAGTAAAATCACGCTGAGCCTCCGATCACATCGCCTCTGATCTCATCTCTGCGGTCCGCGCTCAGCGCATTGCTGGATCTCAGCATTGTAGCCACTCCTCCCCGGGATCCGCAACCAGCTCCCTCCTCAACTTACACACACACACACATACATCCGCGTTTCTATCCATCCAATCTCCAGCTTTCCAAAACCTAGATTGATACATCATTCAGGCCAGTCACTAATACCGTGTTCTGCAAAAGGCTTAATTACAAAAAAACAAAAGTGAGATTATCACACATTCAAATGACAACTGATACACTATTCTGAGGAAACGTAAATCCAAAAAATGAATACACATACCAAAGAATATCAAAGCAAAACGTTAGGTTTAGGTTTATTATTGTCACGTGTAGCGAGGTAAAATTTTTGTTTTGCATGCTCTCGAATAAAATCAGAAAATATTATACATAAAACGTCAGCTGCACATGTACTCCAGAGTAGTCTGAAGAAGGATCTTGATTAGAAACGTCATCTATCCCTGTTCCCCAGAGATGCTGCCTGACCCCGGAGTTACTCCAGCACTTTGTGTCTTAACTGGCATCTGCAGTTCCTTGTTTGTACATAAATACAGTCAAGTCACAGGACAAAAAGATCAGGTTTGCATTACTTGATTCCATCGTTGTACCCAGGAACACTGTCTTGGTGGAGGAGCAACCTTCAGTATGAATTGTTACACTGAAGTCCATGCAGGTAAGCATAAAATAACTTTAGTTTAGTTTATTGTCACATGTACTGAGATACAGTGAAAAGCTTTTTTGTTGTGCTTGTAGTGCTATTTAATTTATAGTGATTGCCAAAGAAAAGGGACTTTAGTTCGTGAGTTAGTTAGTATCACTTAAGAAATTATTTCCTTTGGCAGAACCTTTTTTCCTTTTGTAACCTTACAGTGTGCAAATTGTGTGTCCAACATTGTAACCGTGACCACATTTCTACAGGTAGTTGAGGTAGGTACATATATAACATATAAGAGACAATTGGACAGGTACATGGATAGGAAGATCGAAGGTACACAAATGCTGGAGAAACTCAGCGGGTGCAGCAGCATCTATGGAGCGAAGGAAATAGGTAACGTTTCATAGGACAGGTTTAGAGGGTTATGAGGCAAGCATAGGCAGGTGGGACTGGTGTAAATGAGGCATGGTGGTCAGCGTGGGCACGTTGGGCTGAAGGGCCTGTATTCTCGCTGTGTGACTATGACTACTAAATGTAGGAAGTCCCACTTTGAAAGGAAGCAGAGAAGAAAACCCCAGATTTCAACAAAACTGTTCTGCACACATTACTGGTGAAGTGGAATAAAAGAATGGCAGTGGACGAGGTGTTACAGCAAATGACATTGAGGACTCAGACCAGACATGTAAAGAATGTCAGCGAACTTCAATACCCCAGTGAAAGAAGGCATTTGGATATTTTGGATATCTGGGTTTACAGAACATAGAACAGTACAATGTGAGAACAGGCCCTTCAGCCCCAGTGTCCATGCTGAACATGATGCCAAACCAAACCAACCTCTTCTGTCTGCAATTAATCCTCATCCATTCCTTGTTTTCTATCCTCAAAAGCTTTTAGGCTCTCCATATTAACTATTATTTTCCCACCAAAGATGTTTGAATATTCAGAATTGTTCTTGCTAGTTGAGATGTGCTCCATTGCAAACATGTAGGTGTTTAGAACTATTTATCTAAATCCAAAATAATGAATACAATTGGACTTAACTACCTGCTCTTATATTTGTGCTTAAAGGGTATAAATACTTGCTATACTTTGAGATTCTCTGATGTGATTCTACTAATAGTTTCCCCAGTAGGCAGCAGGTCCCCCCTCTGTGTCTGCTTGTGTTACATCTGTGGCTGCAGTCTCTGGCACATTCGGGGTTACACAAATCCTTTTTAATAGACGCTTTGAGTGTCACCAAGTACTTCAAGACCAAAGAGATTTGTTTTTAAGCAGTCTCTGTTGTGTGGGCAAATCTGGTGGCCTATTTGTACACCCAAAATTTCAGTTTATTTGATATATCATATTCAATAGACCCATTTAGGCTTCAGTTAGACTACGTTCTCAATAGACAATACAATAGACAATAGGTGCAGAAGTAGGTCATTCGGCCCTTCGAGCCAGCACCGCCATTCAATGTGATCATGGCTGATCATCCCTAATCAGTACCCCGCTCCTGCCTTCTCCCCATATCCCCTGACTCCGCTATCTTTCAGAGCCCTATCTAGCTCTCCTTGAATCCAGATTATCAAGATCAAGAATACATACTGCAAGCAACAACATTGGAAAACAAAGCATTCTATTTTTGTCTTTTATACAGGAGAAGATAAGGGAGACAAGATTGGATCGTGTTTTTTTAAATAACACCCAGTGTATCAAAGAGGGATTAGGAGGCGTAGACAGGGAAATAAATATTAAACCTCTCTTTTACTACTCCGGTTTAAAATAATTACACAGAAGCTTTTTGTATTCTCTCTTATATTATCAATATTCCTAAACACTGATAAGTATTTCTCATATATGGAAATTAACTTGTTAACCAGGAAAACTGGACCAGATTAGTAATAGTTTACTGAACACGTGAATAATTACTAGATGGCACCTCCTCCATCTTTGCTTTCGGTCATGGGTCAATGTCAAACCCTGACAGATTATCTATTCTCTTCTTGATTTTAGATCATAGGACAGTGTTGTGAATCCATGCAGTAATTCGAGAAAAGACACAATGTGCTGGAGTAACTCAGCAGGTCAGGAGAACATGGATAGGTGACGTTTTGGGTTGGGACTCTTCTTTAGACTAATTGTGGTGAGGAGGAGGGGTAGGGAAGTGAAGCGAGGAGGGGCAAAGTCTTGCAAGTGATAGGTGGATACAGGTGAGGGGGTTTTTGAATAGGCAGATGGTTGGACAATGGCCCAAGATGAAAATACTAAAGGTATGAGATAGGGATAGAAGAGTTGTGAAGAGATAGAAGAGCTCAGTTCGGTAACACCACCACCCCCTCTCCGCCTCCCCCATCCCCCCTCCCCCCTCCCCTCCCCCCTCCCCTCCCCCCCCCCCCCCCCCCACCCCCCCCCCCCCCCCCTACACCCCCCCCCCCCACCCCTCCCCCCTCCCCGTACTCAGGTTTTGAAACACGTTCGGGGACCAGACCTAACGGGTCTGCACTAGGTCTACTATTCACTAAAATGGTGATTTCAATATAACTTTGCAGATTTTGAATGGGATTGACAAAGTAGATGTTAAGAGACAAGTTAGTTGTTTCCTCTTACTGGAATTGGCCTGATTAAGGATTGATTGATGACTCGGATGACAATAAATATCTTTTTGAATCTTTGATATTCCCAATCCCGAGTTGTGGAATCTGCTGTGTTTTGGAGAACAGGATTATCATGGTTATGTTACTGGCCCAGAGCTCTAAACACTTTATCTGAAGCTACAAAACCAAATCCCATCACAACAATATCAATATGACAAAACAAGATATTACAATTGAATTAATGGAAAATACTATTGTTCAGGTAATGTGCTTTAGGGAAGAAAATCGTTCTCCTTATTGGCTTTAACATAAATGGGACTTCAGACCCTCAGCAATGTTGTTGATTCCTAGCCTACCCTCTGAAACTGAGGTGTAATCTGCCTTTTAGACTTTAGACAAACTGCGTGGAAACAGGCTCTTCGTCCCACCGAGTCCACACTGATCAGCGATCACCCTGTACTCCACTAGCACTATCCTACATACCAGGGGCAATTTCTACAATTTTACAGAAGCCAATTAACCTATAGACCTGCACATCTTGGGAGTGTGGAGGAAACCGGAGCGCTTGGAGAATACCCACGCGGTCACAAGGAGAAGGGTACAAACTCCATACAAACAGCACCCACAGTCAGGAACTAAACCAGGTCTCTGGCGCTGTAAGGTGGCAAGTCTACTGCTGTGCCACAATGCCGCCCCATTATTCAATATTAATTAGCAATGGCCGACACTGGATTATTTTGTACTTGTATAAATTTTAGTGAATAAAGTTTATTTTTGAAATAAAAAGCAGTGAGGGGCAATGATGATTGGCTTTGATAGAGACTTGACAACATTGACTGAAAACTATCCCAGAACATAGCTGCTTAAGCTTATCAAAATGTTTTTCAATGCCAAGCATAACTGCAAAGTCATATTAGTATAATTTGCAAACGATATATTCTCATGGCCATCATTCCACTAAACAGTATCTAAATATGGTTAAAATATTAAAATGTGTGACTTAATTTTCTACAGCTCTTCCAATGGTTGGAAAAGCTGTCAATAGTAACAATAAAGTAATGGCCATCACAACATATCCAAGTTTACTTGAATAATTTCTGGGAAAGTGACATAAATTCTCTGAAATTATTTGTTGACTTAAGAACTGTAACAGTACTAAAATCTACTTTATTGGTGTAACACTTTACGATATTTAAGGTATTTAGAACTTTATAAATAAAGGTTCTTCCCATCTGCATGTTCAAATCTCAAAGTGAAAGCTTTAAATAAAAGTTACAGTTTTCAAATGTTACCATTTTTGTTTTATTATTTGAGATTAATACTGTATCTTTACCTCTTTCAAAACATGCAAATAAACACAAATGATTTCCATCTGATAAATCAAAAGGTTTTATGGATTAAATATAAACTTAGTTCATTGAACCCTATCAGGTATTACATAGAGAGCGACTAGATGGAACTTAATATTGATACATTTACACTCAGAGCAGTCCATATTTAGTTCACTCACTGCACACTATTGTATTATCAGATTGATATAAGAATTGGCCTTTCATTTCTCACAGAGAAGGCAACAAGGATGCTTGCATCAGCTGCTTGTATCAGCATTATGCCAATCCCATAATGAACCAATTCTAATATCGACTACTCAGATCATTTACCCTTTGTTCCAAACAAATTAAATAACCATGTATTTTTCAGACTTTGCCGTTAATCAAAACTTCCCCATAATGGTAAGCCGACCCACAAATGTGAAACACTGACATCTGGGTGAAAATGTCGGATTTGTGATGCACAGGGCAGGACTGGAGATTGAGAGATGTGAACAAATCAATTTCTGGCAACTGGGGAATTTACATTTAGTTAATTAAATAATCTGGAATCAATAGTTTAACATCAGCAATAGATACCACAAAACTGCTGGATTGCTATAAAAGGCTATTTGGTTTGCTAATGCCCTTCATCCCAATTGACGTATACATGAGTTCATACCCACAGCATCTTAACTGCCCACTTAGATGATTTAGCAAGCCACTGAACTGCAGAGGTTCAAACAGGCACTTATCACCGTTTTCCCAAGGGCATTTGGGGATGAACACTACATAATGAATAATGCCAGCGAAGCCCAGAGCCCAAGGGAGCATTAAGGAAGATGCAATGTTCAAAATATTGCTATTCCATAGATTCCATATGTGATAGTTAAATTACGCCTTGGCAAGATCAGAAATTTAATTTAATTGTATTATTGAGCAATCACTTTAATTGCGTTCTTCAATGTTTGACATGAGCTGTGGGTGTGATATGGAAAAGGAATAAAACAAAACTAACTAATCAAGAAAGAACAGAAAAGTAATTTTTCCTTTCCCCTGTACAATACATCTGATTGCTAACTCACAGCCTTGGTCAGGTGCTGACTCAGTTTCATATCAGACATGGCGAAAGTCCTTAAAATGTAATTTATGCCTTGCTATTATTTACACTCTTAACAGAAAGAAGAACTGATGTGGAGGGATATGTACAGTGTTTTGTTTTTTAATTCAATCTCATCCGGAGTCAGATGGAATAACGTTGTGGGACAATAACTTCTCCCTCAATGTTAGCAAGCCAAAGGAGCTAGTTTCGTAAGGTCTCTGGAGCTGGTTTCAGATCTGTCCTTTGTCCACCCATCTACCTATCAAAATGTCTTCCCCTCACGTCTGTTTACCTATTACTATCCACGCCTTGGCTTGCCATCCTCTCTTCCAGCTTTCTCCCCACCCCCACCCCACAAACAATCTGAAGAAGGGTTTCACCCCAGAAGGTCACCTATGCATGTTCTCCAGAGATGCTGCCTGACCCATTGAGTCACACCTGCACTTTGTGGGTTTTTTTTAGTAAACCCATATCTGTAGTTTTTCTTTCTTCAACTATAATAACTTGCTTTAATACAGGTGCTTTTTTTAATCTATTTTTGTCCACTTGACTTTTGTAGCCTGATTCTCATGCAAGTTTTATGCAGATGAAGCTAAAATGACTCAATTTTTGTTAGTCCAATAACTAAAAAGGTTTCAAACTTGCTGCTAAAGCTAGGTTTGCCTAGTAAACCTTTGCACTGGTATCACTCTGACCCGTGCAAGACCCACTTAAACAGCTTACAAATGTTTGATGCGTTTTGATGTTTTGATGCAGTGTTGGATGAACATAGTGGCTGGTTTATCACAAGTCACAGCTCAGTCACTTACTGTTCCTTTGTCAATAGTTCTCAGAAAGACTGACAATTTAAGAGGATAGTTGTGACAATGGTTGTCTCAAGCTGAAAGGTCTGGTGCATGGTGTAAAGGACTTGTCCAAAACTCCTGGAATGTAGAGAGCTTTCCCAGAGACAGCACAGAAAATGCAGATACTGAGCAGGAAGAGGCAAAGGATAAAAAGTGTGATGGGAGGGTGTGACACCATGTTGAAAGAAAAGAATCTGAAGGATGCCTTTGAACACATTGGTGAGATAACAAGATGGAGGTGGGTTGCCGACAGTGGAGGCCACACTGGTTAAAGCAGTGGCCATTCATGGGGAATACAAAGGATTGAGAAACAAGGAGTAGACTGGGGCAGTAGACATGGTTTGGTATTATGTGTCAACAGATCACTAATATGGCAGCCATGACTGATTCGATCTCTAATTGTGAACAGAATGTAAAAGTTTAGAATTATAACCAGCAATTCAAGCAAGGAAATAGAAGCACTGAAATAAATAAAACGTGCAGTCAAATCAGGTGAGGATGATGGTTCGCGGGATGATGTGTCCAGATTGAGGTGTCAGTGGAGTGGGCCGTTAGAGGCCCTACAGCAGCCTGGGGCTTGAGTGGGTCCAATGGCTGAGCACGTGGATTGAACACGGCCTGCAATGGCATGGAGAGGTGGAGCAGCGGTGGAGGACACCAACAACATTACTAGGCCGACCCAGCAATGCCGCCAGGACAATTGGCCTTTATGGCCAAGTTAAGAACTCTACATTCATAACAACTTAGACTTGAATCATGAAAAATGGTGCCAAAAATGGCAACCCTTGTATACTGTCTCAGTGTACTATTCCTATACACTTGTACTTAGAGTCATACAGCATGGAAGCAGGCCCTTCGGTCCAACTTATCCATGCCGACCAACATGTCCTATCTACACTAGTCCCACCGGCCTGCGTTTGGCCCATACCCCTCCACACCTATCCTATCCATGTACCTGTCTAAATGTCTCTTAAACATTGCAATAGTACCTGCGAACTGAGAAGGTGCTTATGTACAATAATACTTTTATTGAACTGTGAAAAAAAGGAATTTCACTGTACTTCGGTACGTGCGACAATAAAGTACCATTGAACAAGTGAACAGTCTTTGCTTAAAGTATTAATACAGGAACAGCTTACCCACTCATTAAAATGTTATGATACTGGATTTCTCTCACTTTAAACGTACTCTGATATCAACATCCACATTAGGCGTGACAGATAAGCTTCTTATCCAGGACCCCAGCCACTTTTGCAGCCGATAGGCCCATTATTTTAAGTCCAGCTCAGGATATCTGGTTTTGTGGTTATGGACGAAATGGTCGAAAGTGGTTTCCGCTTCTTTTGACCACTTTCGACCATTAGGGAGACTGACAAAAACCTCCGGGAACTGCACGGAAACCTTGGGTGGGGCGCAAAGTCTCCAGAGGTTTCCGTTCAGGTTTCCTAAGTGGGACAGGGGCAAGGTGACTGCCATAGGCTGACAAATCAATTTTCAACAAAATGACTCAAAGTGCTGGAGTAACTCAGCAAGTCAGGCAGCATCCCTGGAGAACATGGATAGGTGAAGTTTTGGGTCGAGACTGTTCTTCAGAGGTTTTCACAGATTGTCAGCTGCCTTTAATCTACTAATTAGGCCCAATCTAGATGACGCTTATTCAAATTGAATTGGATCTCAAATTGAATATTTGCGCAGTAACTCCTTTACAAGTGCCTCTGCATTGACGTTATTCCATAATTATCATGGGAGTGCAGTACTGTAGATTGGCTCTCAGCATACCGCTACTAAATTCATCCCACTCAATCTGATGACAGAACGCTGGATCTCTCTCTAGTGATCTCAGACTTTGCTGTAGGAATAAAGCAGCTGATTTTTAACAGTGAAAATATAGGGAGCTGTGGTGTATATACTACAGCTTCCTGTTTCAAACGTAACAGGTGCTTTGTGTTTCAATGCAGCTATAAATTTGACTGAGACCTCAAGTCAGAACTGTGCTGTTCTGATCTGATTATATCCAGACCAGTGACAGGGCTTTTACAGATGGGCTCAGTGTGTCTGGCTGTTAGGGAGAGGACAAAAGTCAGTTATAATTCCAAACTCTGAATGATATCCAGAGCCCATGTTTGAAATTTTGCATCTGTGACCATTAAGTGTAAATGTACCACTTCATCCGCAAAATGGAATTCCCAGCTGCGGTGTGGACAGATTCAAAATGTAATATGCTCCATGTTATTTTCCAACCATCTAAGACTGGTCTCGACCCAAAATGTCACCTATTCCTTATATAGGGGGGAGGGGGGGGTAATGACTTAGGCTTCCACTAGGAGTAAAGAGATGGAAAAAATAAGTTGAATGAAGCGTAATAACGCAGACTCTCACTGTTAAATAGCTACAGAAACCAGGTGGACGCATGAAGATTTGTTTGCTGGATAGGACACAAAAGAAAATGCATCTCTTCAGATATATATATATATATATATATATACGAAAAGATGCATTCACACACACACACACACATATAAACAAATCTAACACAGAAGAAGGGTTTTGGCCCGAAACGTGGCCTATTTCCTTCGCTCCATAGATGCTGCCTCACCCGCTGAGTTTCTCCAGCATTTTTGTCTAACACATATAACTGTTGCGGCTCATCCATTTATAAATGCTCTACCTGATTCGAAGCCACATGACCATTTTAACCACAAAGTCAGTTGCTGCATTGTGCTTTGTTTTGAATTCGGACTTGCTTTTGAATCTGCTCTAAATTGCAACTTTCACCGTGGCACATCAGAGCCACGGAGACATTGCACAGATGCCACGGCTGTCCTCCCTACACAGAGCATTTATGTGCCCAAAGCAGCAGCAAGATGACAAGGAATTCACAACAGGCTCAGTTTAACGAGGCTTCTGTGGGATAGATTCCTTTAGGGACTCTGTGTTCGCGATCCATCTGAAAACTGATAAAGAGAGCCCAAGTTGTCAGCTGCACATAGCAGTGGTCACAGCTGGTTTACGGTTGCTCCGGCCTGCGGGGTCACAGCAAGGGCTGGTTTTAATCAGCCATTCAAATCTGCTTGCTTCAACTTTGTTCCATGAAAAATAAACACTCACAAAGCTCAGGCACCTTTAGGACATCATGACATTTTAATTAATATTTATAATGTATGTTTGCAAGTGTGCAGAGCACAAATGCTTGCCTTCACAGAGCCACCACCACTTTTATAACTTTTTGGGGATTAATAATTATAAAAAATAAAAGCTTTGTGGCATTGGATTTTGTTACAGTTTAAAAAAAATAGGAGTTTAGATGGACATTCCTTGTAGTGGGGAAAGATTTGAAGCTCTAAATATGGGGTTAAAAACACCAAACCTTTTAAAATAAGTTGTGGAAAAAATCTCCCTTCAGCTTTAAAATAAAGTTGGTGTCATGAGGTCCAATGTAGCACCAATGCCGAAAATGATTAAAGCCTAAAATCTCCGTCTTTTTTTTCCAAAACCTGTTTCATAAAATAAGTGACTGCAAATTTGATTAAAACAAATTTGAACTTTTATTAAAGATAGACACAAAATTTGGGGACTCAGCAGGTCAGGTAGCATCTCCGGAGAACATGGATAGGTGACATTCCAGGTCGGGATCGTTTTTCAGACATTATTAACAATTATTTTTTTAATATTAATAACATTTTAAATGCAATTCTAATTAATAATATTTTGATTATTAATCAGAACTCTTATTAATTTAGTTTGCAGATAGAATATAAATACTCCCTTCTATTCATATGCACAAATGCGGAGAAATTGTTCTTAAATGGCCTGTATTATCTAAAGATTAACACAGTATTCTGGCCTGTGCCTAAACAATCTGTGACGTAAAATCTGACCACTATTAAATTTAGCCCTTGGTATATGTGGTAACTATTATTATGAAGTGATCCCCTAATGCTCTCTGTCAGTCCCATTACAAACACCCCTACTTGTACTTAATTTCAGTTGTCGAAACATTAATGAAAGTGCAAGAGGGACTATGTGCCTCTGAGCTCCCTGTATCACTGTGAAAAATCTGGTAACAGGCATGCAGAAGCAGCCCTTGTTATGAGTGAAGAAAGGACTGTAGCCAAAGGCTGTGACTGGATTAGCGATAAACATGTGTCCATTATCGCGGCCATGCTACTTTATGAAATTACAGGCATTGAACAATGTTCTCAAACCAAAAGGAAAATATGTTTTCAGAAATAGTACAGAGATAGATAGATTTTTGATTAGTACAGGTGTCAGAGGTTATGGGGAGAAGGCAGGAGATGGGGTTAGGAGGGAAAGATAGATCAGCTATGATGAATGGCGGAGTAGACTTGATGGGTTGAATGGCCTAATTCTACTCCTATCACTTATGACATGATCTTATGACATGAGACTCCTGAAAACAGGTGTCATTCTATGCATTGATATT
The DNA here is from genome assembly GCF_010909765.2 of Amblyraja radiata. Classification (NCBI taxonomy): domain Eukaryota; kingdom Metazoa; phylum Chordata; class Chondrichthyes; order Rajiformes; family Rajidae; genus Amblyraja; species Amblyraja radiata. The sequence continues at coordinate 111,388,528 of NC_045956.1, forward strand.
TGGGGTACACATCCCAAATGATGCTATTCTAGGTCAGACTTGAAGCATTTGCAAACATGGTAAAAATCAAAGTGCTCACTGGGATTTGGCATGAGATAAATGCCAGTTGGAAAGCAGAGCCAGCTAATCATAATTTTTTCTGTTTATTATTTGTGTATGTGCAAAGAAGTGAAATCAATTTTGATTTAACTATGGAAAAGCAGGGCTAAAATAGTTCCACGAAAGGCAGCAGTTTCGACATTGATCACAATAGACACAAAATGATGAAGTAACTCAGCGGGTCAGGCAGCATCTCTGGAGAAAAGGAATAGGTGACGTTTCGGGTCGAGACCCTTCTTCAGACTAACTGCAGATGCTGGTTTAAATTGAAGACAGACACAAAAGGCTGGAATCACTCAGCGGGTGAAGAAGGGTCTCGACATTCTATCACGTCATTTATTCCTTCTCTCCAGAGATGGTACCTGTCCTGCTGAGTTACTCCAGCATTTTTTGTCTGTCTTTGGTTTAAAGCAGTGTTTGCAGTTCCACCCTCGACATTGATCACAGGCTGCAGTTAGAAGGGATAGCTCTTGCCACCTGAGCTAAATGACCAAAAGCCACAGGGCAGCTTCTCTTATAATAACTCAGAGGATACTCGTGGTGACAGCACCCATGAGTTGAGAAAGCATGCAAATAATGTTTGCCGATGTATGGTTCTCTGAGGATTATATCATGTCAGCACAATAAAGCTTGTGACATGCAAGCAGTAAGTTTGGGTCAAGAACGATGAGTGGGGGAGCGGAATTAGTTCTCAATAAACAAGCCAACAATTGTTTTCAGCTATAAAGGGCAAGTATTCATCTAAATTTACACATAACCTGGCCTTTAGAGCCTGTCTATTCCAGCTTTGTGAAAAAGTATTTGACAAATCTGCTTTGGTTTGTTTGAAAACGTGCATTTCACTGGAGTTGGCCAGTTAAGCATTTCACTGCATTGCTTATAGCGAATACAATTAGCGGATAAAGTTACACGTGTTTCCCAAATAAACTGGTGTTCCATGAATGTAATTTTGTGCCATTTAACAGAGTCTTGTTATTATCAATTTGCTCATCACGTGAAAGAGAAATCAGTATACGTAAATCATTGGGGCCAAGCCTAATACGGAGAGTGAGTCCAAGATGGTTCTGAGAAAGGCAGTAAAATTATGCTGGAACTTGTGCGCCTGTAATGCCTGGTGAAAGGTGCAAGTGAAGCCTATGTCATGTTCATACACAGGTTTCATAAGGCCTGTCAGAGAATCTGCAAAACTGGTTGTCTTAGTGCCTGTTGTTGCCGAGTGAAGAAGTGTTTTTGACTGATTGAAAGGTACAGTATGGAAACAGGTTGACCACTTTCGCATCCAACTCCCTACATAGAAAACAGGTGCAGGTGTAGGCCATTCGGCCCTTCGAGCCTGCACGGCCATTCAATATGATCATGGCTGATCATCCAACTCAGTATCCTGTGCCTGCCTTCTCTACATACCCCCTGATACCTTTAGCCACAAGGGCCACATCTAACTCCCTCTTAAATATAGCCAATGAACTGCCCTCAACTACCTTCTGTGGCAGAGAATTCCAGAGATTCACCACTCTCTGTGTGAAAAATGTTTTTCTCATCTCGGTCCTAAAAGATTTCCCCCTTATCCTTAAACTGTGACCCCTTGTTCTGGACTTCCCCAACATCGGGAACAATCTTTCTGCATCTAGCCTGTCCAACCCCTTAAGAATTTCTATAAGATTCCCCCCTCAATCTTCTAAATTCTAGCGAGTACAAGCCAAGTCTATCCAGTCTCCCGTACACACTAGGGGCAATTTTACATAGGCCAATTAACCTACCAACCCAGGTTCTGGTACTGTGAGGCAGCAGCTCTAGCAGCTGTGTCACTGTGCCGCCACAGTTTGTACAGGTTTGTACATTATTAGTTTGTTCAAGATAGGAAAGGGTGAAACAAGTTAGCTCGAAGGGCCGAGGGGAGTATGAATTCCTGTCCCTGTTGTAATAGAAAACTTTACTTGTTAGGATACTGGATGGGGCTCTATATAGTCACTAATATTTCTGGATGAAAGTTGGATTTGGGACCCTGCAGAAAACAGAGGAACAACATCTTGCTGGTTATTGCAGGGCAACCATTTAAAGAGCTATTATAAAGTTGAAATGTTTAAGAAGGAACTGCAGATGCTGGAAGGGTCTCTACCCGAAACGTTGCCTATTTCCTTCGCTCCATAGATGCTGCCTCACCCGCTGAGTTTCTCCAGGATTTTTGTCTACCTATTATAATGATGAAGTGAGTGGGCAAATGTATACAGAAACAAGGAACTGCAGATGCTGGTTTATAAAAAAATGTTCCCGAACCAAAAACTTCAACTATCCATATCCTCTCGAGATGCTGCCTGAGTTACTCCAGCCCTTTGTAGGTATGCAAATGGACTCCACTTAGCCAACTAATCAAGCAAGTACTAGGTACAGAGAGACACAATGTGCTGGAATAACTCAGTGGGTCAGGCAGCATCCCTCCAAACATAGATAGGTGATGTTTCAGGTCGGGAACCTTCTTCAGACTAAGTACCAGGTAAATATCACCTTAAGCTTAATGATCTGCATGAAATTAAACTTATTTCCATACATACATCCATATCCATATATATTTTGGGTAGACGCACAGTCTTTTGCCCAGAGTGGAGGAATCAAGAACCTGTGAACATAAGGAGAGGCAGGAAAGATGAGGAACCTGAGGGGTAACCTTTTTACACAAAAGGTGGTGGGTGACTGGAACCAGCTGCCAGAAGAGGTAGTTGAGGCAGGGACTCATTTCAGAAACATTTGGACAGGTACATAGATAGGACAGTTTTAGAGGGCCAAACGCAGACTGGTGGGACTAGTGTAGATGGGGCATGTTGGCTGGTGTGGGCAAGGTGGGCCAAAGGGCCTGTTTCCACACTGTGTGACTATATGGTTCTATTATTTGGAGGGGAGAATTGCTTGTCAGTTATTACAAGATATCGAAGAGGATTTAATTGAATCACAATTTTTCTAGACCACGAACTACAATACAATCAATTGAAATTATGATCTTTTATTTGCTCCCATATCTTTAAATGTAGTTCTATACAGTTATACAGGTGCCTCACCTTTGTTCCCCTCCACCCACACTTCAACCCAGGGTCAGCCACGACGTAGACCTTTTCTTCCGTCGCCTCCGCCTCCATGCCTTTTTCTATGTGAAGGAGTCCTCACCACCCAATGATGACCCTTTCTCCCATCTCCACCAGTTCCCCCCCTCTTGGACTTCCCAGAACGGCCTTCTACCCTCTCTAGACATTTTTATTTCTATCTGCCGGATGACATCAACCGTCTCAACATTTCCACCTCTCACCTACTCCAACCTCACCCCCTCTGAACGTACACCCCTCCGCTCACTCTGCAGCAACCCTGACATTATAATCAAACTTCGACAAAGGGAGGTGCCGTGGTAGTCTGGCGCGCTAACCACTACTGGGCTGAGGCCAGGCAACAACTCTCAGACACCTCCTCCTACTTATCCTTGGACCATGAACCCACAGATGAGCACCAGGTCTTAATCTCAAACACCATTACTGATTTCATCACCTAGCTGTCTGCCTTCCACAGCCTCCAACCTTATCATTTCCCAGCCTGTTTTTACCTTCTCTCCAAAATCCACAAACACAACTGCCCTGGCAAACCCATTGTTTCTGCCTGCTCCTGTCCCGTGGAAACGATTTACACATACCTCGACTCCATCCTATCCCCACTGGTCCAATCTCTTCCGACCTATGTCCAAGATACCTCACATGCCCTTCGTCTCTTTAATGATTTCTGCTTTCCGTGCCCCCACTCCCTCATCTTTACTGGATGTTCAGTCACTCTACACCTCCATCCCCCACCAAGGAGGCCTTAAAGCCCTCCGTTTCTTCCTCGACCGCAGAACCATGCAGGACTGTGTTTTCCTCAGGATTTCAGCATCTGCAGTAGCTTGTGTATCCATTTAAATGATTCAGTTAAGGATATCCATGGCATCCAGTTCATCAGACCCTCAGCGGAGTTACCCTAAAACTTAACACACTTGCCATGAATGAACAAATATCTTCATGTGGCCCACACACACTAAATCCCTCTTTATCCATTCTTTCAACTTTGACACCTCTTTACCCAGGATAGACAATGTGTGCAGTGGGTTTCTCCTGGTTTTGCCCCGGAGACACTGTGCCATAATAAGATGAAAGAACATGGATAATGCCCCATTCAATTCTCACCTCCGCAGGCCAACACATTGTCAACCTTCTTCAGTGAGAGTAACTGTACATTTGAACATCCTTAGACACAAGGTGCTGAAATAAGTCAGTAGGTCAGGAGGCAACTCTGGAGGACATGGATAGACAGGAGGGAGGTGAGCATTGGGAGGCATTCTGATTGCTGCAGCATTTTTAACATTCCCAACCATCTTCGTGCATGCACTTCTCAGGGGCAGTCATCAAAAACCTTGTCCGAAATTTATTTTCTCCGAGATAAACAAAGGTAGATTATGTTTCTTACTGTCTTAGTGAATCAAGGTAAATCAAAGCAGGTTAGAAACTGAAGAGGGGGGCCTAGGAATTCCTTGCCTTACTCCACATTTGTGCACCACATAAAGAAAGCGAATCTAAAATCTGATCTTTTGCTGCGTGATTTTAAAGAAATGCCGACTAGTTCGCCATGAGTCTGAAACGCTTATGTACAAAAGCAATTGGTCACGCGCAGTGGTATCTAACAGCACGCAGAGCACATTTGGACACTATTTGCTAAAGATTAATTTTTGTTTGAATGGATTGGGTCACCCAGGCAGAAACTAAAAAAAGGGACCAACCTGGCCAAGTCCTTGCGTATGGAGTTGGCACATGGATGCTGCACAGTTGGGCACTTGCTTCTCATTCCAACAACTACTGGGGGCTACCTTTAGGCCATTTTGAACCAGATCCAGGCCTGAATGTGCCTCTGACCCTTGTCAAAAACATTTCATTGTACCGTTGACCCTGTGTTAACCTACATATGACAAATAAAACTGAACTGACCCACCCACCTATCTGACTTGACTTAACGCCCAAGCTCCTCCCCTCACTGACAGAAGTGCTGATCCTTCCTAAAGAGCACTGGACAACATGGTGGTGACGATGAGGGAAAGGAGTGCAATTCACGGGTTTGATGCTCCTCACTCCTCATTTCAAGTGTCTCCGGTTTAAAAAATCTTTTCGTAGAAAATCAAGGGGGGGGGGGGGGGTTTAGAACGGATGCCTTTCCGAACTATTGAGCTCAACATCACATCACATGCTGCATCAGCCAATGAACCGTCAACAGCGCAAATCCAGAATTATAACAACAGTATGTATAGGAAAGAACTGCAGATACTGGTTTGCATCGAAGATAGTTGCAAAATGCTGGAGTAACTCAGTGGGACAGGCAGCGTCTCTGGAGAGAAGGAATGGATGGCGTTTCAGGTCAGAAAGTGTGCTCATCGCCCGGTATCAAGTCCGGCTGCATTCCGTCAAATGAAAGGCAGTGAGGCAACTGCTTCAGTGGTCCTTGTCTATTTAACACACTGTACATAAAAGCCAGATCAGCAACAATTTTTCTTCAATAAAATGTTACCAGAAGTATGGAAACAGTTGTTGCCTGTGAGAGGCAGCACATTAGCAAGGCTTTCAAGAATAAATTACATCTTGAATGAAAGTATGTGGAGAAGCTGCACTTTTGAACGGTGACATGATGTTACCATTGTCAGTATGTAAGGAAGGGGAGGGGAGTAGAGAGAAAACAGCTAAACCTCCAGGGAAAAGACAGGACATTGTGCCTCTTGTTTTTAGTTCCAGGATGAAAATAACTGTCTCCAGACATGATGACCACTTCTTTTTATCTTTGTTTTTCTGACTGGTGATTTTAGACTCATTTAGTGTGGTGCCTTCAATATATATTATAGATAAATCGACTTGGCTTCAAATCAAGGGAAGTTCCGGTTTATTGTCAAGTTAACGGATGTTAATTTAAGGATATCTGTATTACTACTTATTATTAAAGTACTGTGGGTTTTTTCTCTATTCCCAATGAATTAGTATTATCGTCTTTCTGAATGTTCAAAAAAGCAGCAACATTTACAAATTGACTCAAACAAGTACAATTCTACTGCAATGAAAAGTTTTGCTCTGCCAGGGTTAGTACAACTTGTGGTATTTACTACTTTGGTCAATGTTTAGTAGCTTGTTTGCGTTATCCACCGCTGCTGCCTAGATACCAATTACAACATGCAAAACAAAGTTGGTTTGTGCAATCTCACAATCCTAATATTTGAAATGTTTCACAACAACCAAACGTTTAAGAAAAATGTCAGTGGATATCTTTCTGTAAATGGCCTTGTGAAGTTGCATGCCTTTAAAAGTCCGAACTTCAAACCATTTCAAAACCAGATCGGTGTGGAGAAAAACCATGAAAATTTACCGCAGAACTCGGAAAATCTGCTACCTAATTGTTTGGATTTGTTCCTAATGGTTTGGAGTCTTGTTTCGTGGGTGCTGCTTCTCAAACTCTCCTCTTAAACTCTCTGTGATCCCGTGTCCAGAGATTCTTTTCATCTCACTGGGGCTATGTTTCGAGTGAATTCTTTAAACTCCGGAGCTCTGTTCTCTGTGTTCCCTTTAAATTCACTTGATCTCCATTTCCTGCACTCCCTTTAAACTTGTCAGCAACCAATTTCCTGAACTCACCTTAAAAATTATCTCATATATTCACATGGAAAACAATATTTTACATCTAACTTTGATTTGAATTCACATCATAAACTCATAGGGAAGCACAGAATAAGTAGAAAATATTCAATTTATCAATCTGACACATTTCTTTTAAACTTCTCTGGGACAGTCCTGCAAAATATTCCTTCCATCTTCCAAAATGGTAACATTGTAAAACATTGACCCTGTTTCCCAAGTTCCCTTTGAATTACTGTGTTCACTGGAAAATTGATTATAATATTGTGTGACACTTAAAAGGTATTAAAAGTGAGTTGAGGTATGAATAGGAGTAATATTTACTTTAGTTTATTTTAGTTTAGTGATACAGCACGGAAACAGGCCCTTCGGCCCACCGGGTCCACACCGACCAGCGATCCCCGCACATTAACATTATCCTACATACACTAGGGACAATTTACACGTACATCAAGTAGGTATGTTGCAAAGCCTACCTGAAGCGTCGCTGAAAATCTGTCGCTGCGGGTGTGCACGATTTTGGAGCCGTTTAGAGGGGGCGGGTTTAAAACGCGATTTTCTCTAGGCTGTTCCAATCGAAGATGTTCAGCCTTGTAAAATATTAACGAAAAATCGCTGAAAGACCCCGTCGCAAAAGCTATTATTAGTTTTAAAGGCCTTGAATAATAGTTATAGTAGTTTAAAAATCAATCTCTAAACCCGCGACCACCAGCAACCGCAGGGTCTCATAAAGCAGACAACTGAAGGAAGGCTGTATATTTTTACATTAAAAAGGGCTTCTAAAGATCCCTTTATACAAAGTTTAATATTGCGAGTAGCTCATTTTGGGCCCATTATATCCCGCAGTATTTTTCTGGGCATTTGAGGGCACAAATCTAGCGCAATGTGAACGTTCTAAACCAGCGCGTTCACAGGATCCCACTAGAAAGCTGATTTAAAATGGACTTTAATTTACAGCAATTGAACACTAAATTCCTTCCATTTGGTCTATAAATTAATGTAAATGAGATTTAAAAATCATGTTTTATTGTGAATTATTTGTGAATATTATTTGGACATTTAGGCTATTTAAAAATGTTAATCATTTATTAAGAAATGGATAGATGTTTAGATCTAGTAATTGAAGTCTGAAATTAGCTACAATTAGGTAACTAACTAATTATATGCTTTAATTTCAGGTCATCCAAGTAAGATTATTTTATATTTGTTTCAGAATGCTTCAATCTATGATAACTGAAAATTTCATTCAGTTCTCTTAATTTTTAAGAAAGTTATGGGCTTTTGACTGTTCACGATCACAGCTTTTTTTTTATGTCCATAGAAAATCAATAGGGAACAAGATGCTCATTTCAGAGTATGAAAATGGCCATAACTTTTTAAATACTTGAGATATGAAAGTGAATTAGGTGTCAAATTAAACTTATTTTTATGCTTTATCTGATGGGATAAATTGCAGACTTGATTTTTTAAATCTCAAAATTTTGTAACATTGCTACATCAAGCCAATTAACCGATATACCAGTACATCTTTCGAGTGTGGGAGGAAACCGAAAATCTCAGAGAAAACCCACATGGTCACGGGGAGAACGTACAAACTCCGTACAGACAGCAGCCGTAGTTGGGATCGAACCTGGGTCTCCGGCGCTGCAAGCACTGTAAGGCAGCAACTCTACCGCTGCGCCACCACTGAAGTCTGAGTGTGCTGGATTATTGGAGGTTTACTCTATATGGCTCATTTTGTGCTACTATGCTGCAATTACTCTGCTATAATCTCAACTGCTAGTTACACTGTGTGCTCTTCCCTGACCTCCTACACACTCTGAAAAAGTATACTTTACTAATTATCCATGGATTCATTCTTGATTCACTCATATCACTGTTGACTTTCAGCGACCACTTTGTGGATTATGGAGCAAGAAAGTAAATGTTTTGAAAATTATGAAATAAAAAACAGAAAATGCTGAAAAAGTCATTTGGCCAGCCAGCAGCCACTATGGAAAGAGAAACAGTTTCAAGTTGAAGGCCTTCATCAGAACTGAGATAAAGAAGGAAAACGTTTAGCAGGAAATAAGATAAAAGGAAAAGATGGATATGCTGCAGCAGACAACTTCTTCAAGTAGAAACTAGGAACTGTAGATGCTGGTTTACAAAAAAAGACATAAAGTGCTGAAGTAACTCAGCAGGTCAAGGTGCATCCCTGGAGAACATGGATAGATGATGTTTTGGGTCAGGACCCTTCTTCAGACCTTCTTCTTCAAGGTTGGCATTACTGGAAGTGAGGTAGCAGCGAATTCATTGGTTGTGAAGTTGTGGTTGATGCTGAAATTATGTTGGTCTTCAAGATTTGATTAAATGCAAGAACCAAATAGCGTGCTTTAGTGTTCAGTGTTGCAAATCTGTTCATTGGGTTGCGTTGACGGAAGATGTGAAATATCGTGCACTTACTTTAGTGCCAGGAGGTTGAGCTCTATGTCAATGGACTTCGACAGTGTGGTAAATATAAACACAAAGCTCATGGGCTGCCGGAAGATATTTTTAATGTGGGTGGTAGGGTAAAGCAAATAATTTCTGGGGTCAATGGAAATTTAGATTTGAAGTTATGTCCAAGAGGTGATAAATCAGGTACCTACACTTACAGAATCACCTGAATTAAAAATTATGCCCATAGTCATGTTCAAAATCTCACATAGGAAAAGATATTATAGCTCTGATTTGTCCCCTAGTGTGTATGATAACACAGAACTAGTGTGTGGGTGATCACTGGTCGGCAGGGACTCTGTGGGCCATACTGTATCCACACTGTATCTCTAAACTAAATTGACCCACCTCTACTTTTTACCTTGATTATTGCAGTCTAGGGACTGTCTGATACAATGCAATAGGATTCTGAATTGAAGGAACAAATAACTATTGATGTATAGGAAGGAACAAATAATTATAGATCCAAGGTAGACAAAAGTGCTGGGGAAACTCAGCGGGTGCGGCAGCATCTAAGGAGCGAAGGAAATAGGCAACGCTTCGGGCCGAAACCCTTCTTCAGAATTATAGATCTATGTCAATGGATCTCAATAGAGTGTTGAAATCACATGGTATATCCAAATCATGTCAGCTTTGGCATCAAACTAATACATCTGAATATTTTCTGATACAATTTCTAGTCAGCATTTACTAGGAAATCCAACAGCGCTGTTCAATAATGATGCTAAAGATTGTCAGCCATTTTCTTGTGCAAGAACAACATCCAAAATAAATGAGCGTTAAGATATTCCAGCTAAGATTGAAACAATTTTTAAGTTAATTAGAATTTTGAAAAATGCAAAAAGGGTAAACTCATTATTACACTATTCTAAGTTGTTTATTTCCATAGATTTCTGCAATGATTTAAGGCATGGTATATTTACATTAAAAGAAGGAATGGTTTATTTGCAAGGCAGAGCACTTTACCTGCAAACAAATAGTCTTCAAACTCCTTTTGCAGACCGCATTCTCCAGTCAAACAGACCCACCACAGACCTCTCTTGTCCATTAGGCATGTTAACCCAAACAATACACAAAGTGCTAGAGTAATTCAGCGGGACAGTCAGCATTTATGGAGAACATGGATTAGCGACCTTTTTGGATCGATACCCTTCTTCCCCCTCCATCACAATCAGTCTGAAGAAGGGTCCTGATCCAAAACGCCACCAATCCATGTTCTCCAGAGATGCTGCCTGACCCGTTGAGTTACTCCAGCATGTTGTGTAAACCATTTTTGTAAACCAGCATCTGCAGTTCCATGTGTCAGCAGGTTTAAACAGATAGTTATGCCACAGCTTGTAAGTACGAAATTGATCTGCACTGACCTGTAAGTTTTATGTCTTTGTTTGGTATTATACTCGAGAGCTCATTAATTGTTGTTTGATAAAGCTCTTTGATAACTCATCTAATTGTTGTTTTTAACTCCGTGGATTTTCTGACTGATTATTCTGTAGATCAGGAAATGACTCGTACTGAAGTTATGTCTGCCACAGGCAGTGTTGGGATGAGTAGAATTCCCAAAGGATCAATTCATGCATCTTAACATGATGAACAATTCAGGGCTATCATGGCTAAGTCCAATGCTGTTCTCACCTTATCTTCATATATCAACCCACAGTTGAACTCACTGGAAGGAGAGGCAGCATTCTAATGCTGGAAAGTTAAAGCTAACATCAGCAACTCTATGTTCAAAAGGGAACTGCAGATGCTGGAATATCGAAGGTACACAAAATTGCTGGGGAAACTCAGCGGGTGCAGCAGCATCTATGGAGCGAAGGAAATAGGCGACGTTTCGGGCGAAGAAGGGTTTCGGCCCGAAACGTCGCCTATTTCCTTCGCTCCATAGATGCTGCTGCACCCGCTGAGTTTCCCCAGCAATTTTGTGTACCATCAGCAACTCTATAATTGTTATGTTTAAAGATGCATAGTGCTGGATTAACACAGCAGGTAAGGCAGCTCAGGAGAACATGGATAGGCGACGTTTAATAAATTCATAAGTTATAGGAGCAGAATTAAGCCATTTGGCCCATCAAGTCTCCTCCGCCATTCAATCATGGCTGATCTATCTTTCCCTCTCAACCCCATTCTCCTGCCGTTTCCCCGTAACCCCTTTCGAGTCGGGACCCTTCTTCAGACTGTGATGGCTGAGTTTAGCTCATTCATTACTGACCAGGGATAGAACCTGTACACTCTCCACATTATAAGCTGTGTTCAGCATTTATGGAAACCAGTCCAAGTCTTATTAAAGTAGAGTTTCTATTCTTGGTGCTCAGCCTGTGCAACAGGAGTATGATGACCTCTCCACATGCGAGTTTTGGTAAAGCCAGTCCACAAGGGTCCCAACCTGAAACATTGACTGATCATTTCCCTCCACTGATGCCTTCTGACTCACTGATTTCCTCCAGCACTTTGTTTTTGCTTAAAATCCAATAGCTAATTGGTAACACACATGGGGGTGGGTTTAGCTGAGCCTACTGTGCATTGGAACTATATTAGAGCCAAACTCTTCCTAGAAACAAGAGCAGGATTTTTAGGAAGTTCGGCATGTCCCCAACAACTCTCACCAACTTCTACAGATGTTCCATGGAAAGTATTTTATCGGGATGCATCACAACATGGTTTAAAAACAGCTCCATCCAAGACTGCAAGAAATCACAGAGAATTGTGGACACAGGCCAAACCATCATGCAAACTAACCTCCCTTCCATTGACTCCATCTACACTTAATGCTGCCTTGACAAGACCACCAGCATAATCATGGACGAGTCTCAACCCAAACTTTCTCTTCTCCCCCTCCCATCTGGCAAGAGGTACAGAAGTGCGAAAATGCAAACCCCCAGATTCAGGGACAGTTTCTCCTCGGCTGTTATCAAGCTGTTATCAAGCAACTGGACTGTCCTCTCACCAACTGGAGAGCAGATGTGGCCCTCCATGTACCTCATTGGAGACCCTCGGACAATCTTTAATCGGCCTTTACTGGACTTTCTTGCACTGAATGCCATTCCCTTTATTCTGAGTCTGTACACTGTGGATGACGTAGTCATGTGTAGTCTTTCCATTGACTGGATAGCACGCAACAAAAAAGCTTTTCACCTTACCTCAACACTATAAACTAAACTAAACTAAAGGAAATCATTGGAGATCCTCCCAAGGTCTGGCAACCACTGTGAAGAAAGAAAGAGAGTCAAAGTTTCAGGCTTATCACCTTTCAAAAGAGGGAGAGGAGGGGTGGATGGAATTGAGAGGGGGAGTAAAATTAAAGGGGGAGTGGAGAATTGCATTACGGAAGGAAAAAAGGATTGATGCAAGGACTTTGGATTGAGTGGAAGAGGGTGTAGGCTGGAGAGTAAGGTGTACTTTTGTCTTGTGGGTGGTTGAAGGGAATCTGCATGCAGGGACAGGCACATCTCCACGCTAATATCAGACAGTTCTTGAATCTAAAATCTGCTTTTGCACATTTTTATTTTCATCTGGATTATACATAGCATATCATAAATCAGCAGCCAAATATCAGACTGACGTGTACAGAAATTGGGGCAGCACAGTGTTGCAGCGGTTGTGTTGCTGTCTTACAGTGCCAGAGGCCCGGGTTCGATCTGTATGGGTGCTGTCTGTATGGAGTTTGTACATTCTCCGGCTGCTTCGGTTTCCTCCTACACTCCAAAGATGTACAGGTTTGCAGGTTAATTGGCTTTGCTAAAAATTGTAAATTGTCCCTAGTGTGTTGGATAGTACAAGTGTACTGGGCGATCACTGGTCGGCGTGGACTTGGTGGGCTGATGAATCTCTAAAGTCTAAAGTCTAATATAAATGAGTCATTTCACACATGTATCTCAAAGTGGGTCAGCTCTCTCTTACGTTTGCTGGGATGGACAGGGCGAACAAAAATATTAACTTGAAAGTTAAAATGATTAATGTGTAGAGGGAAAGTCAATGCTTTTCACGACTGGCTTATTAAAATGATTAATTATGAACTTAGCTGGTGTTTCCAGGACAGATGTACTTATCATGATTCGGTCTATTATTTATGCTATTTCAAATTTCATGCCAAGATTCTTGAAAATGTTTTTAAAGTAGGAAGATGCTCGGAGATATAAAGCAGTCGGCACAATGGCAGATAAACGATATGTACGTCTGCTGCGGTTAGCCAAATTTGTACCTGTAGATCCTGCCAACATTTAAGTTAGTGTAACTAATGACAACATGTTATTTAACTCTACTATGTTTTAAATATATATATTTGCCAAGTATCAGTAGCTTCGCAAATTTACTCAAATTACAAACAGCATGTTTTGATCTCCAGTATCCCACATGCACAGATTAATTTCTCCGCTAAAGTTAATGGGACGACAGTGGTGTCAGATATTATAAATGCTCCATTGTTCTTGGCATTCGCAATGTTTGGTTACAACACTTAAAATGCATAGGGCTTGATTCAGAAAATTCCTGCAGTTTTGACAACAGGAGATATTTTCTTTATAAAACATTCCTCACTATTTGTTTTATTTTGGAATAACTCCCTTTCAGTGCTTTTGCTTTACACTCAAGAAGCAAATGTCAGTATAGGTTTCAATCAAGTACGACTACTTATTTCTGCACCAAAATACATGTTTTACACCTTCGGAGAGAGCTGGCGTCTTTTGCCATGAGGTTCTCGATCAGTTAGTCATAGCATATTTAAGAGGTAAGCAGTGCACTATGTTACTAACATTGCAGGAATGCTCAGTTGGCATGAGTTTTCATAGAATCTCACAAGAGTATTCACTCTGACAGTGAGCCACGCCACATTTCAGTGTTTGATCTAATCTAATTATGTTTGCCTCACCTGCAGTTTATCCTTGGATATTCTCCAACCTTTTTTTCCATGTGGCGCTGAGAGTGTGCCTCAACATACCACTTCAGTGCACACCTGAAGTGCTCAGGGAGTTGATAGAAAATGTTGGCAAGAGAAAGGGAAAAGTGAAATGTGAGAAAGGCTGTTCAAGGCTGCATCCCAGCAACGCACTGTGAGCACCTTTCATGCATACATCTAGGGAACACTGAATAAATCTATGCAGAACAATTTAAAAATATGATACGATAAAGAAATTACTGCCATGGTTAATTAAGGATTAAAATAAGAATTCATTTCCCAACTTATGTCTTATTAAACATAGCTCGATTAGAGCACACATATAGTTATTCCCACATGTGAATCCAAGGATAACATGCAGTGTTTTATTTTAATATTTTATATTTGTCTTTCAAAATGTCCTGGAAAGAAAATTGGGTACTTTGCTCAAAAGGATTTAACTGACGAGAGGGCAAGATGGAGATTATTTAATTAGGGTGAAGATCTCCAATTCTAGTTTTAATCTTTGTCTTCTTCACTGCACTGTTCCAATTTGATTGGTTCGGCTGCAACTGGTTAGGTTTAAACTGGAATTCCGGAAAGCAAAACAATAAAACATTGCTTCTGTGAAAATGGATAATTTTTCTCAATGAAAATGTCAAATAGTACTTCCTATGTGTATTCCCCAGCTGGCTTAAATCTTGCTGGAAAACACATTGGGAATTTTGGGCTCCTTATTGGTTTACCTTAGAGTCAACAACAGCAGCCACCTCCTCTCTTTATTTTGGCTTTAAATTCAATTAATATGTTTCTCTACTGAGAATGAAAGTGAATCAACTTTTGGTTTTAAAGGTAACAAGATCTGTGGAAACTTTGGAAAACATGTAAGCAATGATGTTCTCAGCATTTTGTGGAGCTAACATGGCTTATTAAAACCTATACAGGCCAGAACATTTGTTGAACTAAAATGTCAACTTAAATGCCAGAATATGGCTTGTGGTGACCTCCAGTACTGATCTCTTCTGAGAAAACATGGGATCAGGGGAATGTCACATTTAAATCCAGCTGCTGAGAACTCAAATCTGTCAGAATGGATCTTGGGTACTTTCTGAGTTAAGAAGGTGGATTTTTTGGTCTATGTGGGTTTCCCCCAGAAATAGCCATGCCTTATTGACAGAAATGCATGAAGAAAGCATGAATAAAGAACTCTCAGACTGAAGAAGGGTCTTGACCCGAAATGTCATCCATTCCTTTTCTCCAGAGATGCTGCCTGACCCACTGAGTTACTCCAGCATTTTGTGTCGCTCTTCAGGGTAAACCAGCATCTGCAGTTACATCCTACACAAGCAAGTGTGCAAGTGGTATATCCAGTTACCCAGACTAACTCTGGCCATAGGGTCCATTCCCTAACAACGTGTGTGTACTGTGTGACTCAGGGCCAGTTGGGACTAAACATCAGCAAACAAACGGTTGGTGTACGCAAGACTTTAATGCAGGAATGTTCTGTTGATATTAGAAACATTGACACTGATAGTGGTAAATGGTGAAGAGAGGTTGAGATGCGGGGGGGTGTATGGATTGTCCAAAATAGGCTCTATATCTATTGGGGAAGGGGTCATGTTAATAAGATAGGAGCAGAAGTAGGCCATTCACCCATTGATTCCACTCCACCATTCAATCGTGGCGGCTCTATCTACCCTCTCAACCCCATTCTTCTGCCTTCTACCATAACCTTTGACACCCTTACTAATCAAGAATTTCTCAATCTCCGCTTTAAAAATCTCCCCGTTGGATTGCAACCTTGTCGTGGTCGGGGAGCTTGGTGTCTCAGTGACCCTTAGGGCTATGCCAGCGGGAGATTCATCTCCTGTTAGGGTCTCCAATGCTGGACAGGTCGAAGGGTAGAGGCGAGACGAAGAGCGATCCACTGGTCCTCCAGGTTGGAGGTTGAGCACAGGGGCTAACAACCCTGTCTCGTAAAACAAATATGTTATGGAAACAGCAACTGAAGGAATCAACACCACTGAGTGGAGGACCTTCGTTGCTGCCCTACATGCCAGGAGGCATAATAGGCAGTAGGTAAGTAAGCTAATCAAGAATTTCTCAATCTCCGCTTTAAAAATACTCAATGACGGCCTCCACAGCCATCTATGGCAATGAATTCAACAGATTCTCTATCCTCGGATTAAAGAAATTCCTCCTCATATCCTCTCTAAACATACATCCTGTCAATGTGTTGGGTTAATAGCTGTGGCCAAAGATCACAAAGGAGAACTTTGAGATGTGTTTGAGAGTCCCTGTCCAGCCTGCAGGCTTTTATCTCCAGTACTTCAGACACACCAGTTCCATCCATCAATGTTGTTGATGAAGACTCCATTTCTTCCAAACCAAGGATCCTTTGCTCCCATTGTGTTCTTTTAGCAGGGTACTGTCCTACTACACGCAGGCCACAATAACCCCTGGGTGTGGACTCTCAGTACCCAAAATGTCCCACTGAGTTGCTCCAGCAATTTGTGTCTATCTTTGGTGTGAACCAACATCTACAGTTCCATGTTATTACACCCTAACCTCCACCCTCCGTGTCCTACCATCAAGCTAATTCTGCATCTAATTGACTGGCTAACTCTGGATCCCATATAATCTAACCTTCTGGATCATCTTGTCAAAGGCCTTGCTGAAGTCTATATAGACTTCATATTCTGGGAACTTATTCTGGGAACTTAATATTCAGGGTTATACATCCTATAGAAAGGACAGGCAGGTGGGCAGAGGAGGGGGGATAGCTCTGCTGGTGAGGGATGGAATTCAGTCCCTTGCGAGGGAAGACATAGGGACTGACGAGGTAGAGTCACTGTGGATTGAGTTGAGGGATTGTAAAGGCAAGAAGACACTAATTGGTGTTATCTACAGACCCCCAAATAGTAACCCGGATGTAGGGTGTAAGTTGCAGCAGGAGTTCAAACTGGCATATAACAAAGGTAATGCCACTGTGGTGATGGGGGATTTCAATATGCAGGTAGACTGGGGAAATCAGGTTGGTTCAGGACCCCAAGAAAGAGAGTTTGTAGAATGCCTCCGAGATGGATTCTTAGAGCAGCTTGTAATGGGGCTGGCCAGAGAAAAGGCAATTCTGGATTTAGTGTTGTCCAATGAACCAGATATGATAAGAGAACTCGAGGTAAAGGATCCCCTTGGAGGTAGTGATCATAATATGATTAGTTTTAATCTGCAATTTCAGAAGGAGAACGTTAAATCGGAAGTGTCAGTGATGCAGTTGAACAAAGGGAACTCTGAAGGCATGAGAGGGGAGCTGGCCAAGGTAGACTGGAAAGGGATCCTAGCAGGAATGACGGTGGAACAGCAATGGCAGGAATTTCTGGGCATAATCCGGAAGACACAGGATCATTTCATTCCAAAAAGGAAGAAAGATTCTAAGGGGAGTAGGAGGCAACTGTGGCTGACAAGAGAAGTTAGGGATAGAATAAAACTAAAAGAAAAGATGTATAACACAGCAAAGAGTAGCCGGAAGCCAGAGGATTGGGAAACTTTCATAGGACAACAGAAGGAAACAAAACGGGCAATACCGGCCTAAAAGATGAAGTACGAGGGGAAGCTGGCCAGGAATATGAAGAAGGACAGTAAAAGCTTCTTTAGATATGTTAAGGGAAAAAGAGTAGCAAAGTCAAATGTGGGTCCCTTGAAGGCAGACACGGGTGAAATTATTATGGGCAACAAGGAAATGGCAGAAGAGTTGAATAGGTACTTCGGATCTGTCTTCACTAAGGAAGACATAAACAATCTCCCAGATGTAGAATAAAGTGGAGGTCATTTAAGACTGAGGTGAGAAAAAACGTTTTCACCCAGAGAGTTGTGAATATATGGAATTCCCTGTCACAGAGGGCAGTCGAGGCCAAGTCACTGGATGGATTTAAGAGAGAGTTAGATAGAGCTCTAGGGGCTAGTGGAGTCAAGGAATATGGGGAGAAGGCAGGCATGGGTTATTGATAGGGGATAATCAGCCATGATCACAATGAGTGGCGGTGCTGGCTCGAAGGGCCGAATGGCCTCCTCCTGCACTTATTTGTCTATGTTTCTATGACAGCATCTTATCCCCTGCCCTTGTCCATCTTCTTGGTCATATCTTCAGTAAACTCAGTCAAATTCATTTTCCATGCAAACCATGCTGATTATACCTAATCTGTCCCAGCCTATCCCAATGTTGATAGACCCTGCCTCTCAGAATCCCCTCTGGTAACTTTTCCACCACCAATGTTAGGCTCAGCATCATTAGGCCTGCCTGATGCTTGACGTAGGCTAACTTAGGCCTACAGTTTCCGGCTAGCCCTTGCAACCTTTCTCAAATAAAGGCACAACAGAAGCTACCGTACAGTCTTCAAATACCTTAACCTCAGCTGACATGAAATACCATACACCTCTCAGCCAGGAAATGGAAAAAAAAAGGCTGAATGGAAATGAAGTGACTGCATCCACGATTAAACTGATACTTTTCTTAATACCTTTGCAACAGATTTTTGCGTCCATAGATGGGATTGCACCAAGCAGTTCCTTCAGAGTGAAGAAGATGGATCTAGATTTCTCAGGTCTGATAGAATTAGACAATAAGCTGAACCAATGAAGTCAGACAAAATCAACTGTGTTAAAATAGCTGTAAAAATCAGTTGAAGTACTTTTAATCCGAAAGCACTCCTTCTGAAATAAATGCATTTGAAAGAAGACCAACTTAGATAGTGTGTCAGAAAATCGGAAAGATTGAGAGAGTGGAAAGTTCAAAGGTTGACAAATCAGATTCCGATACACAGTCGGATGAAAAGCCGGAGATAAGGAAGGGGGCAGGGAGAAGTTGCAGGAGGTGAGTAAGGATCTGCCTATCGAATTACATACATTTCTTGCCTTAGGTTGCAAAAAAGATGGTTAGACGAGGAAGATTCTAATTCGGGATGCACAAGCTATCAGATAAAGTCGATGATGAAAAAAGGCCCTCAGCTTAATTAAAGTACAAGAGAACATGATAATATGAGGCAAGATTTTACAAAACAATGTTAATGCTGTGGTAGAAGCAAACTTAGTGACTTTGTGATCAAATCCACTGTACAGTGTGATAGTGAAATCTACAGCACAGAAATATCTTACATTTATTAAAGACATGGAGAGTGCAATAATATATATCCATTTCCTTTATAGGATATATTATAAAATGGTTTGTCCATGCAGTCAGAACTGTGTCATTTGTGAAAAGCATATTATACTGCATGGAATAGACATTAGAGTAGTACGGATTTAGTAACATATTGGGGAAGTATGTTGAGAACATTTTTATGGGAATTGGTAAATCATTTTACAAGGTTTGGAACAATATATATTTTTCCTTTTTACATAATTCCTTCATTGTGCCAAAAACATGACGTGTATCCTTTGGATTTAGCTTTAGAAAGAGAAAAGGAGGCTTAGATGGTATATTTATCACAATAGTCAAATAAAATTCAAATTGTGATGTTGTACAGATTGAAATGACATATTTCTCTCAAGAAACTCTTATTAGTTCCATTTGGTTAAACTTAATCGGAAACCCGTTGTAATCTGTCAAAGTGTACAGATATTTACAAGGGACTAGAAAGGTCATTGCTGTAATGCTTGTTAAGTAAAAGTGTATGCAAAATTGATAAGGGAATCCAGTATATTTCCCAGATACTGTTCAAAGTCTTTCTGCCACAAGCTTCCCAATAGTGCAAGTTTAAACAGTCTGTAAAGTTAAGCTTATCTACTTTTGACCTTTAGAAGCTACATTAAGGTGACATTTGCTGGTTCGTGTTGAGAGGGTCACACAAAAGTCAATGAATATCAAACTCCCTTCATGTTTTTCTGCAATAAATCAACAGATGATGATTTACGGAGCCAAAGGGGTGGATGAATTTAAACATTATGCTCAAAAACCGATTATTACCTTGTCAGTCATACTAGAATTTCAGAACAGTGATCTATGATCAGTTTGAAATATGTGGATTGATGTTCTCTCTCCTAAGTTAATTTGATCATTTCTCAATGGTTAAGTCATTTGTCTCTGCGTATTGCAAGTGCACTGGTGAGTTCAACGTTACTCAACATGTACAAAGGTTCTCAGCTCCAATTGGAATTGTTCCAGGGTAGAAACTAAAGAGTCTTTGCATCTTACACAAGTTTTTACTTAGAACATGAGATGATTATTTTTTGATTATATATGTGTATAAATTTGTGTGCAGCTGAAGCAATTTAGATGACAAAGAATGCTGCAGATTTGAATGTCGGTATTGATCCAGGTCATGCTCCAGACAAGCCTTCTGTTCAAACCATTTGATTGCCTCCTCTGAAGAGCAGGAGTGGTTATTTTCTGAATCCATGGGAGTTTTGGCCACATGGGATCCTCCAGGATGACAGGTACGAAATGTCACTAGAACGTTCGCAAAGAAATTGAGCTGCTTATGATGTGTAACAAAGCCATCATGAGCAGAGGACATCCAAGATTACTGTTATTATATGTTCTTATAGATCTAGATTTTATAAAACAAAAAAATAGGAAATGGTGTTTATTGAGCCTACTGCCTCAGAGTAACTATGCACAATTTACGCACTTGTGAAAGCGAGCCAATTTATTTAATATCCTCAGGCAGAAGTACACAGGTAAATGTTCCAAGAAGACAAAAACTGAAATTTTGTACTGACCTCAGGATACTAGTCTAACATTACAATCTACATTCTTCAGCCCTGACTGATTGCATTCCATGGATGACATTTCCATAGTCCCAACAGGACTAGAACTTGCATCTGTAGTTATAACCTTCAAACTCTGTTTTAACATGATATTCATTTCACCTGTTTAAAAAATAGCAAATCAACTGGATGGCAACTGCTTCTGATTGAGAGGTTATACCTTAAACCACAATGGTATCTTGTGATTATTTAAATAAAATTACAACACTTCCTTTTCGATTTATTTCCAATTTGATTAACCCTTTTCTTTCGTGTTTACCTTTTAAATTAACTTGTTTAATGTAACTATCAATGCATATGCGTGCTAGTTCTTTTTCAAAACTTTACAATTTTACTATTATATTCATAATGACTATGGCATTTAGTCTTTTATGCATAGAAGGGCAGGAGATGTTAAAGTTACACAGTAACTTCAGTCTGTGGAAGGGTAAATATACATTCCTTGCACCAATAACCTGTTAACCCACTAGTCTTCAGACTAGTGTCTACTAAGGATTTAAAAACTTGGTAAAACTTTGGATGATGGGGATGACTTAAAGGAGGATAGAGAGAGGAAATGAGGGTGTAAAGAGGGGGTGAGGATATTGTTTGCCTGTGATGGACGGAAAATGGGAAATGCACAGCAATTAAGTGCAAGAAGGATGTAGTCTAAGGGAGTGGAGGAAGAGACTTTTAGAAAGAGAGAGGGCCAATAATTTAAGTGTAGAAAGGAACTGCAGATGCTTGTATATACTGAAGATAGGCATAAAGTCCTGGAGTAACAGTGGATCAGGCAGCATCTCTGGAGAAAAAGGATGGGTGACGTTTCGGGCCGAGACCCTTCTTTGGACGAGACCCGGCCCAAAACATCACCCATCCTTTTGTCTCCAAAGATGCTGCCTGACGTGCTGAGTTACTCCAGCACTTTGTGTTTATCTGTGCCAGTAATTTAAGTATGTATTTTGCAAGATTAGTGCATGAGGAAGTCATGCAGTTGATAATGTAATATGACTTCAGTAAGCACAGAATATTTTGCATCAGTAAAATGGTAAATTACAAGAGGGATAAATGGTCACTTGAAACAGTCATGAAGACGTTGCATATTCCTTCCAGAAAGTGTCACAGCTCAACTCCAGGGCCTCCATCACTCACTGAAATATGTTGCAGTATTCTTTCCATCTGTGTAAGCCAGGGCATGAGTAACTAACCACACTGGTGTTGCTCCCACCACTGCTATTTCAGGATATTTCACAGGGCCAAAGGAAAAGATGGAGTTGGGAAATTATGGGACACGCTTTCTTAAAACAAAGTCTAAAGATTTTCTGAAGCTTTTAAAAGAAGGGAAGGTGGTAAAAATATCATGGGAAGCAGAGGAGGCAGAAAGAACTGCTTGATGATCTGAGCAAGCTGATAACATATATATCCCAATTGAAATTATATGTGTTTAATATTGAAGTGAAGATAAGGATGCCTTTGAAAATTAGTATGCTTATTGACAGTTTATAGAATAAATAGTATGATGCATATTATTTGTTTACAGAGTAGTCAACATGTTGAGCATAAAATGTGAGTTGTAACTATTTTGGCCCAAAGTCAACCTTGGGGAGGAAGTGAGATCAAGCACGAGGAGTAAGTTAGACTTTGTTTCTCACAATCTTGGTTAGTTTGGTTGTAATATTCAATCGCAACTGCAAAGGCATTTTCTTCAGCAAGTACAAAATGGAGACAAAAAAAACTTTCGTTCTGAGTATAATGGAACAAGAATTATTTTTCTTCGGAAATAGCTACGTTTTAGTTTAACTGCTGCTGTGCTGGAGTAATGGCCACTCCATGGGACAGCTCTGCAATGCTGACTTCACCGAGAGATGCACTCTGTTTTTATTGTGGGATATTTGCTGCATCAGAAGTTGAACAACTATCTATGCACTTTATTCATGATAACTAATCATGTAGATATCATTTATATTAGATCATCCATCCAGAACAATCAAAAGATGGATTCATGTAACCTAGAGCAGAAACATAATATGCTGGAAGTATCAAGCAGCATCTGTGGAAAGAGTCCACATGTCAGGTCAGTTTAGACCTGCAATTTAAGAAGGTGAATGTTAAATCGGAAGTGTCAGTGATGCAGTTGAACAAAGGGGACTATGAAGGCATGAGAGGGGAGCTGGCCAAGGTAGACTGGAAAGGGATCCTAGCAGGAATGACGGTGGAACAGCAATGGCAGGAATTTCAGGGCATAATCCGGAAGACGCAGGATCATTTCATTCCAAAAAGGAAGAAAGATTCTAAGGGGAGTAGGAGGCAACCGTGGCTGACAAGAGAAGTTAGGGATAGAATAAAACTAAAAGAAAAGATGTATAACACAGCAAAGAGTAGCTGGAAGCCAGAGGATTGGGAAACTTTCATAGGACAACAGAAGGAAACAAAACGGGCAATACGGGCTGAAAAGATGAAGTACGAAGGGAAGCTGGCCAGGAATATAAAGAAGGACAGTAAAAGCTTCTTTAGATATGTTAAGGGAAAAAGAGTAGCAAAGTCAAATGTGGGTCCCTTGAAGGCAGACACGGGTGAAATTATTATGGGCAACAAGGAAATGGCAGAAGAGTTGAATAGGTACTTCGGATCTGTCTTCACTAAGGAAGACACAAACAGTCTCCCAGATGTACTGGAGGACAGAGGATCTAAGGGGGTAGAGGAACTGAAAGAAATTTTCATTAGGCGAGAAATGGTATTGGGTAGGCTAATGGGACTGAAGGATGATAAATCCCCTGGGCCTGATGGTCTGCATCCCAGGGTCCTCAGGGAGGTGGCTCTAGAAATAGCATTGGTGACCATTTTCCAATGTTCAATAGATTCAGGATCAGTTCCTGTGGATTGGAAGATAGCTAATGTTATCCCACTTTTCAAGAAAGGAGCGAGAGAGAAAATGGGGAATTACAGACCAGTTAGCCTGACTTCGGTGGTGGGAAAGATGCTGGAGTCAATTATTAAAGAGGTAATAATGGGGCATTTGGATAACAGTAAAAGGATTAGTCCAAGTCAACGGATTTATGAAAGGGAAATTATGCTTGACTAATCATCTGGAAATTTTTGAGGATGTGACAAGTAAAATGGATGAAGGGGTGCCAGTGGATGTAGTGTATCTAGACTTTCAGAAAGCCTTTGATAAGGTCTCGCACGGGAGACTGGTGACTAAAATTAGAGCACATGGTATTGTGGGTAGGGTGTTGACATGGATAGAAAATTGGTTGGCAGACCGGCAGCAAAGAGTAGGAGTGAACGGGTCCTTTTCAGAATGGCAGGCAGTGGCGAGTGGAGTGCCGCAAGGCTCGGTGTTGGGGCCGCAACTGTTTACCATATATATTTATGATTTGGAAGAGAGAATTAGGAGCAACACCTGCAAGTTTGCGGATGACACAAAGCTGGGTGGCAATGTGAACTGTGAAGAGGATGTTAGGAGGTTGCAGGGTGACCTGGACAGGTTGAGTGTGTGGGCAGATGTGTGGCAGATGCAGTATAAAATGGATAAATGTGAGGTTATCCACTTTGGCGGCAAAAATAAGGGGGCAGATTATTATCTCAATGGGGTTAGGTTAGGTAAGGGGGAGGTACAGCTAGACCTGGGTGTCCTTGTACACCGATCACTGAAAGTTGGCGTGCAGGTACAGCAGGCAGTGAAGAAAGCTAATGGAATGTTGGCCTTCATAACAAGAGGATTTCAGTATAGGAGTAAAGAGGTTCTTCTGCAGTTGTGTAGGGCTCTGATGAGACCACATCTGGAGTATTGTGTACAGTTTTGGTCTCCTAATTTTAGGAAGGACATCCTTGTGATTGAGGCAGTGCAGCTTATGTTTACGAGATTGATCCCTGGGATGGCGGGACTGTGATATGAGGGAAGATTGAAAAGGCTAGGCTTGTATTCACTGGAGTTTAGAATGATGAGGGGGAATCTTATAGAAACATATAAAATTATAAAAGGACTGGACAGGTTAGATGCAGGTAAAATGTTCCCAATGTTGGGCAAGTCCACAACCAGGGGCCACAGTCTTAGAATAAGGGGGAGGTCATTTAAGACTGAGGTGAGAAAAACGTTTTCACCCAGAGAGTTGTGAATTTATGGAATTCCCTGCCACAGAGGGCAGTGGAGGCCAGGTCACTGGATGGATTTAAGAGAGAGTTAGATAGAGTTCTAGGAGCTAGTGGAGTCAAGGGATATGAGGAGAAGGCAGGCACGGGTTATTGATAGGGGCCGATCAACCATGATCACAATGAATGGCGGTGCTGGCTCGAAGGGCCAAATGGCCTCCTCCTGCACCTATTTTCTGTGTTTCTATGTTTCGATGTTTAGTTGTAGGTAGGAACTGCAGATGCTGGAAGAAGGGTCTCAACTTGAAACGTCACCTATTCCTTTCGCCAGAGATGCTGTCTGACCCACTAAGTTACTCCAGCTTTTTGTGTCTTGGTCAGTTTAGGTTATATGAATGCATGTTTTGGTTGTTCTGGATGGGTAAATTAATATAAATTCCGTCCACAAGCACAGTTGTCCAGAATGAAGTCCACAGATAGTTGTTCAGGTCAGTGTTCTTTCATCAGAACTCAGTCGGGTCAGCCACCCCCTCCCCTGGCCCGGCCTTTGTTTCCAACCGCAAGCCCATGCTCCCACGAGCTCCATGAGGCCTGAGCTGTCCTGGATACAACATCTTTCTCTCGAAGATGGACACAAAATGCTGGAGTAACTCAGGGGGACGGGCAGCAAGTCTGGAGAGAAGGAATGGGTGATGTTTCTGGTCAAGACCCTTCTGAAGGTTCTCGACACGAAACGTCACCCATTCCTTCTCTCCAGAGATGCTGCCTGTCCCACTGAGTTACTCGAGCAATTTGTGTCCATCTTTGGTTTAAACCAGCATCTGCTGTTCCTTCCTACACATCCCTCTTCTTCCACAATGCAACAATGTGCTGGTCAAAGATTGCTGACTGGGTGTTTTAAATTTGTTTCTCTCTCCACAGATGTTACATTTTCAACATTTTCAGCATTTTCTGCCCTTATTATCTTGCTATTTTTACAATTGTTTCCTTAAAAATCCCAACAATATTATTCGTGGAAGTTAATCCACATTATTTAAATTTATACAGTAATGATGATGCATTCAAATCATATGGACTGAAATCCATCTGGATCTTTGATCATCCATAAATGAAAGTACAACAAACAAATTAATCAAATGATGTAGATTTAAGAGTAAGAGTACATGGTAGCAATGCTTGAAATTGAGTATGAGTCTAATGGTTGTGGGGAAGAAGCTTTTCTTAAGTCTGGATGTGCAGGCTTTCAAGTTCCTGTATCTGCTCCAACAAGGTGGAAGGGAAAAAAGGGAATGGCCGGGGTGACTGGCATCCTTGATGATACTTCCAGCCTTCCTGATTCAACCCACTGTGAAGACGGATTGAATGGAAAGAAATGAGGAGCATGTGTTATGGAGTGGACTGTGTTCACCACTCTCTGCAGGTTCAGGCAGTCAAGATCAGAGTTAAGATCTGACCTGGCTACACCGGGTGAAGATGCATCCTATCAAAATATTCTCCATTGAAGTTTGAGAGAATAGT
Source organism: Amblyraja radiata (assembly GCF_010909765.2). Classification (NCBI taxonomy): domain Eukaryota; kingdom Metazoa; phylum Chordata; class Chondrichthyes; order Rajiformes; family Rajidae; genus Amblyraja; species Amblyraja radiata. The sequence continues at coordinate 111,415,000 of NC_045956.1, forward strand.
CATGGACATGCTGAATCTTCTCAGACTCCTTAGTAAAGACGCTAATGTATAGGGAGGTTGCACGGCAGTCGGGTCACGACCCATGACCCGTACTGTTGCTACGCTACGCCAACTGGAGTACACGCGATGAACTGCAGGTAAGCACTGACCATTGTTTCCAGCGTAGCGGGCCTGTTAAAACCCGCCGAAATGGTCAATTTTTGCGCTGTAAATAATTATGGAAATCGGGATAAGCGTGAGAGACATTTAGCCTACTTCAGAATTCCAAAAGTGAGGAGAAATGACGGTAGATAGAAGCGAGAGCTGAAGGGACAACAACAGCCAAAGTGCTTGGCGAACATTGGCCGTTTGCTCACTGCATTTCATTAACAGTAAGGCATTATTTGTGTTTTTTCTTGATTCCTTTGGCATCTAAAAAGTTTCAGAAGTGATAAATCTGGCTGTAAAATTTTAAAATCGCCCATGGTTCTCAAGTGGGTTTCTACATACAAAAAAAACACCTCTGAAGCAAAATTTACAGCCAGATATATCACCTCTGAGACTTTTTAAATACCAAAGGAATCAAGAAAAAATACAAGTAATGCCTTATAGTTGATGAAATGCAGTGAGCAAACGCGATAATTCCCGATATTTTCAATTTCGATATCTGCACGGCCAATGTTCGCCAAGCACTTTAGCTGATGTAGTCCCTTCAGCTCTCGCTTCTCTTTACCCTCATTTTGCTTCACTTTTGGAATTCTGAAGTTGGGTACATGTCTCTCACGCTTACTCTGATTTCCACAATATTTTACAACGCAAAAATTCAAAATTTTGGCAGTTTTTAACAGGTAGGAAAGTATGCGTTTCATGTATTAACAACATATACCGGAAGCTGCAATGTCCTCCAGATGGATTGAGTGGCTCCGTGCATCAAGTCCTATGACCCAGTGACCTTACGTGCAACCCCCATATATTCTTGATATTTCATCAGTGTGAAGGATTAACAGGTTACTGTTAATATGGATGTCAAGTAGCTTCCAGCCGTCAGTCAAGTCTATAGCAGCTCCATTGACATTCAGGATTATGTTCCACCCCCCTCCCCGCCCCTCCCGCCCATTCCCCCCCCCCCCTCCCCCTCCCCCCCCTCCCCCCATCATTGTGTTTGATCCAGTTGGCAATATATCAGATCATTGAAATTTTGGTGTACACTGGGAATTATCTTTAACCAATTCTCTTAAATCTAGGTTTGCGTTCTCTAATTCCCTGTATAGAGAATACTTGGAAGCTTTATCCTCAACTAAAACAGTTAGACTTGTTTATTTACACAAGGGTAATGAATAACACTGAATGTACCTCAGTGCATTGACATTGTTTATGTTAGGTTTGGGAGGCTCAAGTCTGCTGCATTATCTGGATCTGTGAGCACCAGTCTTTATATACTTAGTGCGCCAAATACGCATTCCTCAAACGATGCCATCTTTACGAGCATTAAATATGCTTTCTTGTTAAAAACATTAACAGCAAGATGAATACGCCTTTTCATTAATTCGCAAAATACTGATTAGATATTCTTCGAACACTACTCTCCCCCCCTCCCCCCACCCCTCCATCATCCCCCCTTCCCCTCACCCTTCATCCATTAAAAGTCCGTTAACCAGTTCTGCAGTTTGCAATGATGAATCACTTTTGGGCTCACACCTGTCCCTAGCCAACAATCGGAATATCAGGGAATCTCCTTGCCTGAGGTCATCTGTTGCCGGCCCCAATATGTCCTGTTTTTCTCTCGCTCCCAGTCTTTCCCTGTCGCCTGCCCCCACTACAATCAGTCTGAAGAAGGGTCCTGAAATGCCTCCTGTCCATTTTCTCCAGAGATGCTGCCTAATGCACTAAGTTCCACCAGCATTTAGGAAATGTTGGGTGTATTCCTGCTGCCAATTGTCGGCAGCACCAAATGCATTAGGTTAGAAAATCTTCCCTACTTCCTGCACCCGATTTCACTGGTCCAGGATTCAAGACCACACCAAATGTAATGGAGATTGCAGGGATTTGGTTGGGGAGGCAAAAAATTATATATAATCCTTATTTTTAATTATTTCGCTAACATTTTAATAATTTCTATTTCTATTTAAAATATTTTCCCGGGATGGCGGGGCTGTCATATGCTGAGAGAATGGAGCGGCTGGGCTTGTACACTCTGGAGTTTAGAAGGATGAGAGGTGATCTTATCGAAATGTACAAGATTATTAAGGGTTTGGACACGCTAGAGGCAGGAAACATGATTCCGATGTTGGGGGAGTCCAGAACCAGGGGCCACAGTTTAAGAATAAGGAGCAAACCATTTAGAACGGAGTTGAGGAAACACTTTTACACTCAGAGAGTTGTGAGTGTGGAATTCTCTGCCTCAGAGGGCGGTGGAGGCCAGTTCTCTGGAAACTTTCAAGGGAGAGCTAGATAGGGCTCTTGAAGATAGCGGAGTCAGGGGAAATGGGGAGAAGGCAGGAACGGGGTACTGATTGTGGATAATCAGCCATGATTTGCTGGCTTGAAGGGCCGTATAGCCTACTCCTGCACCTATTGTTTATTGTCTGTTGTCTATTTTAAAAGTTCTTAAATTATTTACTATAATTAGACTTTTAGACCATGCAGACACAGTGCGGAAACATGCCCTTCGGCCCACCGAGTCTGCACCAACCAGCGTTCACCCCATTCAATAGTTGACCAAAAAGTCCAAGGGTCAGTTCATGGGATAGAGGGGACACCATCTTTCGATTCTGTTCTAACAATGTCCTCTCAGCCTGGAATACATTGTCAAAGAATCCGAGGAGATTTCTTGTTTGGTTGCCTGATATTGAGGTGGAGACTGCTCTGTCCTCATGAGATGAAACTCTGGAAAGCTGTTTCCATCTAGGTTACAAAGGAATACAAAACCCTGACTAATATCCCCAGTGGCAGGCAGGTTGGCCATGAGCAGTGATTTATACCTTTGGTATTTTGTGGTGGAGATGGGATGAGCATAGATTATTTTTGTTTTAAATTGAAAGAAATAAGTTTCCTTTGGTTACCAGTCTGCAAATACTCAGCTTACGCGACTTCTTATGCTTACAACTGTCCTCCATGCAGCGATAGTTTGCAGTGCCAATTAACCACTCATCAGTTCTGCAATAATATTTATATAAATGTGACTAGCAATTAAGATAATAGTCATGTGCAATGGATGACTTTCAATGAAACATTTGGTTACCAGCTCCAAGTTGCAGTCATCCTGCAAACTTTCCATCTTGACAGAAAAAGGATTAAAGATTAGTCACAGGGAAGGCATTTTTTCCATTTATCATGGTGGGTGCACATACAAAAGAAAACCAAATGCAAATGACTGTGCTCCATATATAATGGAGCAAGAACTGCAGATGCTGGAAAAACCGAAGGTAGACAAAAATGCTGGAGAAACACAGCGGGTGAGGCAGCATCTATGGAGCGAAGGAATAGGTGATGTTTCGGGTCGAGACCCTTCTTCAGACTGATGTGGGGGTGGAGGGTCGGGAAGAAGAAAGGAAGAGGCGGAGACAGTGGGCTATGGGAGAGTTGGGAAGGGGAGGAGAAAGCAAGGAATACCTGAAATTGGAGAAGTAAATGTTCATACCGCTGGGGTGTACACTACCCAAGCGAAATATGAGGTGCTGCACCTCCAATTTGCAGTGGGACCCACTCAGGCCATAGAGGAGGCCCAGGACAGAAAGGTCGGATTCGGAATGACCAAATTAGATCCCCTTTAATTATTTAGACGATAGAAACAGTTCACAATGCGATGATTCCTTCAAATTGTAATATTGTGGAATACGGTGTCGGAAACAGTTGATGAAGCAGCTTCAGTAGTAACTTTAAAATGGATAAATACTTGAAAAGCAAAAAAAAATGCAGGACAATGGGAAAAGAAACCGCTGAGTTTCTCCAGCATCTGTGCTCCATATATACGTGCATTTTATCAATTTCCCTTTTCTTCCCAGGCATTTGATATAGTGCAATATTTGTTAATAGGCAAGAATGCCAAAAGAGATCACTGCAAGGTAAAGTAATGAAATGGTAGATGGTGCTTGGAGATAATTTAGAGGGCTGAGCAGATGGAAACAGTGTCGATATAATACAGCACAGAAGACTATTTATCCCAATGTGTTTCCATTGGTTCTTTTCCCATTGCACTGCATTTTTTCTTGCTTTACAAGTATTTATCCATTTTAAAGTTACTACTGAAGCTGCTTCATCAAATGTTTCCGACATCGTATTCCACAATATAACAATTTGAAGGAAACATTGCATTGTGAACTGTTTCTATTGTCTAAATAATTAAAGAGGATTTAATTTGGCCTGCGGTTAATTACAGCAGTTTGCATGACAGAATGTATAAATATTCTTCAGTGGGAACATTCCTACGCAGCCAGTAGTGTATACAGTCAAATGCTACTTTAGAGGCAAATATGCAAACAGATGACTGAAAGATAACATGCCATTCTGTCTACTTCATGATACATTTTGTTTTAAAGAGAGAAACTTTGTCACATGTATGTTCAATTGCTTTACACAATTTTATCAAGGTATTTGCTATGCAGCTCACTGTGGTTCATTGCACAGGAAGCATTGCCCTGATAGGGACCTTTAGTTCTGGCAAAAGTCATTATTTAGGCAGATCTATCTCAATGTTTTGCCCCTGATTGTTCTCCCACTGTGGTTGGGATTCCCAAATATAAACAATATGACCTCTAGGGAATAGAAAGCATCACAACCTCACAATCTTACCCCTCCTCCTATGGCCTGCAAAACATATCAAACTCACTTAGCGAATCTGTGTTCTGGTTCAAAACTGAGTGTGCCTATCGTAATGTTCATAAACATGCTTAGATATGGTGATCGATCACAGTCTTTTCCCCAGGGAGTGGAGTCTAAAACTAGAGAGCATTGATTGAAGGTGAGAAGGGATGGATTTTCTTCACAAAATCAGTGGGTATAATAGAATGAGCAGCCAGAGGAAGTAATAGAGGCAGGAACAATTATGATATTTAAAGCAGAGAGGATTGATTTAAGGTGAGAGGGGGTGAATTCTAAAGGGACCTGAGGGTTTTTTCACTTGGAATGTGGTGAACAAGCTGCCGTAGGAAGTAGTTTTTAGTTTTTAGAGATACAGTGCGGAAACACGTCCTTCAGCCTACGGAGTCCGCACCGACCAGCCATCCACGCACATTAACACAGCGATCCTCGCACATTAACACTGGGGATGATTGACATTTATACCAAGGCAATTAACCTACAAATCCGAGCACAGGGAAAGCTTGCAAGCTCCACGCAGACAGCACCTGAGGCCAGGATCTCTATAGCTGTGAGGTAGGCGATCGACTAACTGTGCCACTGTGCGATTCAAATACAAGATGAGCAATAGTTTTTGGTAACAGTTGATAAAGTCAAACCTCCTTATCCGTTTCCACAACAATTTTGAAACTTACAGAATTATGATCAGCATCTACGAAATGATCTCCCACTGACATTGCGATCACTTGCCTGACTACATTCCCTAAGATTAGGTCCATAAGCCCCTTCTCCAGTCAGACTCTCGATGCACTGGCTCAAAAAGCTCTCCTGACACATTTTAAAAATTCAACCCTTCTGAGCTGCAACTACTGGGCAACTCCTGGCCTGCAGGCTGTATAATGACATACAATTGGCTCCTGATGTAATGATCTCCAGCCTCCCCTTCATTGGATTTGATTGATCTAGGTCAGCTGGAGGTCACTGTGACAGTAGATGTTCTGCACATGTACTGGAGACCAGGTTTTCTACATTTTCTAAACCAGCATCTGTCAGAGAATCATTTGGATTACATCTGTTGCCCATGTCTCACCCAGCTCTTTAGTGGTTTATGCTGTTTCCCAGATTTACAGTGGTTCTTTTCTAAAACTCTTATCCTTGCTTTTAAATCCCCTCATGGTATTATCCCTCCAAATGTGTGCAACCTCCCTTGGGCCTTCGAGCCTTAGACTCTTCCAGATCCATCCGCAGAGGCAGTTGCCGAGGCAGTTGTCTGAAGAAGGGTCCCGACCTGAAACGCCACCCATCCTTTTTCTACAGAGATGCAGCCTGACCCGCTGAGTTATTCCAGCATTTTTAGCTCAGAGACACTCTTGTACTTAACTTCTCAAAGTTAAGGACAAGATCCCTCTCCCTGCAAAGCCCCCTGTCTCTCCCGCCTCCTTTAAAACTCTCTTTTAAACTTATTTCTTCATTGGGCATAAGGTCTTGTGTTTTAATATCTTTGCATACTGCCTCGTGGCAAAATTTGCTCTAATGCACTGCAGTGAAGATCCTGGGGATATTCTACAGCATTAAAGCTACCATATTTTTGCAAGTTGTTGTTATTCACAAAGATTTGTAAATTAAAGTGAGAAGCCCCGTCAGTTACCATTTTTGATTTTCAAATCTTTATCTTGGATACAAATAACTTTCCCTATATGAAACACGGCTCTCAATAATTAAATGTCTTTGTAAAATGTATTTTGTCAGCAAATATGAAATATAGCGCCAATTTATCAATTGACAGTGTTGGAGCTGCAGTTACAGTAAGCTCTATTTTTAATATATAGTAAATGTAACATCCACAGTATTTATTATCCCTGATTAACATCTGTTTCCTTTTACGGGGAAAGGAAAGATCGAGGATTTTCCAAGGCATTGACAGGCAGTACTAACAGTTTACTTTCAGCTAGATGATGCTTTAGAAACTGATCTCGTTGCGTCAACAGAAGGAAAGCTTTTTTTTAACTGTGAGCATTAAAAGGATTACAATATAATTCCACTAATCCGTTATGGAGCTATCAGGCATGAGATTCAGAATTCACTGCATTTGGAAATTATGTGTTTGTTGCTTGAGAAATGGCTGTGTGGCACTGGGCAGTGTCCAGGACAATGAACGTTTTGTACTAAGTTGTTGCCAAGGCACGACCAGGGACTAAACAGTTTTCAAGGGAACATTGTGTGGCATCAGCTGTTCTCCATGGCACCAACTGTGTGACACATGGCAGTTTCCAGGGCACTGCACGACATTAACTTGGTACTGGCATGCAGATTATGTGGTACTTCTGTAAAATTGTCCAACACCTTCAAGGTGCCAGTAGAGACCTTAGTCAATTCAAGAAGAAAGTATAGGGTGGCATAGCGGTGCAGGGTGGCACAGTGGTGCAGGGTGGCACAGTGGTACAGGGTGGCATAGCGGTGCAGGGTGGCACAGTGGTGCAGGGTGGCGCAGTGGTGCAGGGTGGCGCAGTGGTGCAGGGTGGCGCAGTGGTGCAGGGTGGCGCAGTGGTGCAGGGTGGCACAGTGGTGCAGGGTGGCACAGTGGTGCAGGGTGGCACAGTGGTGCAGGGTGGCACAGTGGTGCAGCTGCTGCCTCACCACCAGAGATCCAGGTTTGATTCTGATATTGAATGCTGCCTATGTGGAGTTTGCAATGTTCTCCCTTCAACCATATGGGTTTTCTCAGTGTGTTCCAGTTTCCTCCCACATCCCAAAGATGTGCAGGTTTGTTGGTTACTTGGCCTCTGTCAATTGCCAGAGGATACAGGAAGTGGATGCAAAAGTGACATAACATACAACTAGTGTGAACGGGTGATCGATTTTTGGCGTGGACCTGGTAGAAAGAACTCGTTTCCATGCTCTATCTTTCAATTTGAATATGAAAAATTTGAACTGCAGTCATCCCTGACCTCCTATCTGCTTCTGAGACTTGGATTACTCTTAGTTGGTATGTCAAGTCTCTGGAGAAATAGTGCAAAATTCTCCGTTCACTGGAAGGTTAGTAAACCAAAGCCAGTGTTATTTCCTAAGCCAACATTGCCAGGCATTGAGGTTCTAGTTACACTCTTTAGACTAGAGGTCGGCAACCTACTGCCCCCAGGCCGAATGCGGTCCGTAACCCGAATCATCTGGCCCGCAGGCGGATTTTTCCCCCCGTAATCATCCGGCCCGCCGAGCACTGAGCTCTGGCTGTACCGCATCCTGCGCAAAGCCGCCGGCAAGGCTGCGCACCTTCTGTGACACGTTTAAGAAAGAACTGCAGATGCTGGAAAAATCAAAAGTAGACAAAAATACTGGAGATACTCAGCGGGTGAGACATGCAAGGATTGCATGAGGCTGTCTGACCCACTGAATTTCTCCAGCATTTTTGTCCACCTTCAGTGAACACGTGATTTGATGCCTGCCATCCGGGGCGGGATGGGGGCAGGATCCAAGTGTACACATGATAGATGTGGCCCGCCATCCGCTCACAGACATGTGTCCAGGCCCCTATGCAGAACAAGGTTGCCGACCCCTGCTTTAGACCTTAGAGATACAGAGTGGAGACATGCCCTTTAGCCCACCGACTGAGCAGCGATCACCTTGTACACGAACACTATCCTACGCACTAGGGACAATTTTACAACTTTCCAGAACCTACAAACCTATATGTTTTTGGAGTATGGGAGGAAACTGGAGAAAACCCTGTGTGGTCACAGAAAGAACGTAGAAACTGTACTGTCATCACCCGCGGTCGGGATCGAACCCGGGTCTCTGGCACTGTAATGCAGCAACTCTACTGCTGCGCCACTGTGCCACACTAATTTGGCTAAGTTGTGCAACTCCTATTTCCCGCATGTCCAACATTAAATAGCTGGAAGATGCTCTATGTTCTGGCCTCTGTCAGAAGAGATGACCAGGTGAAGGTAAGAAAAACACCTTTGAAGGTGCTCAAAGCCGCCTTGAAATAATACAACAATCCCGCTGATATTTGGGAATCCCTCGACAGTGACAATTTAGGGTGGAGAAGGAGCCTTTGGAACTGTATCCCAACTGTAAATAGGAGCCCACAAACGAACACCCCGATCAGCCTCATAAGTAGAAAAGTTCATAACTCTCACATTCGTCTCATCAGTCACTTCAAAACGTTTAAAGCTAGTGTTGAAATCAGAATCAGAATCAGAATCAGAATCAGAATCAGAATCAGAATCAGAATCAGAATCAGAATCACACTTTGTTCGCCAAGTATGTTTTGTAACTTAAGAGGAATTTAATTGGCCAGGTCAGTCATACAATTAAAAGTAACAGATCACCTCAAAAACACATTTTAACATGAACATCCACCACAGTGACTCCTACACATTCCTCACTGTGATGGAAGGCGAAATAAAGTTCAAGTCCTTCCTTAATTCTTCCTCGGTCGTGGCCTCGAGCCCCCGTTGCCGGGACGATCTTGACTCCCGCAGCTGGCGGCGATCGGGCCCTCCGCGTCGAGACGATCTGCTCCCGCATCGAGGGCATTTCAGCTCCCCCGGGCCGGGCGATCGAACCTCGCGTCGGGGCTGGTTAACCTTCCGCGACCTTAGAGCTCCCGACTCGGCCTCACCCGAGACTGCGAGCCCTTGATGTTAAAGGCAACGGTGGTTGCGGTGGGAGTGATCCCAGGCAAGGGATCAGCTCCGATGTTATGTCCGGTCCCCGCGGTGGGGCTCACGACAGTCCGAGGAGGTTTCTAGCTCCATCGATGGAAGGCCGCAGAAAGTGATCCGAAAATTGATTACATGAAAATTGAAAAAAAATCTCCGTGACGGTAAGAGCTTGAAAAATAGTTTCCCCCGATCTCCTCCCCCCTCCTCCCTCCCCCCCACATAAAAACAAACTGAAGAACATTAAAAACAAAACTTTTAACAAACTAAAAATGAAATAAAGAATGAAAAAACGCACAGACTGCCGGAGAGGAAGAGGAAGAGGAAGAGAAAGAAGAGGTGGAAGAGGAGGAAGAGGAGTAAGAAGAGGAAGAAGTGGAAGAAGAGGAGGAAGAGGAGGAAGAGGAAGAAGAAGAAGCTAAGATATTGGCAATATGGCACAAAGCAGTGTTGTGTATTGGTTCAACACATGAATGTGATGGCTCTGGAGATTGTGCAGAGAAGATGCAGCAGGATACAGCCACGGATTAGTATTTCTGATTTGAGAAAATATTGGATTAGCTAGTTTTGCTTTCCTCGGAGCAGTGATAGCTGAACAAATGCCTGATTGAAGTATTGAGGAGCGCCGATGGGGGGGGGGGATGGCAAACAATCATGCGTTTAAGTTAAGGGACAATAGGTTGAGAAGGGATTTGAGGAGGAAGTTTCAACCATGGATGGTTGGAATTTGGAATGCGTTGCTTGAGTGCTGATGAAGTGACGGAGGCTCAGGCTCTTACAATGTTTAACAAGTATCTAAATGAGCATTTGGATCACCAAGGCATAGAAGGCTACTGGCCAATTTCTGGTAAATGGGATCAGTATAGTTGGATAGAGTCATAGAGTCATAGAGTGAAACAGTGTGAAAAAAAGGCCCTTTGGCCCAACTTGCCCACACCGGCCAACATGTCCCAGCTGCACTAGTCCCACCTGCCAGTGTTTGGTCCATAGCCATCCGATCCTGTCCAATCCATGTACCTGCTTAACTGTTTCTTAACCGTTGGGATAGTCCCGACCTCAACTACCTCCTCTGGCAGCTTGTTCCATTCACCCATCACCCTTTGTGTGAGAAAGTTACTCCTCGGATTCCAATTATATCTTTTCCCCTTCACATTAAACCTATGTCCTCTGGTCCTTGATTCCCCTACTCTGGGCAAGAGATTCTGTGCAAATATTCGATCTATTCCTTTCATGATTTTATACAACTCTATAAAATCACTGCTCATCCTCCTGCATCCCAGGAAATAGAGTCCCAGCCTACTCAACCTCTCTTGATGGTAGGTATGGATATAGTGGGCTGCAGGGCCTGTATCTGTGTTTTAAAACTCTGTGGCTCAATGAACATGCTCACCATAGGTTTCTTCTCAGTGGGAACCAAATAGACAGGGTAGACGGCTAGAGTCCTTTTCCCAGTGTGGAAATGACAAATACTAGAGGGCATTGATTGAAGGTGAGAGGGGGAAAGTTTAAATACAGATTGCAAGGCAAATCTTTATGCACAGAGTGTGGTGGGTGCCTGGAACCCATTGGAGGGGGAAGAGAGTAGAAGCAGATATGATAGCAAGAATTTATGTTGCATTCAGAGAAGCGCATGATCGTTCAGGAAATAGAGGGGTACAGACCATGTGTATAAAATTATGAGAGGCATAGATAAGGTAGACAGTCAGAACCTCTTTCCTCAGGTGGAAATATCGAAGACTAGCAGACATAGCTTTAAGAATGAGAGCGGCAAGGTTTAAGGGAGATGTGTGGGGCAAGTTTTTTGTACAGATTGATGGGTGTCAGGAGTGGTGGTGGAGGCAGATACAATAGTGGCATTTAAGAGGGTTTTTGATTGGCATATAAATATGCAAGGAATGGAGGTGTATGGATAATGAGCAGGCAGATGAGATTAGCGTAACTTGGCATCGTGTCCAGCACAGAGATGTGGGCCGAATGGTCCATTCCTGTACTGTGCTCTTCTATGTTCTATATTCTGTGATTGGGTGCATAAATGTTCGATCAACGTACGACATACTCTCATCCAATTCAAAACATTACATAGACTATATTATTCAAAAACTAAAATAAATAAACTCTTCCCTAATGTCTCACCCATCTGTGATAAATGTCTGTGTCAAGAAGCTACCATAGCACATTCTTTTGTTTTTTGTACAAAAATCCAAAAATTCTGGTATGAAATATTTGATATCTTTACAAAATTAATTAAAATAAAACTGGTACCAAAACCAGAATGGATCATTTTTGGAATATCGGAAGGTAACCCTGAACTAAACGTGTTTCAGAAGAATTTACTCAATTACGGGCTAATAATGGGAAAAAAGCTCATACTTAAATTCTGGAAAAATGCACCTACACCAACAATAAAAATGTGGATATCAAATATGTTTGAAACACTACATCTGGAAGAGATGAGATTCCTCTTAGCAGGCAAAGCAGACCACTTCCAAAATACGTGGTCTACGTTTTTGGAACTGTTACAAGCATAAGGTGCAATAGTAATTTAAAAAATAAATAAATAAATAAATAAATAAATAAAAGGTACCCTAGAAAAGACCACCCAACAAAAACAGACTTGGTTGGTAGTCCCCTTTCTGCGGAGTTTAATGTTATAATACAGCGATTGTTTCTCCTTTCTTTTTCCTTCTTTTCTAGGGTCTACTTTCTTTCTTTACTTCCTTCTCTAACTTCTTTTCTAAGGGGCTTTATTTTCTCAACACTCTCTTGCACCTTCACGACTCTTGCGCACTTTCCTTACTTCCTTTACTTCTATCTTTTTCTTAAAGCTCAAAAAATGAAGCGGTACAAAAAATGTATTAAGACATATGTGTTGTGTATTATTGTAACTTACCGTACTTCTAATTAAAAAAAAAAATTCTGTGATTGTCCTTTTTTGGGCCTTGACCTTTGGCTGAAGTTATCGTGGCAAAACATATTGTGATCAGCGTTTATTGCCCATCACTAATAACATGAACTGTGGCTTGCTGGGCCATTTAAACGTCAACCACGTGATGTGATTATACAGTTAAAAGCAGTTAAGTTGGGGAGGTTTCATTCCCTGCTTCCCTGTGGCTATCAAACTGTACAACTCCTCCCACTTCCATTGTGGGGTAGACTGAGACTGACTTCCTACCCCCCCTCACTCTCCCCAATGTTTGCACATCTCCAATCCTTTCCACTCATCTCTTTCATTTCATGTTTCATGTATTTAGTTTTTTTATGACTGTTGGAAGAACAATTTCTCTCCTGGGATAAATAGTTATATCGTATCGAATCATATCGTATCGTAAATGGCAATGATGTCCATCTGATAGGCATTTTACTTGCAGTCTTCACTGGGACTGGATTTTTTCCCGAGTTCTTAAGTGAATTTCAATTCCATAGCTGCAGTCGTGGAATTTGGACTCAGGATTCAATCGTTACTCCAGGTATCTGGATTACAAGTCAAATACCTTAACTAGGCTGTAGCGATACCACATAGAATGCTGCAAACATGCTGAGAGACAATGGATTATTGGTGATTTTAGTCATGTGTAGGGCCAAAGCTGGCAGAGATGGCCAGTACCCTGTTCTAACATACTTTTAAACATCAATCTGGCAGTTTTCATTTGGATTTCGTCAGCCCGCAAATCACAAACGCCTCTGAATTAAATTTCATAATCTGTCATGACTGGTGTGCTCCCCCTCCTTCGTTTCTATGACAACCCAATGTGTACTGTTAACTCTGTTACCATTCCCTCTGTTTTGTACAGCTACCTGGAGTAACAACAGAACAACCTCAATGCATTTTACACCCAGATAATTACACGTGGTTACCTCCCTTGCCTTGCCTCTAAATCCCTTGGATTTAAGAGAGAGTTAGATAGAGCTCTAGGGGCTAGTGGAGTCAAGAGATATGGGGAGAAGGCAGGCACGGGTTATTGATAGGGGACGATCAGCCATGATCACAATGAATGGCGATGCTGGCTCGAAGGGCCGAATGGCCTCCTCCACCTATTTTCTATGTTTCTAGGTTTATGGATTGTACAGTGGATTGTCATTGAAACATAATTATGGGAGGGGGGGAGCATGCCATTTGGCCCTTCGAGCCTGCTTTGCCATTCAATGTGAAAATGGCTGATCATCCAAATTCAGTACTGTACCTTGTTCCAGCTTTCACCCCCTATCCTTCCATCCCTCCACCCTAAGAACAATATTTGACTCCTTCTTGAATATGTTTAATGATAAGGCTTCAGTGCGTTCTGTAGTAGAGAATTCCACAAGTTCATCACTCTAGAGGAGAAAAAACTGTCTCCATTTCTCAGTGTTAATTAGTTTACACCATGACCCAGGCTCTTAAACTCCCTATTATTTTAAACAATGACCCAGGCTCTTAAACTCCTGCCGACCAGGAGCATCTTTCATGAATCTAACCTGTCCAGTGTTATTTGAATGTTATATGTTTCAATGGGATATCATCTCATTCTTTTACGTACTTCTGAATGTGTCTAATTGACCCAATCTCTCTTCATCCTTGGATAGTTCTTGTGAACTTTCGCTGCACTCCCTCTACAGCAAGTACATCCTTCCCCAGATAAGGAGACCAAACTTACACTCAATACTCAAGGTGCAATCTCACCACGTCTCTGTACAACTGCTGCCAGACATCCTTGTTCCTGTACTTGAATGCTCTCTCTGTGAAGGTCAACATACCATTTGACTTCTTAATCGCCTGTTGCACCTGCATGCTTATCTTCAGTAATGGGTACACAAGGACACCCAGGTCTCATTGCACCCACCCCCTCCCCAACCCTCTCCCCCCCACCCTTCCCAATCTATTGCCATGGACGTAATAATTTGTCTTCTTGCTATTGCCATCATATTGAATTTATTATAGTAAACTGCATCTGCCATGTTTCTGACACTCCCTCAAACTGTTCAAATTAATCAAATTAAGCTTCTATGCATCCTCCTTGAAGCTTATACTTCTCATCAACTTTGTGCTGTCCACCGATATGGAGCTACAACATTTAATTACAACCCAAATCATCAATAAGTAACATGATTAGTAGTGATTCTTGCACAGATTTCTGGGGTATCCCACTCGTCACTGCCTGTCTTTTGAAAAAAGATTGGTTTATTCTTCTTTTTCTTCTCCCCGCCCCCCCAACCCCCATCAGTCTGAAGATGGGTTTCGGCCTGAAATGTTGCCTATTTCCTTCGCTCCATAGATGCTGCTGCACCCGCTGAGTTTCTCCAGCTTTTTTGTGTACCTTTGGTTTATTCTTACACCTTGTTTCACGCCTGCCTATCAATTCTCTGTCCATACCTTCCCTGCTAATTATCAAGTGCTTTAATTTTGCATGCTTACTCTTCTGTGAAACCTTATTGACAGCTTTCTAAAATTGTAATCCAGCTCGACTGGTTCTCCCTCATTTATTCTCCTTGACAGTTCCCCAGAAATTGCAGTATATTTGTCAGGAATAAATCTACGTTGACCTTTTACGCTCTTGCCACTCTGCTTTTGCATCTTTTATAATAGATTCAAACAATTTCCCCATCATTGATGTCAGGGTAGCAAGACTATCATTCCTTGTTTTCTTTCTAACTCCTATATAGAGAGTTCCAGCCCACTACTGTAATATGTTGGAGAAGTATTTTTACTTTGACCTGTACATCAGTTTAGTTCAGTCTAGTTTAGGAATACAGTGTCGAACCAGGCCCATCGAGTCCGCACCGACCAGCGATCCCCGCACACTATGGACAATTTACACTTTAACCAAGTCAATTAATCTACAAACCTGTATGTCTTTGGAGTGTGGGAGGAAACCAAAGATCTCGGAGAAAACCCATGTGGTCACGGGGAGAACGTACAAACTCCGTACAGACACCACCCGTAGTCGGGATCAAATTTGAGTCTCCAGCGCTGCAAGTGCTGTAAGGCAGTAACTCTATCGTTGCGCCACTGTGCCGCACAATTCTACCATGTACAATTCTACCATGAATTTTGCAGACCCGATTAAGTATTCTAGCAATACATTGTAAGGTGTTTGTGGCTGCATCTGATCCATAGCACTGTTGCCTATTAAGTATGCAAGGGCACTCACTTATGTCAGCAGCACTGAAATAGATGCTCCCCAATTTGTGCTTAGGGTTTAGTTTACTTTAGCATTATGTTTGACACAGACATCGTGGGCCAAAGGGCCTGTTCCTGTGCTGCATTGATCTGGTCTGAAGAAGGGTCCCTCCCGATCCAAAACATCGCCAGTCTATCCTTTCCAAAGATGCTGCCTGACCCGCTGAGTTTATTCAGCACTTTGTATTCCGGTCAATGTGGTTTCTGGACCAAATTGATTCTTGTTTATGTCTTGTTTAAGAAGGAACTGCAGATGCTGGAAAATCGAAGGTACACAAAAAAGCTGGAGAAACTCAGCGGGTGCAGATGCTGCTGCACCCGCTGAGTTTCTCCAGCTTTTTTGTGTACCTTGTTTATGTCTTGTTGGTTACTGCTACAGAAAATCTTTAAAGGTTTGAATCATTTGAAGATACATTAAGGTGTGCACACCAGTATGATAAACTGTTGCCAACCATGATCAAGTTCAGGAATATATTGTCAATTCCATTATCAGGACTGCTTTTGCTGGAGCTTTGGTGAGTTGGTTTGCATCCCCAGTTTCCATGATATTCCTCCATGATCTGTAGCTACCAACTCTGTAGGTAGATCCAGGGTGAATGATTTCATTAATAGGAGTTGCTAGTGCAGCTGAGGGCAGTGAACAGTGTTGAGAACACAGGGCTGCTTTCACCTCGAGCGGTAACCATGAGTAAGGGTGGGGCTGCCTGCACAAAAAGCCACAGGAGCCACTAATTCTGGAGTTTTGTGCAGCCCACAGCCGCCTAGTTCTTTTCCCCATCCTGCTACAGGCAACTGTATAGAAGCAAAGATAGACACAAAGTTTTGGAGTAACTCACTCAGTCAGGCAGCAGGTTACCCACCCTGGAGAAAAGGGATGGGTGACGTTTTGGATCAGAACCCTTCTTCAGACTAAAAGCAGAGGGGAGGGAACTAGTAGTAGGAAAAGGCCAGAACTGGCCACAAATGACCGAGTAAGGGTGGAGCCCATAACAGCCTATTGTTGGCTGAAGAAGAGGTGATAATGAAGGGATACAAGGATGTGAACAGTGGAACTAGTAGGTCAACTAGAGTAGGGGAGGGGGAGAAGAGAGGAACGCAGGGGTTACTTGAAATTAAAGAAATCAATGTTCATATTGCTTGGTTGCAAACTGCCCAAGCTAAATATGAGGTGCTGTTCATATGAGATGCGCGAGACTTCGGAGGCTCAATCCAGTGCTAAATGCAGCTCAACTCTGCCTGTCTCGACGGGTTAACCTACAGCCCTGCCTGGACACCAGCGCTGCTTCTCCGCGCCGCTGTAAACCTGGGTCATATTTCCCCCAAGTCCAGGCAGAGCTGTAGGTTAACCTGGCGGGAGAGGCAGAGTTGAGCTTGGTTTAGCACTGCTTCTCTGCACTGGCTGTGGGCCTGGGAGCACAGCTCCCGTCTGACTCCCGACGTCTCTGGCCCGGGTGTGGGGGGAGGGGGCACTCAGGTGGGGACGGGACAGCTCCGGAGAGCCGGGATCGATCCTGGCTGCGGATGAGGCGCAGATCTGTGCCGAGAGTGTTTTGGCACGTCTCCGTCCTCCAATCACCGCACTCTATCCTCAGTCCCACCCCCTCCCCCCACTCCTCCCTCCTCCAATGATCGTGCTGAATCATCATGTCCCGCCCCCATTGCCTGCTGACCGACCTCTCTCTAGTCCACCTCGATCAGCAATCCCACCTCCACTGTCACGTGGAAAGCGGAGATTTCACCGGGTTTTAAAATGTGGATTACAAAAACTTGGGGGCGATCGCCCCCCACCTCTCAAAACAGGGGGGCGGGGGGGCGGGTGGAGGTGCCCACCCTGCCTCCCCCCCCCCCCCCCGGGAAATCCGCCCCTGGGATGTCTCACAAATCTGACTGATTTTTTTAAAGATGTGAGCAAAAAGATTGATTAGATTAGATCCTTTATTTGGAGGCGATCGCCCCCCACCTCTCAAAACAGGGGTTGGGCAGAGCTGTAGATGTTGTGTACATGGATTTCAGTAAGGCATTCGACAAAGTTCCACGTGCTAGGCTGCTCTGGAAGGTTAGATCTCATGGGATCCAAGGAGAGATAGCTGAATGGATAGCAAATTGGCTCCTTGGAAGGAAGCAGAGGGTGATGGTGGAAGGGTGCTTTTCAGAATGGAGGCCTGTGACTAGTGGTGTGCCACTGGGTTCGGTGCTGGGCCGTTTACTGTTTGTCATCTACATCAATGATTTGGCTGAGAACATACAGGGTAAGATTAGCAAGTTTGCTGATGATACAAAAGTTAGTGGTTTTGCAGATAGTGAAGAAGGTTGTGAACGATTGTAACAGGATCTTGATCGATTGGCCAGGTGGGCTGAGGAATGGTTGATGGAATTTAATACAGAGAAGTGTGAGGTGTTGCATTTTGGCTCGTCTAACAAGGGCAGGACCTACACATTGAATGGTGGGCCTCTGGGTAGTGTTGTAGAGCAGAGGGATCTAGGAGTGCAAGTAAATGGTTCCTTGAAGGTCGAGTCTCAGATAGATAAGGTGGGCAAAAAGACTTTTGGCACATTGACTTCATCAGTTAGAGTATTTAGTATAGAAGTTGGGAGGTCATGTTGCAGTTGTAGAAGACGTTGGTGAGACCGCATTTAGAATATTGCGTTCAGTTCTGGGCACCATGTTATAGGAAAGATGTTGTCAAGTTTGAAACGGTTCAGAAAAGTTTTATGAGGATGTTGCCAGGACTAGAGGGTGTGAGCTATAGGTCTCTATTCCATGGAGCCTAGGAGGATGAGGGGGAATTTTATAGAGGTGTATAAAATCATGAGAGAAATAGATCGGGTAGATTCACAAAGTCTTTTACCCAGAGTAGGGGAATCAAGGACGAGAGGACATAGGTGAAGAGAAAAGATCGCCTACAAACCTGCAAGTCTTTGGAGAGAGGGGGAAACCGGAGCACCCGGAGGAAACCCACGCAGTCACAGGGAGGACGTACAAACTCCTTCAGACAGCACCCGTAGTCAGGAATGAACCTGGGACTCCAGCACTGTATGGCAGCTCCTCTACTGCTGCATTACTGTGCCGCCCTTTATTAAGTTTCCTTACCAGATAAGGGTCTAGATTAACAGGGAGAACTAAAAGTGAAAATGTGTTCCCGAAAAACTATTTGTATTAATGTAGCTGTTTTATCATCATAAAACGCCTTAAGGTACTTCAAAGGGTGGCCAGCACAGAAAACCTGACATTGCAACACGTCAGTAGATAAGTAGAAGAGTGGTTCGAGGTGCGTTAAGGAGCACCTTCAAAAGCTGGTGAAATTGAAATAAAATACTCTGGTCATCTGGTGCTTTGGTCCATCAGCAGCTGAAGCCATAATGGACAATGGGTGGAGCGATAAAAGTCAGAGCTGCCCGGAAGGCAAAGGTATGCAGAGATTTCAGAGGGTTGTAGGGCTGGAGGAGGTTCCTGAGATAGGGAAGGATGAGAACATGGAGAAATCTGAGAACAAGCAAAATCTCTGTGTGATAACATTTTTTCTTACAAACATCTGACAGGTGGGAAACAACAGAGATTTTTCTCGTACGCGGTACATACAATATTTTTTGTGGTCGTTAATATAATTTACAGATAGGATATCCCAAACTCTCTAATTACACACAATGTTATTTTAATTGATACCTTCTTGCTTTAACAAAAAGGTGGTTGATTAATAATTCTGAGGTTTGCATTAAGTGGACATAGTTATCACAGAGAATATAAATAATGGCTGAGAACATTTCATAATTAGATTTGGTGTGGATTTAACTATGAAGGAGTGGAAAGAACGCAAATACTGATCACTGCAGAAACATGAGACCTATAAGATAAGATGCAGTCGACAAGGATAATATTAAGTGAGATTCCTTGAATTATCTTGTGGCGTTAATAAAATAATAATGAGACAAGTTATATTAAAGAAAATTTAAGTGATTTCATGGATGAATAGCAATCAGACTAGAAAACAGATGAATTTTATTCTCAAAATAGTTTTTAATGGAATTATGTACCAAATAGAAATTAGGAACCTGAAGGAAATATGTTGTTAGCCTACAATACCTATGGTCAAAAGTCAATTTACAAACCCATGTAAAAATATCAGACACTTTGCTGTGATTTTTACATTCATATTTCACAATGTTTTATTTATAATGAAGAAATCTTTGGGGGAAACATAGCAAATCCTTTCAGCTGCAATGATTCAGGTCTTGGTGTTGCAGCATGTATAATAGGGAAAAATGTACAAATATGCACATGTTTTTTTTATGAGAAGGGAGTCTAACTTACATATCAAATGGATGAATACTATTCCTTATCTCAGCTTTCAACTTCAGCCAAATGCTGAAGAATCCACTGTTGAGAAATCCACCACCCCCCTCCACATATTTTACCGTTTGGACAATTGTACAGTTATTCTAGGATTGCAGACAACTTTTTCACTTCTGGAAAAAACAAATACTTTAGAAAGCATAGAAAGGGCACCTCACTACAATGCTTGTAACACACATTTTACCATCATAAGCAACATTGAAATAGTAGGCAACTGTAACTTAGACAACTTTCATGCACGTACAGAACTTGAAATCAGATGGTACTCTTCCTGAATACTGGAAGATGTCAGGAAAGCCTGCGTTTGCTTGGTGTGAGTGCACATTCCTTTACTTTGATCAGATTGTCTTCAAAAGTCCACCCTAACCTTTTTTGGATGTTTCTGCCACATTAAGTGGAGAGAATTCTGAGGAAATCACTAAGGGTGAAAGTAACGTAATAAATAAGACTGACACAAGGAACTGCAGATGTTGGAATCTTGTGTAGAAGTGCTGTAGCAACTCAGAGGGTCGGGCAGCATATCTGGAGTACATGGATATATGATGTTTCGTTTTTTGGACCCTTCAGAATTATTATATTGGTGGGGGAGGGGGGGGGGGGGGACAGCTCGAAAAGAGGTGGGGGCAGGACAAAGCTTGTTAAGTGATAGGTGGATACAGGTGACTGGAGGTTTAATTGGCAGTGAGGTGGACAAAGGCTAGAGATGAAAAGGAGACAAAAGGGCGACTAACGGGGACAAAAGAGACAAATCATTAACAAAAGGGTGTCAGATAAGTTTTTCTGTTTAAGTTTTAGAGATACAACGTGGAAACAGGCCCTTGCCACTGAGTCCATGCCAACCAATGAACACCCAAACACTAGTTCTATCACACTAGAGGCAATTTACAGAAGCCAATTAACCTACAAACCTGCACGTCTTTGGAATGTGTGCAAACTGGAACACCGGAGGAAACCCAAGCGGTCATAGGGAGAAGGTATCAATTCCTTTACAGAGGTAAACTCCTTACAGACAAGATATAAACATGTCCCATAGTCAGGATCCAATTTTGCGCCTCTGTTCCGTAAGGAGAGAAGAGATGTAAACGAGGAATGGAATGTAAAGCCAGGGGTAGGGAGAGAGGGGGAAGGGGATGGCGCATATGGGAGCATATGGAAAGGGTCTGGGGTAGTGGGTGAAATGGGTGCACAACAGGGTAGGGAGGACATAAGAAAGAGATGGGGTGGGGTAGGGGGGAAGGCAGGGTATTGAGGAAAAATCCCCCCCCCCCTCATTTCTCCCAGTGAGACCAATTCCTTTAGCTGGTACAATGGAGGTTATTCTTTTCGCTGATGTGCTGGAACTTTCCGTAGTAACTGTTGTAGTAAGCTCCATGGGCACATGCAGTCGTAGATCATAACTCTTCACAAAAACAACATGGTTGGGCGTAGAACTTCCACACTATTCTCTGATGCTTCACTGTTTTTCTTTTAAGATTATTCCTCCAGCTTTTTCCAGCCAGAATAATTTCCACTTGCAGAAGGAATATGATGCTTTCTGTGTACATACAGTACATACATGGTCTGAGTTCTCTCCCGTTAAATAGTCAAGAGGTATCATTTTGACATATTATAACTGTAGCTATTCAGGCAGTAGGACACCTTCAAAATTAATATTTGTAGTGTGTGCTGCAACGCTGTGTGGTGGCTTCATGGAGCTACAGGTGTCGGTTCCGCTATATTTGTTAATCAACTGGTACTGAAAAAACATGCAGCTGCAAATACTGCCTTGCTTGTTGCTGCCAGTAGATCTTTAAAGGAAATAAATGGTTATTAACGCCTAGGTGTTCCTTAATCATTAGCACATATCATAAGTGATAGGAGTAGAATAAGGCAATTCGGCCCATCAAGTCTACTCCGCCATTCAATCATGGCTGAGCTATTTCTCCCTCCTAACCTCATTCTCCTGCCTTCTCCCCATAACCTTTGACACTTGTGAGACCATTATATGGTTATCAATGCAGCTGATAAGTTATAGCCTGGAATTGCAATGGGTTGGGTGCGTTAATAATGTCCATTTATTGATCAGCTATCCTGTCATACAAAGGCTAGTTGTTTCCACTAAGGAGTATCAACGGTCATTGCTAAACAGCTATAATGGTTTGGATGCATGAAATAGACATAAAGTGCTGGAGTCATTCAGTGGGTCAGGCAGCATCTCTGGAGAAAAAGGGCCGTCAGTCTGAAAAAGGGTCCTGAGCCAAAATGTTACCCATCCTTTTTCTTCAGTCAGAAGAAATGTCCTGACCCAACATGTCACCCATCTTTTTCTCCAGATATGCTGCCTGACCCTGCTGAGCTACTCCAGCACTTTGTGTCTATCTTTTGTATGAACCAGAAGTTAGTATACATCTGCAGTTCTTTGTTTCTACATATGGTTTGGATGCAGTTGAGAATACAGTGGGATTATTGCATCACATATTCCATGCAAAAGCACAGACCTGTTATTTATATTTTAATCATAATTAGAAATATGAGAAGTGGACAATATTTAACACAATGGGAAGTCAAGTATGTTATTACAAACAATATTGTGAGCTTGTTTTATTCTCTGTATGGTAATATGAGCTCTGTACCTATTGTTTTTTATTGTTAAATAAAGCATTATGCTCATGCCCACTATCAATCACCATCTCCATTCCCAACCCTTATCCCACCCCAACATCGGCCTTGATGGCAGCAAGCTCAAGGTATATTTCAGGACTGGCAATAGACAACTGATGAAAGAACTGATTCCACCTGGTTACTGGCCCTGGCAAATCTGTCAAATTTACTTTGGGAACTTTTGGAGTTTGGGAGCACAACTGTGAATCAACTACAATATACAATTAGCATATTGGACATGGAGTTTGATAGAAAATTGTGCATGAAAGGTACCACAATGGAATAGCACATGAATTTTATAAAGAGCACAGGGAGTTGAAATGGTCACTCTACTGACCACACAGTGCAATTTGAAGATTGCAAGCTGTGTTTAATTTAGGGTCATGTATGATAGGATTCAGCAAATCATCTCCATTCTGTGCCCGTGAATGACAAACTCAACTGTTTTACTTAAAACAAAAAGTAAATTTAATTTTAAAATAAATTAATAATTGCATTTCCTTTTGCTGTGCTTCGTCGCATTGAAGCTTTCCAGAAGAACACACTATGTGATGCTGTTACAGAATCCTAGTTTTATTCTGATTAATCCCTTCTCACCTGAAACCACTGTCTTCAGGCCTGGGCTGGGAGGACGAGTGGAGATGGCCTAGTGATCACAATATCTGAGATGCTTTAGCTAAAACCAAATCAACTCTTACACTTTGCATTGTGTAATATTACAAGCCTTTAAACAATATATAAAACATGTAAAAGATCATTTTCTAGCTTTCAGTGAAAGACTCTGGGGGCTAGAAACTCATCAAAGTGCACTTACTTCAATGACAAGAATACCACTATTGATTTAAAGGACCACATCCAGTTAACCCAAGCACCCATAGGCACGTCAACCAGAAGCTACCAACCTGGAAATTATTTCATTCCACACAGCACTTCATTAGCACTTTCTAACTAGTTTTTCTTCAAGACAGCAAGGGATTGGAATACCCTACCAGCTAGCATCAGAGATCTCCAAAACATCAACACATACAAAGATGCACTACAAAAGTATCTTCATCTCGACTAGTACGTCCACCATCATCATAGTGCTGAGTGATGCTCAACCTAGACTTTACAGTGTACTACATCCAGACCCAGGTCCAGACAAAGCCCATGACCATTTCAGGTAAGGCAGTAATAATCTAGTGTTCTTCCACCAAGTGTCACGTGTGCTAGAATTAGCCTTGTATGCACCATGCAAAAGGATTTATTCCATCACCACCTACAGCAAGAACAGTTTCAGAGTGGTGGTGGATAAATGGATGGGTGTGGAATGCTGTGGGTGGATGGCCTTGATTGCCATGAAATTACCTCATGAATGGTGGAGAGGATTTCAGAGGATATTAGGAAGAGAGTAATAATGTTGGGGGTGGGTGAGAGTTTGGTGCCTGGAAAGTGATTGTTGCATGGAAGAGATTGGTGGGAGAGAGGAGACAAGAAGGTAATCATATAAACGATTGAAGGTACCAAGGAGAAGATTATAAGTATGGAGTAGAGGCTGGGAGATTGATGCCAGGGAGGGATCTAAGAAGATAGACACAAAGTGCTGGAGTAACTCAGTGGGTCAGGCAGCATTACTGAATTACTCCAGCATTTTGTGTCTATCTTTGGTGTAAACCAGCATCTGTAGTTTCTTCCTACACAGTGATCTAAGAATCCAAGGAAGGCATTTGTCCAAGATGTTGTACAAGACAGTGGTGTACAACTTGTCTTAAAAGATATTGGTGAGGCCACACTTGGAGCAGTGTTCCGTTTTTGTCACCATGCGGTAGGAAAGATGACATGAAGCTGGAAAGCGTACAGAGATGATTTACGAGGAAGTTGGCTGGATTCAAGAACTTAAGTGTAGGGAGAGTTTGGGCATGTTAGGACTATTCCTTGGGGCACAGGAAGTGATCTTATAGATGTGTCTAAAATCATGGAAAGACCAGATGGCAAGATTACACATAATCTTTTTTCCAGCATTGGGGATAGGGGAGGGCATTGGGTTAAGATAAGATTAAAACATTCACGAGGAATGTGGGACATTTTTTCACACAGAGGGAGGTGGATGTAATAATTGAGTTGCTAGATGAAGTAGCTGAAGCAGGTCCAATAACAATATTTTAATGAAATTTGGACATGTACATGGATAGAAAAGATTTGGCGAGATCCTGCATTTTAGGCCCAACTGCTTGTGAACCATTCAGATGGATGTGAAGTGGACCTGGTTGAACAAGTGTTCAAGAGTGAAGTGGACCTGGTTGAACAAGTGTTCAAGAGTATATTCAATAGGTCCCGGTCTCTACTTGCTGTCTAGAGGTTCAAGTGAAACAAAATTACATTGGCAAGTTATATTAAATCAAAGTAAACAGATCCCTAGTTTGTTTCCTGCCATTTCCCAACTTTGCAACTTAAATGCAGTGTAGCCTGTTGGCGTCTGGGGACTAGTTTTAGAAAAACTACAGCCCTGCGCTTCCAACCCACGCTGTAAACTAAACTCACTGTGCACATTCTGGACCCACACACAAAGTAACTAGTCAGTGTCAGACAGAAAAATGTGAGCCTCGTAAACTTTCAGAACATTCAGGACTGAACACAAAAGCAAACGGGTCATGATAACTCTGTGCAAAATAATAGGCTGGCCACATCCCGAATGTACTGTTTGGAATCTTATATAAAGGATGGAATAATGGCAGCAAATTTACCCCAGTGGTGTCAAGCAACAACAACAAAAAAACAATTTAAAAGAAAGAAGGGAACAGAAACCGTTGCATCCGATAAACTGCTTTTTGAAGCAGCTAAGCTTTGATGAAAGATTAAAGAAACTCGAGCTGCTTTTTGTCAAACTGCTGAGATTGAAGGGATTTGATAGAGATGCTAACATGATAAACGGAACAGTGAAGGCTACCATATATGTAAGATTCCCAATGGAAGGTAAATCAGAAAACATTAAACTTTGATCTCAAAAAATAAACATTAGATCCATACAGGAAATTAGATTAAGTTTATCCCTGGAGCCTCATTGGAACATGCAATTCGTCATTGCTGCTGAGAATGTCCAGGCTCCAAATTAATAACAGAATTTGCAAAGGCACTGGGTAATTTCTTAGATAGGAAAAGAAAAGTAGAAAAGTGAACTGCATGAAGTGAAATATCTGGATAGCAACTATTTTACATAAAGAATTCAAAAGCCCTTTCTCTCCCTCTGCTGAATGATCTTGTTCTACTGTGATAATGTGGCTTCATCACAGTTCCTGATTTTGCCATGGTGCTTGAAGCTGCCACAGCCTCAACTTCTGAAATGAAGCATTTAACTATTTTTACCATGGTTTTTCATGACTCTCCCCTTTGGACCTTCATGGATCAGAGCGCAAATCTCAAAAGGTGGTAGGGTAGTGAGTATCTGGGGTAGGGAGGTCCCAGCCATTAGTTTTTGAGTCTCACTGGTTTTAAGGAGCACCTGAAGGCATCGAGAGGTGGAGAGAAGAGAGGTTGCAGGAATCAATTCCGCAACTTGCTGCGACTCTGGTGGTGGACTGATGTTTGCATGGGAGCCCAGTTAAATTATGGAGTGGCAGCGGAAGGAGCCGACGGCATCGCGCTGGGCCAGGTTGACTCCTCCACCATTGATCCAGTGCCACCAGGACACCAGGCCTTATAATGTGAATACAAGAACTTCAATGGTTCAATGGTTCCTTTATTATCATGTGTATCAATGTACAGAGTGATTCTTTTTTTGTACACAGATCACTAAGATTATTGCCATACATAAGTACAATCCCATGTTAAGTACATAATGCATAGAAACAGCCCACTGTGCTTATATGCAAGAGTCACCAGGCTTTGACACCATTTTACAGTCCCAACAGCAGATGGCCATAAAGGCCCGTTGCAGCCGTGGCCTCCATCCGGTGGTACATTTGCATATCTCCTTCAGTTAAAATCGGACTTTCAGAGACTTGAACATCTCAAGATGGTACTGGAAACTAGCAACGCTGCATGGTGTTCCAGAAGAGGATCTATTGTACTCATCCATAGTATGTTATTGAAACAAGGAACTGCAGATGCCGGCTTGCCAAAGAAGACACAGAGTTCTCCAGTTATGCCAGCACTTTGTGTCATCCATAGTATGAGTTGACTGGATATCATGCAAAACAAGGTTTTCACTGTATCTCTGTACATGTGACAATAATCAACAAAATTAAACTATCTGGGTTCACAAATCAAGAATGGCAATTGGACAGCCAAACCTGCAAGATGCAGGAATTCTGAAACAAAAGCAGAGAATGTGGAAAGTACTAGGAAGTTCAGGCAGTATCAATGGAGAGAGAAATAAAGTAAATATTTCATGTAGATGTCCTTTCATGACAAGCGAAGGAGGTTAGAAATCTAACATGTGTTAGGTTTTAGTGAAAGGGGGAGGATTGGAGAGAATACTTTGTGATAGAGAGGATACTAAAAGAAAAGTGAATGACACATATTGGTTATCTCTCCATCAATATTGACTGACTCCACTTCAAAGCTGCCCTGGTGCACTGCCCTAGTTTGTGCTGCACTGGTGCACTGCTCTAGTTTGTGCTGCACTGGTGCACTGCCCTAGTTTGTGCTGCACTGGTGCACTGCTCTAGTTTGTGCTGCACTGGTGCACTGCTCTAGTTTGTGCTGCACTGGTGCACTGCTCTAGTTTGTGCTGCACTGGTGCACTGCTCTAGTTTGTGCTGCACTGGTGCACTGCTCTAGTTTGTTGTTGCATTTGGTACCAGGGAAAAACTTCTTCCCTTTTCAGAACAGCATCACAGACTCTTCCTTTATTCTCTCCACCACTCACTTTCCGAGCAACTTGGCATAAATTTGTTTTTTAACTTCTAGATGACAGGTCATCGGTGTGAAAGGTTAATTCAGTTTCTCTCTTTAGGCGGCACAGTGGCGCAGGGGTAGAGTTGCCACTAGGGGCGCCGCACTGAAGGCAGCCTCTGCCTACAGTCTGTTTGTTTTTCTATCTTTTTTTATTTTTAGTTAGTTTTAAAAGTATGTTTCTTTAGTTTCTTTAACTTTTCTATGTGGGGGAGGGGGGTAGGGTAAGGGGAAAACAGTTTCCCAGTCACTTCCTGGCGAGGACGCGACTATTCTCCGAGTCCTCGATCCCTCCTTGCAGCCTACCACCTGGATTGGAGCGGCCTTTCCTGCCGGGGACTGGACCAGAACTCCAGAAGCGGCGGCGCAGCGCTGGATTCACCGCGGAGCCACCGATGCCTTACCTGGGTTCGTAGTGGAAACTCCGGAGTGTTGGGCCTGCTGCATCTACATCGGAGCTGTGGTCTGCAGAGCTTGCAGTGCGGCCGGCGCTGTCTTCAACATCGCGGAGACCTGGGACCCTTTGCCGAGGGCCGCCAGCGTTGAATCTCCGCACGGCGCGCGGACTTTGGTAGGAGGTGGCCGTTTTGGATGCCAAAGCCACGGAGGATGTCCTCCAGTCCCGACGTCGGACTTCTTTCACCCTGGCGAGTGGGCCTGAATATCGGGCCGCCCGTAGCAGCGACAGCCGGGGGTTCAGGAGCCCCCCGACCACGGGAGGACAATGGAGGAGGATGACTGAGTTTTGGAGCCTTCCCTCACCGTGGGAAACTTTGATCCCGCTGTGTGGGGATGTCTATGTTAAAAACTATCGTGTTCCGTGCTCTTTATTATTCGTATGGCTGTATGGCGACCACACATTTCACTGTACCAATGGGCACATGTGACAAATAAATAAATGTATCTTGTTGCTGTCTTACAGTGCCAGGGGCCTAGGTTAGATCCTGACTACGGGTGCTGTCTGTACGGAGTTTGTATGTTCTCCTCGTCATCCCGTCAGTTTTCTCTGGGTGCTCTGGTTTCCTGCCACACTCCAAAGATGTGCAGGTTTGTAGGATAATTGGCTTTGGTAAGTTGTAAAATTGTCCCTAGTGTGTGTAGGTTAGTATATGGGGTGATTGCTGGTCGATGCTGGGCTGAAGGACCAATTTCCCCACTGTATCATTAAAGCCTAAAATAAGTAAAATGCTCTGATCCATATTTTATGTTTTCATTTCAAAATCGCCTTTTTGCGTTCCACTGCCTGCAGTAAATTGGAGGAAGGAGGCAGAATATGTGGAGAGATTTATTTATCTATAAGCCCTTCCTTTCAGAAATATTCAAATCTGAAAGAATTTTCTTGCAATGGCAAACAAGCAGGTGACTACGATACAGCTTCATGTTGTAGTTAAATAAATCACAGCTGGAGCATCTTTGAAGTCACTAAATAACAAGAAAATAACACGTTGGTCTGAGAAACAGATGGGCAGACAATACCGACACAGCAAGCACTCCTTTGATCCCACCTGTTGTTGCTGCTCAGGTTTTTCACAAACAGCAGCTAATTTGACTACTGCTGCCAGCAATGGCTCCCTCCCTCTGGTAATTCTGAGATCCAGAAGGACCTGTGCAATGCAGATTTCTCTAACTCTTTTTGATCCGTTCTCTTCGTGTTGAGCTCACACCTTTATGGCGACACAGCCATCCTCCTTCATCTTTCACTGCCCTTTTACAGCCCCGCTCTGCAGGGCTGCCAGACATGGATTAATGAACTCAACTGCATTTTATTGGGTGCAAACTCACTTTCTTCCCCTAGCAGAGAGGAAAGGCTTGAAGCTATTTATGAGCAGTAATTCGAGGAACTGTTGATCCCAGTGGGACTGAGGAAATGTGCTTCATTTTAAATACTCCCCAGTCCACCCCCATCCCTATTAATTTATTATTGGAAACTGATCAATCCATCGAATACATTGCACAGTGAACTTCAGGAGAATATGTTTTTTGAATATTCAGAATGAATGTGCTTTATTTATTTAAACTAACTTTAATTGGCATTATAAAATGACAGAACAAAACACAGCTCTTTTGGGGATAGAAATGAATGTCAATACAGGTACTGCTTTATGCCTTTCTGTTTATGTGCGCCTGGCACAGGGTGCCATTTGAATGTGACCTGTGAGATGCCTCAATCCTCTAGCTTGTGTTAGAGAAAGCACTTCAAGCTCTTGTGTTTTGAGATTCAGAGAGTACTGCTGACTGGTGCACTAAGACCAATGATGAAATGGTTTCATAGCTTCAGCAGATTTAAATTGCATTTGCCTCAAGAGCAGCAAAGGAGGAAGTAGGTGCAGTTAGTAACGTGCCTGCCAGGCCATTGAGAGAGAATACAGGTGTGCAAATGAGACCAGGAAATGTAAAGATAGGTGAACCAGTTTATTTTCAGCAATTTCAGCATAAATTGGTTCACTTTCCTCTTTGTATTTCAATAACATCTCTTGTGATTTGTCATTAATTATTATAGTTTTTATTTAATGTTTCGATGCTCCTAAATATCTTTGTCGAAAGAGTAACAAAAGCAAAAAAAGACATCCATACATCATTGCTATGATGCACTTCTTGTATTAGAGAGATTTCTCGAGATGGCAATTGCAAGTCATACATGCATTCTAAGAGTGGTGGGGTGGATGTGAAGGAAGAGAAAGCAAAAAGCCCATGATGGAAATATCGTTATGATGTGATGGGGATGAATTTTATTCAAAATTTAAAGCCAGAAGAGTCCAGTCACTGAGATTCGTCAGCCATTGGGAGAAAACTGTGCAGATGCATTGAGAGAAGAAAATGCACAACGTGATGTGTGTGTGTGTGTTTTTTTGTTGTTGCAATGTTGGGAAATATAAATACTGTATGGAATCTTGATTTGGTGTTGCATTTTCAGTCAGCCATACAGTGCAGAAATAGGCCCACTGGCCCATCCACACCCCATGACTCTACCTCTCACATGCATACTAGAGATATTTACCATGGGAATTATACTAATGCAGATATCTATGGGATGTAGCAGGACACCAGATCATTGGGGAAAATCCATGTAGTCACAGGGAGAATGTTAACTCTAATGCACACAGTACTGGAGGCGAGGATGAACCCAGGTTGGTGGGACTGTGAGGCAGCAGCTCTACTAGCTGCACCCACTGTGCCCTGGTGATTGCTTTTGTGGTCTAGCTGCACTTCTGAAAATCAGCTTTAGGGGGAAAATATGTCGGGATCTGTTGTAAAATGAGAAATTGGGATTGATTGACTGAAGGATACAGCATGGATATATGCCACTCTGCCCCAGAGTCCACAACCACCATCAATCATCTGTTGGCACTAGTATGACATTATCCCATCTTCGCATCCAATCCCAATACACTTGGAGCAATTTAAAGAGGCCAATTAACCTCCAGATCCCGCATGTTTTTGGAATGTGGGAGGAAACCAGAGCACCTGGAGGACACCCACGCAATCACAGGGAGAACGTACAAATTCCCCAGAGGATCGAACCCGGGTCTCTGGTGCTGTGAGGCAACAGCCCTACCAGCTGCCCCATTGGACTGTCCAAATGGATTGTTTTTATCAAAAGTTCAGTAGAGGGAAGATGGCGACCTCTTATGCTCACTGTTACTGAAACGGAGTAGCTTTATACGAGGAAGCTCACCAGTGCTGCTTTACATCAGGGCATCAATTCATTTTATAATTATTTTATAGCTTTTTGTAAAAGTAACAAAGAAATTGATAAGACTATTCTCACATTGTATAAAACGCAGATATTCCAGCTGCTCATTTAGTTTTCAATGAACAATTTGCTTCAAATTATTTTAAAATGTTCAAAGCAATTGCCGCTCATTGCTGGATGGGTTACTCACCACGTGTAGTGTAAAGGGCCTGTCCCACAAGCATGCGACCTGCATGCGGCAAGCGCAACCTAAAGGGCCTGTCCCATGAGCATGCGACTGCATGCGGCAAGCGCGACCAAACCAGAAGCGGGGGCCGCGCGGAGGTCGAGTGAGTGACATGAAGTTCGAGCGAAGTCCGCGGGAAGTTCGCGCGTGACGTACGGCGTCGAGGCGGTGCGTACGGCATCGAGGCGGCTGCGGGCCGGCAGGCCATTGCCGCGCGGAATTTTTGAACACGGTCAGTTTTTCGGAGCCCCGTGCGATGTCGGGACCAGCTCTGCACAACTCCATACGGCTCCGGCGATCGAAGTGGGACCGGCCCCACGAGGCCGTACGGCTCAAGCGACCACGTTAGGTCGCGCTTGCCGCATGGAGTCGCATGCTCGTTTGACAGGCCCTTTAGGTCACGCTTGACGCATGGAATCGTATGCTCGTGGGACAGGCCCTTTAGTCTTGAATGTAATGTAACAGAAATTGCTGTTTCCATATAAAAGTGGGCCAGGTAGGGTGGAAGAGTGACGTGGAAGGTTGGAAAAGATGTGCTGGATTCAGGAGAAGTGTGATCCGGAGAAATGGAAACATTTCAAAATGTTGATCAGAGTAGGTACAATGGATGGATTGCATCCAACAAACGAAAATAACTCAGAAATTGGGCATGTTTTAAAGCTGCATTTTTGCCTGGTAACATTTATAACATGACATTCTCCCAAGCTGACAAACAGGAGTAGAAACCATGATAAAGGTGAGCTATATAGACACGGCTGGGGACTGAACATATTATTTTTTATAGTTATTTTCAATAGTTGTAAAAGAGATTTTTTTAATGATGTAGTAAAGTTGAGTAAGCATTTTGCTTTGCAGCCAATGTTCATAACATAACAGTCAAGAAACTGGGCAAGAGAGACAGGTTGCTAAGCAGATGCTGATGCGTTTATCCGTCCAGAGGCTGAGATCCAGAAACATTTAAACTCTTGGCTCTCTTGTGAATATACTAAAAGGTAAGAATGTGGCAGAGATAAAATAATCTTCAGCTGAAGGGAGTGCAAAGCCATGGATTGTCCTTGTCACCATGGCGACCCACACAGTCACATCCTGCCAAGATAAGTAAAGACGAAATGTGTCGGAAGGAACTGCAGATGCTGGTTTACACCAAAGATAGACACAGGACAGGCAGCATCACTGGGTGATGTTTCGGGTCGAGACCCTATTTCAGACTGAAAGCTGCCTGTCCCGCTGAGTTACTGCAGCATTTTGTGCCTATCTTCAGGATAAGTGAAGAGCCTGGCCATGTGGTGGGAGGTTGAGGGAGATAGGTGTCATGGGGTACAGCACGTCCACCTCTGGTCCACAAGTATTTCCACATTCCTAGCAGTGCACATTGATTTCTTCACTCCCCACCACAGATTCTCAAGTGGGCTGAGATATTGGTTTGGTCCTGAGCAGATTTATGGGCCTGTCCCACCTGGGCGATTTTTCAGCGGACTGCCGGGGACTGTCAAGATGCCGGCACTCGCCTGAAAAACCGGCAACTGGAACGGCGACTGTCAGAGTGGAACACACTCACACACACACACACACATACATCGCAAAGGCGGGGGCCAGGGCAAGCGGGGGACCGGTGTCTGAAATTCACACGGTGCAAAACCAAGGTGAAACAGACATGTAATGCGATGAACAGGAAGGTTGGCGCTGTAATTAAGACGGCTAACACAATGTACGATAAGTCCTTTAAAGGAGGAGGGGAGAGGGGGGGGGGGGACTCCCCGGCAACCACCCGCGAACATGTGGCGACCATGTGGTGACTGCATATCCTGCAGTTGCCTAAAAAGTCACCTAGGTGGGACAGGCCCGTAAATACATTTCTCATATGCTGACATTGTTCTGATGAATGACTTTCAGGTTTAACTTGAGTCTCTCAGCTGCCAGTATTGGGAATCATGGTCACTTTAAATTCAGAACAATAAACAAACTGCTGGAGGAACCCAATATCCGGCAGCATCCTGGAGGGAAATGGAGAGACAAAGAAGAGTCCCGGCCTGTAACATCACCTATCCATGCTCTCCTGGGATGTTACCTGACCCGCTGAGCTACTCCAGCAGTTTGTATTCGATGCAAGACGTCAGCATCTGCACTTCCTTGTGTCTCCCTCCACAGATGCTACCTGACCCATTGAGTTCCTCCAGCAGTTTGTTTTTTTTGCTCAAGATTCTTGTGTCTCTATGGGGTGGCACAGTGGCGTAGCGGTTGAGCTGCTCCCTCACAGTTCCACAGATCCTGATTACAGGTGCTGTCTGTGCAGAGTTTGTACATTCTCCCTGTGACTGCGTGAGTTTTTTCCGAGTGCTCATGCTGTCCTCCTTCCACTGCACATCCACTCATTGCTTAAATATGATGAGGATTTCTGCCACCGCCATCAATCCAGCACCTGAGGACCAGACCCCAACCATGCTCTGGGAAATTTTTACTCATCTCCCTTCTAATCTTCTTAGTGACTACTCCAAGTTTACGAACTTCCAATCTATTCTATTGACTCAATTTTTAACAACTGAATTTAATCTACATTTAGTCTCCTCTGTTCCAAGGCAAACCACCCCAGTTTATCCAATCTCTTCTCATATATCCCATTTGCCAGTCCTATAACATCCTCATTAATCTCCTCTCTTTAGTGCAATCACATCTTTCCTGTAACGTGCTGTTCAGAATGCCCCATGGTATTCAAAGCGTGGTCTAATTGTTACTCTCTGTAGTTCTAACATAACTTTACATTTTATATGTCAGTTATTAAAGGAAATCTTGTAGACCTTTTTAATCGCCTTATTGCCCTGCCTCGCTACCTTTATGAAAGTGTGGGCATACAGTCTATATTCTTTCACAACTCATAGTAATTTTGTATGCCTATATTACCTTTCCCTGCTGCAAATACCAAAATGTTTTTTCCACACGCTTCTCAGGATAGAATCACATTTGCCACGTTGTCCGTTCCTTTGATATTCTACTGCTGGTGAAATATTTCCTCCTCACTGTCAAACACATGGCAACATTTTGTTTCATCTTAAATTTTTTTTTACAGTTTTCCCTGCAGTTAAGTCTAAATTGTTAATATATACGACAATTGAAAGGGACTGAGTTACTGAGTCCAGTGAACCCTGCTGCGAACAGCCTATCAGTCACAAAAACACATGCCTACCATTTCCCTTTGCTTCCTGCCCCAGGGCCAGGTTTGGATCCTATTCAAGACACGTCCTTTGATTCTAGTTTTATTTTTCATTTTTGACTTTTCTGCCATGTGAGACCTTTCCAAAAACCTCGCTAAAATCCATGCCGGCAAGATCAGTTGCAAAGCCCGCTTTGACCGTCCTTGTTACCTCTTTGGATTGATGGTTGAAGATGTGGTTGCCTTTGTTGAGTAAAACCTGGGCTGAGCATAAAGCTAGAGTTTGAGCAAACTTGTAGTTTCAGAGGAGGTGAAAGGGATAGGGAAGAGTAAGACAGTGGTAACATTTAAACTCACGACACTCTAAATTCATGCCTTTGCTAGTTCTGACGGGGCCAACAAAGCAGTACTGGAATTTCTGAAAGGCTCCCTGATAGTTACAATGCTGAATTCAATAGAAATAATAATCAGTGAAGATGTTAAAAAGGACTGTGCCTGTCACAATTGTAGTAAGTCCAACTTTACTCCAGTGAAAATATTTGTAAGTCCTTCATCAGCATTCTCTTTTTTGATATTGATTTGCAGAAAAACTCATCAAACAGAATTAGATATATATTTAATCAGTTGAATTATCTAACACTAATGCATCCTGAATCAGTTAGAAGAGCCATGAAGTTAGCACAAATCATAGGCTTGGCAGATGGACGGTAGACATGCCATGTTATCGATTTCTTGGGTCACTGAGTGCCTTCAACCCACTCCAGTCGAGCAGCTCCCTATACTTGCAGGCATTCCGCCTGCAGGGATCCGAAGGCAAGCAGCAACTATGGCACTATCTCGTCGTGCCAAGGACCCAGATCACCTCCTCCATCAGGCTATCAGCAGAGAGCAGAGGCCACCCCAACTGAAGTCCCGTCACCCCTTTGCTCCACATGGAAAACAGTTCCTAGCATCCATCCAGCCAACTGAGACAAAAGCACACTGGATAGCCACCAAGTGGTCACAGGAGTGGAAGGCAACCTCATCTCCATAACACAGCTACATCTCTTCACCAGATCAAAGCTGTCCAGGGTCTGACCTCCCCAGAGGAGCATGGGTGAAGCTCAACAGACTTCTTACTGGAGTTGGGCATTTCAATGCCAGCATGTGGCGATGGGGACTGCCAGAGCCCAGCCTGTGAATGCGGAGCAGAACAACAGACAGCCAACCATGTCATCTCTGGGTGCCCGCTCTACCACCCACCAAATGGAGCTCAGGGCCTGGCAGACATTGACGCAGAGACAACAACCTGGCTGCTCAACACTCGGCTTGAGATCTAACTATTCCTTTGGTTTATGTTTCATTTGCAAGAATAAGAAGATTTCTTGGGCATTTAAACAGATGCCGAGTTCTCCAGTGGAGCAGGAAGAAGGTAAATGGTTGGACGAGCAATCTCACCACTTTGATGCAGCCTTGATGTTCATTATTTAGGATCCATGACTAGAACGGATGTTAATGATGACACAAACAACTGCAGATGTTGGAGAACATCTCTGGAGAACATAGATGGCGACATTTTGGGTTGGGACCCTTCTTCTGACTTATTAATGATGGTCTTTTTAAAACAATAGAGCATTTCTCCAACACGTGATGTGCGCTCAATAAACCAAGTCTAGATGGGACCTTACGTCATTTTAAGAACAATTTTCATGAAAAAAATGGGAAGAGTATGTTGATTCACTTAATAGCAGAGGCCTTGTGATACCATTATTTACTTTCATGTATTAAAGGATATTTTCCCGAAATGTCAATTGAAACTTTGCTCTTATCATCCTTTTAATTGCTGATGCAGGGTGAAAAGCTCTTGCATTTGCCTTTTGCTAACAGGAGCATGGCAAAAGTAGTAAACACTGCCCAGTCCATTATCGGCTCTGACCTCCCTTCCATCGAGGGGATCTATCTCAGTCGCTGCCTCAAAAAGGCTGGCAGTATCATCAAGGACCCACACCATCCTGGCCACACACTCATCTCCCCGATACCTTCAGGTAGAAGGTACAGGAGCCTGAAGACTGCAACGTCCAGGTTCAGAAATAGCTACTTCCCCACAGCCATCAGGCTATTAAACTTGGCCCGGACAAAGCTCTGAACATTAATAGCCCATTATCTGTTTATTTGCACTTTATCAGTTTATTTATTCATGTGTGTATATATTTATATAATGGTATATGGACACACTGATCTGTTCTGTATTCGTGCCTACTATGTTCTGTTGTGCTGAAGCAAAGCAAGAATTTCATTGTCCTATCAGGGATACATGACAATAAACTCTCTTGAATCTTGAATCTTGAATCTTGAATCTTGAGCATACAGACAGCCTGAGTGACCACATTTGTGAATTACCTCAGGTTTATCTTACCATGCCAGCACCACACTGGCACCACGGTACTGTTTTGGAGACTGTTTATACTCCCACTTCTGGAAACAAACTCTGTTCTACCCCAATCCCGTGCCAAATACTACATTTTCTTAAGTGGTTACTTTGTTTATCAAGTATTTTGTTCAAGCAGCCAAGTCAACACGTCTTTAGTTGGTGAGCTAGTGAAAGGGTAAATAGAGTGATCTGTGCATGACAATGTGCATACAATCCCCAGACCACTATTGAGCCTTCTACTTAATCGGTTTTCAGATCATTGCAAGGAAATGGGAGAAATGAAAACACTTAAACTCTACAAAAGGATGGATAAAGGAGCAACACTTCAACTGAACCAGCTGTAATAATAAGTTAATTGAATAATTAAAGCATTTCCTAACTTTAGAGTAACCTGATCTTTCCTTTGTTCATAACTGTATTATGACAGCTTTTGCACAGCAAAAATAAACTTTCAATTCCATTTCAACTCAGTAGTCAGCTGAGTGTGGTGCACCTACTCAGTTAATCATGTTTCATTGCATTTTGAACAAACAGCCCTTTGACTAATAAAGCAAAAGTCTATTTTTACCCCCAATTAAGGGCAATTTATGAATCCTTAACCTCGGACTTTATTTTTCCTTTTTTAGATACTCGTTTACTACATTTGGTAAAAGCCGCAAAAAGGAATCTGACCAGCAGTTTGAAACAATTCTGATGGATCTAAACATGTTCAATTCAAAGATGGCCCGAAATAGAAGCATGTGGTAGATGACAACAAATAATCATAAAATATATACACTTTCATATTCCTTTGTTGATAGAATTATAGGATTGTAGTCGTACAGCTCAGAAACTGACTCTTTCAGTCTTGCTCATTCATGCACATATCCATGTGCCTATCTAAAGGCCTTTTAGTGCGATTATTATATTTGCCTCCACCACCACCCGTGACAGCGTGGGCAGGCATTCATCACTCTGTGTGCAAGTAAACCTGCTTGCACATTGCCTTTGCCCCAATCATCTTAAAGCCATGCTCTCTAGTATCTTTCAGTTTTATAATATTCAGTAACTTCACCTGCGTTATTAAATTTTCAACATTGTAAACAGCATTATTTGATCAACAAGGCACACCTAACAAAGACTTCTATTGGACCTTGGTATTTTACTTCTATGTTCAACTAGTGTCTTAACCTACAGTGCTTTCTGAAGGCAAGGATTTCAAGTATTTTGAAACAATGGGATCCTCTGAGTTTTCAAAATCTACCTACCACTCCAGACCACAATCTAGACCCCAGTCCAGACCCCAGCATCATATTGCCCATGTTTGCAATTTTACTTCGGAGTCACGTGAGTGACTACGTGAAGAACCCGCTTCCAACGCATGCGTGTCATATCGCTACACGCATTGCACGAGTCAACAGGAAGGGGGAGGACATCCCCCAGTAACGGGAGAAGACAAAAGAGCCAGCAAAAGGCAGGTAAGGACTCTGCATTTTCATTCACACAAAATGGACAGAGTAAAAAGGAAGCGGTCTGCTAAAAAGCTGCCCGAGAAACGCGTTGTAAACGTGGATGAACGGCAGAGACAGCAGCCGTCGGCTCTAAAGGCCTCGGTAGAGGAATCAGCTGTGCCAGAAATCATTCTGGCACCGACGAAACTTACTCACCGGCCGGGAGGCAAAGTTCAAACTAAAACGCACCATCTAGAAGAGCCCGACTTGGAGCAGCAGCGGGCGACCAGCCCGTATCAATATCGGACCAGGGCTGAACGGGTGCGGGAGACGGAACAAACCCGCTATGAGTGGCTGCATACGGAGCAGCCAGGAGAAACAGCTGACCGGGAACAGACGTGGACCGACAGTCAGGACCGGTGTGGCCAGCGGCGGGACGAGGAAAGCCCGCAAACCAGCACCCGTGAGTACCGGGGACGGGAACAGCTGGGATACAGAGAAGAGCAGCACACTGCTGAAAGGCTGCAAGAATGGGAGCAGCCAGAAATAGCAAGTGCAGCTCAACATAGAGACCGTCTAAAGGAGCTGCTGGAGGAGCTCCTTCACAGTGGCAGTCCCATGAATGTGGAGACTAGCCACAGTGGGCAGGCAAGCCCCATATGGGTACCCCGTGAGGGACCCCCTGAAATCTCGACCTCTTCGGAGGAGAGTGGGCAGGACCCTGATGGGCCAGACCCTGATCACACAGCTTCCCATGATCCTGAATCTGCAGAAAAACATACACTGCTGGACATGGTGGCTGATTACTACAAACCAAGTCAAACAGGGGCAGACTTGGATTCCAGGATGGCAGCCAGTATTAACTACATGTCTGGCCATCAACTCCAACAACAAATATTCACAGAGACACTGGCCAGACATCTGCCACCTGGTAACTGTGATGCATTACAAATCCCCAGTGTCAACCAATGCATTTGGAAGCATATGGGGAGGGACATCAGGAACCAGGACCTCAAAATCCAGAAAACCTTAAAGGGGCTTACGGCAGGGATCACAGCCTACACCCGCACCCTGGACAAAACCGAGCTAACTAAAGACCACCAAGACGCACTAGCTCTGTTTTGTAATGTACAATATGAGCTGAATAGCATGCGAAAGGCTGCTATTCAGCCGACACTGGATCCCAAATACGCAACAATTTGCAAACAAAGAGCCGTTAAAACCTCAACCCTTTTGTTTGGGCAAGACTTGTCCAAACAGGTCAAGAAACTGGACGAAGAAGCCAAGACATTGGGGCTCATCAAAGCCAGCACGAAGGCTTATTTTGGATCACGGTACCAGCCACATGTAAGACCGATAAGTGTGGCTCATACCAGTGGCACTGCCAGAAACCAATACAACCCACAGCAGCCTTTTTTAGGGTATGGCCAGGGACGGCCACCCTGGAAGACGCGGAAGCATCAACCTGCAGTACAACCTCGAACACAGTCAATAAAAACAGAACCCCCCTTTTTCAAAAAACCAAGAAAATAATACAACCACCAGTAACCATGGAGGTACGTGGGTGGGGTTCTTTTGTAAAAAAGGGACCCACGACGGGGGGGTGGGAGGTTGCAATACGACAGTTATGAATGGTGTAAAATCACTACAGACTCGTATATTCTAAGCAGTATTCAGGGTTATCTGATAGAATTTACTCATTCCAATAAACCCCCAGTACAACATACACCAGAAAGGCATTTCGTCCTTATAAAAACCGAACAATCTAAAGCCCACATGGAGCTACAACGATTGTATACAAAAGGTGTGATTGAGCATACTACTCATGAACAATTAAAATTTGTATCAAACATATTATTAAAAATAAAAAATATGGGGGTTGCAGGATTATCATTGACCTTTCAACCCTAAACACATTCGTTTAATATGTTCATTTTAAGATGGATACCTTTATCACTGCTAAAGAATTAGTATCAGCTGGTTTCTATATGACAAGCATTGACTTAAAAGATGCATACTATACAGTACCCATCAGAGGGGAACACAGATGGTAGTTAAGTGTAAATTGATACCAGAAACTAATATGGATTATCTAGGATTCACCATTAACACGGTCAATATATTAGTAACTTTACCAATAGATAAAGCCGCAGCCCTACAGGAGGATTGCAGCGAGCTTCTTAAACACCAACAGACCCTCCATTAGAGGGTAGGCCGGATAATTGGGAAGATTGTGGCTACATTCCCGGCCACACATTTTGGGCCATTACATTATCAAAATTTGCAAAGAGCAAAAATTAGAGCACTCAAATTTAACAAAGGTCATTTTGATAGACCTATGGAGCTGCCTACGGAAGCTATAATTGAACTACAGTGGTGGGAACATAGCATTAGGTATTGCTCCAACCCCATCATTATGGACAACCCGTCTATGGTATTACAAAATGGTGTATCCAAAGAAACATTTGGATATCGGCAACATACCTACCAGGTAAGCTAAATTCAGTGGCAGACACCAGGTCACGCAAATTTAATGAAAACAAGGAATGGATGTTAAATAAAAATGTATTTGCTGAAATTACAGCAAAATATGGTAGACCAAATATTGATATCTTTGCGTCCAGGTTGAATCACCAATTACCAAGGTATGTCTCCTGGAAACCAGACCCTGGGGCAGAAGCTACAGATGCTTTCTCACTGCATTGGGGGAAATGGTGTTTTTTATGCTTTTCCCCCATTCTGCCTCATCAACCGGGTACTAAGGAAAATTCAACAATATTCGGCATCTGGGATTATCATAGTACCCGATTGGCCTACTCAACCGTGATATTCGGTCATACAGGGGATGGTGTTAGAACCATGTTCCATTATTGGACATAGCCCGAATTTATTAATTCATCCAGTAACTGGGGGGCAGTCACCCATGCCATAATACTATGGATTTGTTGATTTGTAGAGTCTGAAAGACCCACTACACGGCATGGGGCTGTCAGACAGGACGATGAATCTCATCACATCCGCACAAAGACTGTCAACACGGAAGCAGTACCTCGGACACATCAAGAAATGGGGCATATACTGCTTTGACAACAACCTCGACCAAAGAGCCAAGAACATTCCGGCCGTATTGGAATTCTTAACAAACCTCCATTATGACAAACGATTGGGCTACAGTGCCATCAATAGTGCCAGAAGTGCACTCTCCAATTACCTATCACAAGGAACGGAGCGGCACACGGTGGGAATGCACCCCCTGGTAACAAAACTTATGAGGGGCATATTCAATGCAAATCCCCCTAAAACCAGGTACTCCAAAATTTGGGATGTGGGTGTCGTTTTGAACATGCTGAGGAGCTGGTCGCCCATAACAGCATTATCACTTCAGAAACTGACCATGAAGATGGTTATGCTCATGGCGTTAGTTTCTGCACAACGAGTCCAGTCATTAAGCAAACTGAGCCTGGACTCCTTGATCATCTCACCCGATAAACTGGTGTTTGTCATACATGAGTTAATAAAACAAAACAGACCAGGCTCATCGGGTCAAGTGATTGAATTTATGGCATATCCATATGACAAACGTCTGTGTATAGCAAGACATATCCAATTATACATGGAATATACTAAGAGCATTCGAGGGCAGGAAATGGCTCTGTTAATTTCTTACAAGAAACCGCACAAAAGGGTCACGACCCAAACTATCTCAAGGTGGCTCAAATGTGTCCTAAAGATGGCAGGAATAGACACTAATGTTTTTAAATCTCATTCCACCAGGGCTGCAGCAACATCCGCAGCAAAAATGCTGGAGGTACCCACGGACCAAATCCGCAGAATAGCAGGATGGTCATCCGAAAGGACTTTCCAAAGGTTTTATAATAAACCAGTTTTGGAGCCATCATCATTTTCGGAAAGCATTTTACGTTCAATATTATAATTTGCCCGAAGGGTTACAGGGCTATGATTTCAATTAATAAATTTATTTTCTCGTTATATCACACAAGTCTTTGTATAATTGTGTCTAAAATTGCTAATGATACTCTCTCCCAATACCCAAGGCAGTTGTGAAACATGGACTCGTTCCACGGCATGAGGTCACAGAGCTTTGAAATCTTCACGTAGTCACTCACGTGACTCCGAAGTAAAATAGTAAGATTAAACGAGAACTTACCAGTTTGAAGTTTGATCTGTATTTTATGAGGAGGAACGTTGAGGGAATACGTGCCCTCCGCTCCCACCCTCCTATGATCATATCAAAACTGGTATCTCTTTGATAATCTTACTATGTTAGGTCATTATAGTTTCTGTGACCTCACACCGCTGCTTTGAAGAATGACACGCATGCGTTGGAAGCGGGTTC
Source organism: Amblyraja radiata (assembly GCF_010909765.2). Classification (NCBI taxonomy): domain Eukaryota; kingdom Metazoa; phylum Chordata; class Chondrichthyes; order Rajiformes; family Rajidae; genus Amblyraja; species Amblyraja radiata. The sequence goes on from NC_045956.1 coordinate 111,457,722, forward strand.
TTCACGTATTCCCTCAACGTTCCTCCTCATAAAATACAGATCAAACTTCAAACTGGTAAGTTCTCGTTTAATCTTACTATTATTGAACCTTCCTTTGTAGACAGAATGCTGGAGACACTCAGCGGGTGAGGCAGCACCTATGGAGCGAAGGACTAGGTGATGTTTCGGGTCGAGACCCTTCTTCAGTCTGAAGAAGGATCTCGACCCGAAACTTCACCTATTCCTTCGCTCTATAGATGCTGCCTCACCCGCTAAGTTTCTCCAGCATTTTTGTCTACCTTTGATTTTTCCAGCATCTGCAGTTCTTTCTTAAACATTGAAGCTTCCTTTGCAGTGTTATGGAAAGGAAAGCCCTTCCCAAAACTTCAAGACAAAACAATCCTTCATGCATTTAGTACCATTGCATTTGTGCTCCAGCCTTCCACTATGACCAGGCTCATGCATCCCAAACCTATTAATGCAGGTCTCTCATCCCTTGCTCTCTAGGATTCTGCTGCATCTTGTACATGATCACATTAGGCATCTGTTCATGTCATTCTGTAAAAATTAATTTTCCTTGAACGTTTAGGTCACATCATCACTTCTCCCCACTAGTGCTATCCAGAAACAGGAGGGGCGCAGTGGCACAGCAGTAGAATTGCTGGCTTACAGCGCAAGGGACCCGGGTTCAATTCTGACTCTGGGTGCTGTCTTTACGGAGTTTGCTCGTTCTTCATGTGACCATGTGGATTTTCTCTGGGTGCTCCGGTTTCCTCCCACACTTCAAAGATGTACAGGTTTGTTGGTTATTTGGCTTCTGTAAATTGTAAAATGTCCCTAGTGTGTAGGATAGTGTATGGGGTGATTGCTGGTCAGCGTGGACTCAACTCAGTGGGCTGAACGGCCTGTTTCCGTGTTGAATCTCTAAAGTCTAAAGGTCTTAATCCACTGCCGATAGGTCCCAGTTTTGCCATATTGCTTCACATCATATTATAGACATCAAGGGAAGCAACATGTGTTTCAAGGGATGAAAGAGCAAAAGATTGGATGCTTAAAAACTGAAGCAAAGGGCAACACAAGACAAGATTTAACTGGTGTTACCAGGGGGATAGATGAATGACCACAATCGCTTCAGAAGCTATTTTTGAAAATATGATGGATTAAATCATTCCCTTTTGGTGAGTGAAATTATTATTTAAGAGTAAGATTTAAATCTTTAATTGCACAAAGGTGTGATTCTGAGATAAGCAGGCGATTCTCGCACTTGCCCAGATGCAAGAGATGGCAACACTCAGTTGAATGATATATTTCTGTCATTTGCTTCATGCCAGAATATGCGAGTGGATATATTATACAGATGATAGACACAAAAAGCTGGAGTAGCTCAGCGGATCAGCCAGCATCTCTGGAGAAAAGGAATAGGTGATGTTCCGGGTCATCTGAAGAAAGGTCTCGACCTGAAATGTCACCTATTCCTTTTCTCCAGAGATCTTGTCTGACCCAGCTTTTTGTGTCTATCTTTGGTTTAAACCAGCATCTGCACTTCCTTCTTACGTATTGTACAGATGATGTCATTCTCAGTGGAGAATGCCAGATGATGTGGTGATGAGGTGGGATCAAGTGAAGAATTTTCTGCTGCATTCTAGTTAAATTGCACAAAGCTCTTCTGGATAAGTGCTGAAAATTGAGTGGGAAATTCTGCCTAACATCTGTTGCCAGGGTTGGTCAATCAACTTGAGTCTGCTTCTTTCTGGATATTTAACCATAATAGCACGACTAGAGGGCATAGCCTCAGAATAAAAGGGCATACCTTTAGAAAGGAGTTAAGGAATAATTAATTTTGTCAGAGCGTGGTGAATCTGCGGAATTCATTGCCACAGACGGCTGAGGAGGCCAAGTCATTGAGTATTTTTAAGATGGAGATTGGCAGATTCATGATTAGTAAGGGTGTTAAGGGTTATGGGGAGAAGGCAGGAGAATTAGGTTGAGAGGGAAAGATAGATCAGCTATGATTGAATGGCGGAGTACACCCAATGGGCCCAATGGCCTACTTCTTCTCCTATAACTTATGAAATGATGAGCATCTCCTGCTCGAGGTAGGAGTAATATTGAGATGAACAGCAGCCATAGGCAGTAGCAGCTAAGTGGAAATTTCAGGCCACTGCAAGTATGGACATACAGTACACAAATATTGAACACAGAAAGCATCACCATTTAGGGAGTATTTTTCCCAGTGATAGGATAAATCCTCAGGGAAAGATGTGAATGCCCTAGGACGCTAAATAAAGCAACAGCGGAGATTGCTAGGGTTGTCATGGATATCATTGCAACTTTATTAGTCACCGATGAGACTGGCAAACAGCTAATGTGGTCCACTTGTACAAACAGTGCAATGACGATAAGTCTGGAAACTACTTGCTGCGGAACCTCATATCAGTGGTAGGGAAATTGTTGGAGAAACCTTTGAGAGACAGGACTAAAGTTGACTTGGGAAGGCAGGGACTGATTAGGAGGAGTCAGCATGGTTTGATGCAGGGCAGATTTTGATTGATTGAAAGATACAGCATGGAAACTGGGCTATCGGCCCACCGAGTCCATGCCAATTATCCATCGCCCGTTCACACTAGTACCATGTTATCCCACTTTCACATTAACTCCCTAAGCACTGCAGAGGCCAATTAATCTACAGACCTGCCGCCTTTGGGATGTGGGTGGTAACCGGAGCACTTGAAGGAAATCTATGGGAGAACATGCAAATTCTACACTGACAGCATCCGTGGTCTGGATTGAACCTGGGTCACTGGCACTCTAAGGCAGCAGCTCTACCAGCTGCATCACTCTGGTGCAGCGGTAGAGTTGCTGCCTTAAAGAGCTTGCAGCGCCGGAGGCTCGGGTTCGATCCCGACTACGGGTGCTGTCTGTACGGAGTTTGTATGTTCTCCCCGTGACCGCGTGGTTTTTCTCCGAGTCATCCCACACTCCAAAGACGTACAGGTATGTAGGTTAATTGGCTTGGTGTATGTGTAAATTGTCCCTAGTATGTGTAGGATAGTGTTAATGTACGAGGATCACTGGTCAGTGTGGACTCGGTGGGCTGAAGGGCCTGTTTCCACGCTGTATCTCTAAAACTAAAAACTATCCGTGTTGCACAAATGTGATTGAGTTTTTTGAGGAAATAACCCAGAAAATTGGTGAAGGCAGGCAGAGAACATGATTTAAATGGACTTCAGTGAGGCTTTTGACAAAGTCTCGTGTGGTGGGCTAGTCCAGTGGGTATTGATGGCACAAGGTACGTTGGCAAACTGGATCCAAAATTGGCTTGGTGATCGGAGGCAGAGGGTAGTGATGGATGGGTATTACTCTGACTGGAAGTTTGGAACAAGTCTGTAAACATGGATCAATGCCGGGACATTTGTTGTTTCCATTATATATAAATGTGACGGTATGTTTGCAGATGAAAGGAAATTAGTGGCGTTGCAGATAATGAAAAAGATTGTTCTGGGATATAGTAGCACATATATCAGTTGGACAGAAATGTTGCACATGGAAGTTAATCCAGACACTGTGAGGTAATGCACTTTGGGTAGTCAGATTAAATTACAAATTTATAACTTATGTAAGCATGTACAAGTTTAGGTTTAGATTTGTTTACTGTTACGTGGTTCGAGGTACAGTGAAAAGTCTTGTTTTGCGTGCTGTCCAATCAAGTCAGATATAGAGTAAATGGCAGGGAACTTTGGAGTGTTGATACACAGAGACCTTGGGGTGCAGTCCGTTGCCCCCTTACATTGGAGAGGCAGGCATTTGGTCAGCCTGCCTTCACCATCCAATTTAACAAATTCAGGGAGATTTTAAAATTATTTTTACTTAAATACTTCCAAACATGAACAAAGACCTTGCTGCACCAATAAATGCAATTCATGTGACACTGGATCTAACACTGAATAGAGAGGTGTTTAATTAATTAATTAATTTATCGTAAGTCAAATTTATTTCTACATCCCAGTTAAGTGCTTGGATTAACATGTTCAATCAATATTAGGTTGGTCCATGGAGATAACCAGGTCTTTTTTGAGTTATTTTCCTTGTTTGCCTATTTAAACAGTCATCTTACATATATCAGTTGCGTATTCAGGCACAAACCCAGATAATTTAGGTAAAAGGTTGGTCGTTGACAAATTATGTGCTGCTTGGGTCCAGAAAAAGTAGTCTTAATTACCCTGTTTGAATTTTAATAATCTACTGACTCTAATCCAATGCCCTATCTGTGTTTAAATAAAAATGAAAACACATCAAGAATTTGCTATCTAAGATAGGAGACATTTCTTTTGTGTTCTCAGAATGTGCTGACTTACTATTTTTATATCTCTAAATCTCCAAGAGTTTGCCCATCAGTCATACGAAAATAATTTGCTCAGCGAAGTTTTGATTTGCCATACGGTCAAGAGAAGTTCAGAAGCACATAGTTATAGAGTCACAGAGTTATGGAGTTATGGAGTCATAGAGTCACAGAGTTATACAGTCATAGTGATACAGTGTGGAAACAGGCCTCTTGGCACAACTTGCCCATACCAACCAACATGTTCCATCTACACTAGTCCCACCAGCCTGCATTTAGCTCATCTATACTTGTAAAATTCTGTGTGTGGGTGTACGGCATTTTGTGTTTGCAACGTATCTCCTCGAAAACCAGACGCAAAAACGCAGAGATTTTTACAATTTCGGTAGGGATTTATCTTATGAGTTCAGAAATCCACTCCTTGGTCAATTATTTCCCCAGATTTTGAATAATATTGATCACAAAACTCACTTAAAAAAAATAATCGCCGCTTGAGCTGCTGACGTCACAATGCCCACATTCCCATCAATCGAGGCCCACCTGCCTCTAGGCCCCGCCCCCCCGCCGCTGTGGACTAAAGCCCCGCGCCCAGCCCAAGTACGCTCGCGCCACGCCTCCAGCAGCTGGACTCCCACTTATACTGTGTAGGTACAGCCCATGTTAGACTTCACATAAAGGCGCCACCTTAGATTTCTCTGTATTAAATTCCATCAACCATTCCTCAGCCCACCTCCCCAACCGATCAAGATCCTGCTGCAATTTTTGACAACCATCTTCAATATCTACAATACCACCCACTTTTATATCATCTGTAAATTTGCTAATCGTGCCATGTATGTTCCAATCACATGAAACAGGCCTCAATATATTTCTGCATTGTTCCAGTCTTTTTTATTGTTTTTATTCTTGGACAGACTTTTCTGTGCTTTGAAGAGAGTGTACCAACAGAGAACGTGGCACCAAACACAACCTCAACTAGGTTTAACTAATTGGAAAGATCCTACCCAGACATTTTTTTTGCAATGTTAGTCAAGGCAGGGATTCAATCTTTGTGTTCAACAATAACTGATTGGGAAAGAGAAAGTGTCTTTGGCAGTCACTCATTAAATATTCTGAATTTCAATGTGGCAGTACAGACCCCGTACTATACTCTAAAGTTCTCACATAACAACAGATACATTTAAGTTGCAATGAATGAATGTTAATGGCAAGAGATTGCCTTGAGCTGATGTCAATATAATAAAAGTCAAGATTTGTTGATAGTTCATTTCATGAAAAATGTTATTGATGAATAAATATCATGATAGGATTTTACTTCTAGTCCTATAATTAATAGTTCAATATAGTAGTGGAACACATTGTATTCCATTGGTAAAATTTGATTATAGTGACTTCAGATCAACAGAAGTTTGGAAGAGGACATAAGGAGCAATTCATTCAGTGCAACTGCCTGAAGTCAGATTTCTAGTCATCTATTTTCATATGTACCATTTCTGTGAGGTCTGCAAATAATTTCTGCACTGCAGCTTAAAATAATACAAGAAATAGCATTCTTCTCCAGTTGTTGAATGAACACAGGTCATGCTTCAGGCATCCTTTCTGCTATGACTTACTATTTCTTATGCATAACACAATAATAATTTTTCTTTCAACTTGGAAGACATTTTGTTTCGTTGAAGCTAAACTGTCCCTTGCTCCTCAAAGGATGACACTATTAAGAACTGATACCACTAGAGTTATAGAGTCATAGATTGATAGAGTGTGGAAACAGGCCCTTCGGCCCAACTTACCCACACTGGCCAACAGGTCCCAGCTAACATCTTTAACTGGCTAACATCTTTAACATTCTAAATAATGTTACTCAAGTAAATACAACTTAATTTCAATACATATTTCAATACATGTTATTCTCTGAATTAATATTAAATGCTGATTTTTGGTATGCCAAGCAATCCAACAAGCAACCAAAGAGGAATTTCAGAGGTGCACTTTCTTATATGATATCTTTTCCCACTTGTCATTTTCTCCTAACTTTAGGAAAATGATCAAATAATGGGTAGATTAAATAGATGCAAGTCATATAGTTTTGTTGCAGCTTGAAATAATTACCAGGACACCAGCACACGAGATTAGATCTTTACTCTTGTCACTTGGGCAACAAGCTGATGGATTCTCTCAAGGATATGTAACCCTCAATATTAAGTTCCCAGGCCCGATCCTCCTGCAGCCACGTCTCAGTAATCCCCACAATGTCATATCTACCAACCTCTAACTGAGCCTCAAGCTCATCTACTTTACTTCTTATACTTCGCGCATTCATATATAATACTTTTAATTCCTTACGCATCTCACCTTTCACATCGATCCCTATTACACTTGGCCATACTCTCCTATCCCTTTGTGAGCTTCCTTTCCCGTTAATTCTGGAGTTATTAACCATCCCTTTACTCTCTTTCCCTTTAACTCCGTCCTCGACTATCCCATTTGACACCCCATCCCCCTTATTCAGTTTAAAACCATCCAGTGGCAAACCTGCCTGCCAGAATGCTGGTCCCCCACCTGTTAAGATGCAATCCGTCTCTTTTCTAAATGAAACAAAACTATACTTTCAATGTTAGTTGTTTACATTTAAGGCCCAACACTGCTCAAATCTTTTTCCCCATATTTCAGTTCTTTTAAATGATGACCTTGTATTGAAAAACAGACAAGGGTGAACAATAATGCATGTGAACATGAATTTTCTGCTGTGCATTATTCCAGAATATTTCTGATCATTTTATGACTTGCTTCAGAGCATGTTGCTGAACAGATAAATAAAGGAAACTTAAATGATTTTGTTAACTAATGACATTATCGTTTATATTGTATTTTTATCATTTTGGAACACGTCCAAGTATTGCAAATGCTAAATCTCTTTTAAGGTGCGATCACTATGATTAAGCAGGTAAACTCTCGTGATAACTAATTTAGTGACTGAATACTGATAGGTGTTCCAACAGATGTCAAGATTGCTTACTAAACTTAGAAGTCAGGGTGCACTTTACATATACTTGCTGAACATATGCAATGATTGAAGCTGCTCTTTGGTGTAACATAAGAAAACAGTAACAATATTGTTCCTGGCTTTTCATGAAACCATTACTACAATTTTATCTGGAGAAATATTTGAGTGGGCAGGAAACCTGGGACCAACTAACAACGATCCTCTTTGAACTGCATTCTATATTAGCACTCCACAGAATTTAGGTTTCAATCATTGATGTCATTAAAATGGCCATTTTTATCAAAATGAATAATTACCCTTATAACTTATCTTGCTTATCCTAATATAAATATTAACATGGGAGGATAGCTTTGATCCTTCAAAGCTGTAACTTATTTTGATATTTTCTTTAACCTCCTATGGACTGGTGTCGCAATATTGAATTATTTTTCTACAATAAAAGACTTCCAGCAGCCAGGCCATATTGGAGAGGCTTGTTAATGCATTGAATCATGCGTGTTTTAATAAAATATTATTGGACCAATTGAGACTGATAATTTTGAAACCGTTTTCTAGTAGCTACAACAAATTATACATGTATTAGACATGTATGCAGCAGTACACAAACTTCTTGTACTTCCAGCTCCAAAACTATATTCCAATAAACAGTATATTTTTGGACACAAGAAACTGCAGATGCAGGTTTACAAGAAAAGACACCGAGTGCTGGAGTAACTCAGCAGGTCAGGCAGCATCTATGGAGAACATGGATAAGCGATGTTTCGGGCCAGATTCTATATTCAGATTCGTCAGTATGAAAAAGGGTCCCGACTGGAAACGCCGCCTATCCATGTTCTCCAGGGATGCTGCTTGACCCACTGAGTTACTCCAGCACTTTTTTGGTTTCTCTTTTCTTCTGTTTTAGTCTCTCTACATTTTTTCCCCTTGAAGACAGGCTACATAATGGAGGCTAAAGGATGGAAAACTTGCAGCCAGTGCTTTAGGAATACTGTCATGAAGAGGATCAATCCGAAAAGAAGACAGTTGTATTTGACAGAAAGCTGCTACTCCACATTGCAATGCTTGAAGGGCAGCATTAGTGAAGAAACAGTTGAGCTGTTAGACAGAGCTGAAGGTAAAGTAACATGTTTCCAATGTGTGTTTCACATAAAACTGATACCACAAAACAGGGAGAAACCGTGGGGAACTTCAACTCCAAGAATGCTTGCACTGAGGCTCAAAACCTGCATTAGAGGAGGCATACAACACCTTTGCGAGGCTAGAAATTTGTCTTATCAAGTTTCGGAAGTCATTAACCTTTCTGAAATACAGCCAGGCTAAATAATGGTTTGTTATTTTGTGTGAGTTTGTTGCAATGGTTACAACTGCAATTCTCAAAGGTTAGTCATAGCACCTTTTTCACAACCACAGCCAATTTTGCAAAACACCACTCTACCTTCATGACCACAACTTCCCACTTACAAATCGTGCAAAAACAAGCATCTGCCCATGTTATTTAGGACCCTAACAAGGTCAGTTGTATGAAGACCCAAAGGGAGCATTGGATTTTAGAAAAACAAAATGATATCTGTGGACATTGACATACAGCCATCCGTGATTCTTCCATCACACTGTCATAAACATTTAATAGTTCTGGGTCTCACTGACATTCAGTTCTATTGTAATTAACAGGTTTTTGAGGGGAACGAGGACAATTACAGGTGCAATCAATTTAATTTAAGTACATCTTTGGCTCTGATGTTGGAGCAGATTTTCCATGTCCTTCTCTCTATGGTACAACATGTACAAGGAACGAATTAGAGTACATACAGTATGGAAACCGGCCCTTCAGCTCAACTTGTCCTTGCAATCAGGATGCCCCATCAAGCTACTGCCAATTGACCCATATCCCCCTAAACCTTTGTGTATGAAGGAACTGCAGATGCTGGTTTACATCGAAGATAGACATAAAATGCTGGAGTTACTCAGCAGGACAGGCAGCCCATTCCTTCTCCGAATGGGCCGCCGCTCAGTTACTCCAGCATTTTATGTCTATGTTCCTCTAAACCTCTCCTATTCATGTGCTTATCCAACTATCTTTAAAATGTTGTTATTGGCCTAACTACGTCCTCAAGCAGCTTGTTCCCTATACCCATCATCCATATACCCAAAACGTTGCCCCTCTAGTTCCTATAAAATCTTTCCCCTCTCAACATAAATCTATGGCCTCTAGTTCTTGATTCCCCTTCCCTGGGATAAAGACCCTATACATTCAAACTATCTATTTCCTTCATGGTTTTAGACACATCTATAATATCATTTGTCAGCCTCCTGCATTCCAAAGAATAAAGTCCTCGGCTGCCCAACCTCTACCTATAGCTCAGGCCCTCAAGTCCAGACAACATCCTTATAGATCCTCTCGACACTCTTTCCATCTTCACGGCACCTTTCGTAAAGCAGGGTGACAAAACCTGAACACAATACTCCAAGTGTAGCCTCACCAATGACTTGTACAACAGTAGCATAATGTCCCAAATTTCTATATTCAATTCTCTGAATAATGAAGGCCAATGTGCGAAAGCCGCCTTCACCATCCTTTCCACCTTTGACACCACATTCAGGGATTTATGCACTTGTACCCCTAGATCTCCCCTGCTCTATAACACTCCCCAGGGTCCAACTGTTCACTGTGAAGGTCTTGCCTAGGTTTGACTTCTCAAAATGCAATCCCTTATACTTACCTGAATTTAAGAATAAGGGGTAAGCCATTTAGAACGGAGACGAGGAAACACTTTTTCTCACAGAGAGTTGTGAGTCTGTGGAATTCTCTGCCTCAGAGGGCGGTCGAGGCTGGTTCTCTGGATACTTTCAAGAGAGCTAGATAGGGCTCTTAAAGATAGCGGAGTCAGGGGATATGGGGAGAAGGCAGGAACGGGGTACTGATTGGGGATGATCAACCATGATAACATTGAATGGCGGTGCTGGTTCGAAGGGCCAAATGGCCTACTCCTGCACCTATTGTTTATTGTCTATTGTCTATTGTCTAAACTCCATTTGCCATTCCTTGGCCCACAAGCCCAACTGAACAACATCCTGTAGTAATTCTTGATGACCATCATCACTGTCTAGAATGCAACCTATGTTAGTGTCATCTGCAAACTTGCTGATCATGCCTTGTGTATTCACATCCAAATCATTGCCTTTTTTTGAAGAAGTGACCAACAAGATGGTTGAAGAGGGCAGGGGAATGTATATAGTCTATATGGACTTCAACAAGGCCCTTGATCAGCTTCTGCATAGTAGACTGCTCTGGAAGGTTAGATTGCATGGGATCCAGGGAGAACTAGCTAACTGGATACAGAATTGGCTTTCAGGGAAGGAGGCAGAGATGAAGATGAGAGGTCGGCTTTTTGGACTGGCGGTCTGTGACAAGTGGGGTGCTTCAGGGTTTGGTGCTGGGCCTATTGCTGTTTTTCATCTATATCAATGAATTGGATGAGAATGCACGGCATTCTATTCCATGGATCGCAGGAGGATAAGGGATGATCTTATAGAAGTGTATAAGATCATGAGAGGAATAGGTCAGGTAGATGCACAGTCTTTTGCCCCGAGTAGGGGAATCGCGGACCAGAGCACATAGGTTAAAGGTGAAGGGGAAAATAATTAATAAGAATCCGAGGGGTAACTTTTTCACACAAAAGGTGGTGGGTGTATAGAACAAGCTGCCAGAGGCAGTAGTTGAGGCTGGGACTATCCCATCGTTTAAGAAACAATTAGACAGGTACATGGATAGGACAGGTTTGGAGAGATATGGACCAAACGCAGGCAAGTGTGACTAGTGTAGTTGGGACATTGTTGGCCGGTGTGGGTGAGTTGGACGAAGGGCCTGTTTCCACGCTGTATCACTCTATGACTATGACACTTTAGAGAAGATGAAGCAAAAAAGAATAGTTCTCATCCTGCAAAGTGGCTAGATTCAAAACAATATCCCTAAATGCTTTCATTTAGGAAGGAACGGTTGCTTATCTGAGTTCACGTGTTAAATTCCTGCACAAGATGCCGTCATTCAACTTTAAACAGAATGTTCTAGTTATACAGGTATGACTCAACGAGTCTGTTCTTACTTCATGTGGAAAAGCACACAAATACCTTATTTTTCCATCTCTAAATCCATTACTAGAAGGTTCTGAAACATGATGAAATACAGACTCTAACTTCAGCTGTAAGACATTCTCATTATATCAACGTATTTTTGCACAGTTCTGCTTTCTATGTGACTATTTTCATTCACATCATTCTTGCCATCAATAACCTTTCCCCTTCACAGCTGGATTGGGGGGTTTTCTACACCCCCACAGTTTTGTTGTTGCATTTAACACCTCTGCCAACTGCTGCAAAAATATTATGGGAAAATAAATATTATTTTTAATTTTATTTTTGTTTGGTCACTGCAATATTTAAGCAGCCAAAGATGGAGGTCTACTTACCTGTATATGTTTAGGAACATTTAAATCCATGGGTCAGGTGCTAAAAGTTTGGAGATTTTAAGTACGACCTGTTGCCATGACTACAGATATGCACGTGGTCTGCAGAAACACCAAGATTTAAAGCTGTTTCCTTCCATGTATTTTTATTCACTAAGTTGTCCCATTAAACATAAGGGCATAGAATAAACTTAGGTTAGAAAATTACTGTTTTCAGCCAGCATCAGTTATGACTGCCTTGAGATTTTTACATGGTCAAGGACATAGTCAAATAATAGCGATTTGGGTCAAGGTATGAGGAGCGTTTGAAGGCTCTGGGCCTGTACTTGCTGAAGTTTAGAAGGATGAGAGGCAATCCCATCAACCTACCGGATAATAAAAGGTCTAGATAGAATGGACGTGGAGCGAATGATTCCAGGAATGGGAGAGTCTAGAACCAAAGGGCACAGACTCAGAATAAATTCCGGCGGCGGCGACCTGAATCCGGGGCTCGGCCGCGGGCCAGTGGATGACATCGTCGTGAGCTCGCAGGTTACAGGTTGGTGCCTGTTTTTACGGAGCTTCCGCGGCAGCTTCGACCACCCCGGGCCGCGGAGCTTGAACCGGCCTGTTCGCGGAGCTCGGTTGAGCCGCGGGACTGAATCACCATCGCCCGGTGGGGTAATAACATCGGAGGTCTGGATCGGCTCAGCGCAGAGGGAGAATAAGGAGGGGAAGAGACAGTGACTTTAAGACTTTTGCCTCCATCACAGTGAGGAGGTGCCTGGTGAACTCACTGTGGTGGATGTTAATTTGTGTTTATTGTGTGTTTTGTTGTTTATTATTATATGTATGACTGCAGGCAACGACATTTCGTTCAGACTGAATGGTCTGAATGACAAATAAATAAATAAAGGAATCTAATCTAATCTAAAACGATGTACCTTTTCTTTGCTAATTCTGATTCTAATTCTGCTACTAGGATTTTTGGTCATATAAATATTATAGGCATGTGAAGAATTGTACCATTTTGTCTCAGGATAAAATCAGCCACCTAGAACTGTGATGTATAGGACACAAAGTGCTGATGAAACTCAATGGGCCAGGCAGCATCTCCGAAGGACATGGAGAGGCAATGTGTTGGGTTGGGAGCCTTCTCTGAATCTCTGGAACTCTCTGCCACAGAGGGTAGTTGAGGCCAGTTCATTGGCTATATTTAATAGGGAGTTAGATGTGGCCCTTGTGGCTAAAGGGATCAGGGGGTATGGAGAGAAGGCAGGTACAGGATACTGAGTTGGATGATCAGCCATGATCATATTGAATGGCGGTGCAGGCTCGAAGGGCCGAATGGCCTACTCCTGCACCTATTTTCTATGTTTCTATGTTTCTATGTTTCACACTGCAGTCAGAGTATAAAGCTGGAAACGAGGTGGAGGTCGGAACAAGCCTGGCAAAGTGGTAGGCAGATGTCAGTGAGTGAGGTCCCAGGCCCAGACTGTAATGCATCATGTGACAAAGAGAAATGTCTTCATTTGGAGAATTATAATCTTTGGAAGTTCCTGCTTGAAATACTTGGTGACTTTGCAAAGATATTCAAAGATGGGATAGAAATATTTCTTCTTTGACAGGGAGTTAAGGGTCATGCTGATTTGGTGGGTAATTCAAAATACAGAATTATGAATATATGATTAATTTAGTTGTGGACTGCATTCTGATATTTATCTTGTTTTTTGGCGTGTTTTATCATTTTATTAAGGCAAGACCATGCTCACAGATGAAATGTCATCATTCCATACAACCGAGGTTCACCAACGAGCAACTAACAAATTAATAAAATAAACAATTTATATTTTCATAGAGCCTTTAATGCAGCAACCCATATTCAACTGTCTCATATGAGTGCTATGAAGTGAAATTTGACATCTAACTATAAAATAGTTTTTAGAAATAGAAATGAAGACCCTCATTAAAGGAAGAAAAAGGAATCCAGACTTAGCCCTAGCATCTTCTGATGGCATAATTGTGATTGAACAATTTGGATATGTCCACAAGGCCAGATATGTCACAAAGTTCCAAAGCTGGAGGAGACGATTATGAAATAAGGAAGGGTAAGGTCATCAAGGTCATAGTGGGATTTGAAGATGTATCTATTTGGACAAGATGTTTAAAAATGTGGCGTAGGTTTGTATATGTAGGAAGTAACTGCAGATGCTGGTTTACAACAGAGAGACACAAAACGCTGGAGTAACTCAGCAGGACAGGCAGCATCTCTGGAAAAATTGTCCCTTCTTCAGATGATTGAATTTAGTTGAATGAGATGTAAATTAGACTTGGTGTAAACTAGGACCCCAACAGTAGAATTTCATATAATTCAATTTATGGGGAGTAAAAGGCAACCAGCAGTGTATAGGAATAACCCCATTGAACCTTGGAACCAACTCTAGAGATAACAAAAGTGAGATTAGGTTCAGCAACAGATTATCTGAGCCAGGGTGGGATTGGGTGACATGATCGAGGTGGAATTGTTGATCTGGGAAGGACACGGTTATTGATCAGATACTCATCTCAGGGTCAGATGTGGTCCCAAGGTTGTGAGTGATCTTGAACCTCAATTGCCTGAGTTTCAACCCCTTTATTTCACTAAAATGTAAGATGTGAAATCCCGAAATGGCCTCATGTTTACTTTGGCAGCGAGTGAACTGCGTTGACTTTAAACGTCATTTGATTACCATGCCAAGAGTTGGCCAGTACTGCTCTATGTGTGTGCATACGCTTCATGAGAAATTTCAAATAAAAACAGGAATCAAAGCTGACCTCCTCCTCACAGACTGCACATTCTGTAAAATCACATCACTTTCACTGCTAATGATAAATATTGCAGATCAGTTACACTGGCATCAGGCCAGGAAGAAATTCTCCTTTGCTGTTTTAATAACACTCATTTATTAAGAAGGTCCAGACCACAAACAGAGAGGAATGGCAACAGCTATGAGAACTGAACTAAACAGACATCGAGCAACATCTGGAAGTTATCATTCCTGTGAAATGCCTTCCACCGACGCAATGAAGCCCTCCACATGTTAAGACAACTATAGCTGTTTTAATTATCAACAAATAGCCTTAAACATTCCACCGAAGACTCATATAATATGGGTGAATGGGAAATTTTACTTTTACAGTTTAGTTCTTTTTTTGGCATTTCTGCAAAATCCCAGAGTAAAGGAAACTTAAAAAAAATGTTTCCAGAGCTGTTTCAGTGTTGCTGTCGTGTTTTTAAACAAATTGCAGCCATTGTTTCACAGGAAATAAAAATCCATAGCAGCAATGAAAGAAATGCTAAATCTATTTTGGTGATAGTGGTTGCGTGTGTAGTGCTGGCTGATTTAGTTGGTCTGTGAATCGTGCAGGATAAATCCTTCTGATCTCAAAATGCAATCTTACCCAGAGAAGCACAATTCCAATCAATGCAACACCTCTTTCACATTGTTTAAATTTAGGTTTATTATTGTCACATGTATCGAGGTACAGTAAAAATCTTTGTTTTGCAGATTAGAATGCAGAATATAGTTCTCAGCATTGCAGTGCATTAGTTCCATAGACAAACTCTAATGGCTGCAATGGGGTAGAGGTTTTGGAAGAACCATTCAGAAGCCTGATAACATTGGGGAAGAAGCTGTCCCTGAGTCTGGTGGTGTGCACTTTCAAGCTTCTGTGCCTTTTGCCTGGCGGGAGCAGGGAGAAGAAGGAATGATTGAGGTGGGACATCGTTGGTTGCTTTCCGAATCATCGTGAAATGTAGATGGAGTCAATGGTGGGGAGTCTGGTCTCCCTCAAGGACTGGGCTACATTTACAACTCTGCAATTTCTTGCGGTTCAGGGCAGAGCTGTTCCCAAACCAAGCGGTGATGCAACCTGACAGTATGCCAGGTTAGATTATGAACTAATTTCTTAGAATTGACTTCAATCCTCAGTTTCTGATCCACAATGAAGTAAGCAAATATGAAAATAATTTCCTTCCTGCTTAATCTGATCCTTTATGATAACTAAAGCTACTTTTCTGGGATTTATCTGTGCTATTAAAAATGCAAAATAATTGTTAAATTTTTGCCTCTCTTTAGAATTAGCATGGCAGTGGATGAAAGAGTAATGATCAAGGCATGGCATGGAGCAATCCACATAGATCATTCCCTCAAAAATGAAAAATAATAAAATACTTAACAATGTATACCACTTTTATTCTCCTCAGGCACAATAACAATATATGTATCCACTATCTGAGTGACTTCTTTCTCTTTCTCTTTCTTTCCTAATTCCCTGCATCTCCTCTTTCTCATATCCCATTTGCACTGAAAGCATAATTGCCCAGTCCCGTTGACCTAACGATATGCGATCATCAAACATGCAGTGTGAATGGGATGGCAGAAGCAAGGTGAGATATGTTCATAAGTTCATGTCAAAGAAGCAGAACAAGGTCATTCAGCCCATTGAGGCTACTCCGCCATTCACTCATGGCTGATCTATCTTTCCCTCTCAACCACATTCTCCTGCCTTCTCCCCCAGGTGGCTGGCAGAAGAGTGCTCTCAGGTGTGGTGTTGGATTCAAACATGATAGTGGCATTTAAACTGCTTCTGTATCTGGACATAGGTAGGCAGGGTATGGAGGGATGATATGGATTAAGAGCAGGCAGAGGTGTTTTGTTTAACTTGGCACCATGGTCAGCATAGACATTGTGGGCTGAAGGGCCTGTTGGTGTGTTGTACTGCTCTATGTTCTATGTCTGCCTCCACTACCACCACTGCCAGTACAATCAAGATCCTAACCTTTTGTTGCGCTTAAAAAAATAAGTGTTCCTTTCTTCACTCATCTCAGGCAGCTATAACTTCTTCAGAGACATCACATCTTACCCAGCCCTCTCTGAAGAGTAATATATTTGCAGATTTTATTTTTTTCCACGGCTGTCATGGCCAAAACATATGGTGTTCTTCAAGAAGACATGCCTCACATGACTGTCTCATGGAGATCGAGGTCACTTTGACTCCAGGATCTTTCCCATGGCCACAGCTGATCTTCACTGCTGAACAAGCAAAGTTAGCCAAGGCATTGTATTCATGAGGCCGATGTCAGGAAATCCTTCAGAGGGGTGAACCCCCGAAAAGCACCTGGACCTGATGGTATACCCGGCCGTGTTCTAAAAACCTGTGCGGACCAACTGGCGGGAGTTTTAACGGACATTTTCAACCTCTCACTTCTGAGGTCTGAGGTCCCCACCTGCTTTAAAAGGGCATCAATTATACTGGTGCCCAAGAAGAGTAAGGTGACATGCCTCAATGACTATCGACCAGTGGCACTAACGCCGGTGGTGATGAAGTGCTTTGAGAGGTTGATCATGGAGCAAATCAACTCCTACATCGACAAAAACCTGGACCTACTGCAGTTCGCGTACAGCCACAACAGATCAACGGTGGATGCGATCTCGCTGGCCCTCCACTCCGCAGTGGACCACTTGGACAACAAAAACTCATATGTCAGGCTGTTATTC
The DNA here is from genome assembly GCF_010909765.2 of Amblyraja radiata. NCBI lineage: Eukaryota > Metazoa > Chordata > Chondrichthyes > Rajiformes > Rajidae > Amblyraja > Amblyraja radiata. The sequence continues at coordinate 111,475,026 of NC_045956.1, forward strand.
ATTGATTACAGATCGGCATTTAACACAATCATCCCCTCCAAACTGGTTACCAAACTCGCAGAACTGGGTCTCCGCGCATCCCTCTGCAACTGGATCCTCGACTTCCTCGTCCACAGACCACAGTCTGTTCGTATTGGTGGAAATGTGTCAGCCTCAATAACAATCAGCACGGGAGCACCTCAAGGCTGCGTGCTCAGCCCCCTGCTGTACTCACTCTATACCCATGACTGCGTAGCGAACCACAGTGCGAACTCCATCATCAAGTTCGCTGACGACACCACTATTGTGGGGCGTATCACTGATGGGGATGAGTCAGAGTGCAGAAGAGAGATCGAGCAACTGTCCATATGGTGCCAGCGCAATAACCTGGCCCTCAACACCAGCAAAACCAAGGAACTGATTGTGGACTTTGGAAGGAGTAGGAGGGGGACCCACAGCCCCATTTATATCAACGGGTCGATGGTTGAAAGGGTCAAGAACTTCAAATTCCTGGGCGTGCACATCTCTGAAGATCTTTCCTGGTCCGAGAACACTAACGCAATTATCAAAAAAGCTCATCAGCGCCTCTACTTCCTGAGAAGATTACGGAGAGTCGGATTGTCAAGGAAGACTCTCTCTAACTTTTACAGGTGCACAGTCGAGAGCATGCTGACCGGTTGCATCGTGGCTTGGTTCGGCAATTTGAGCGCCCTGGAGAGGAAAAGACTACAAAAAGTAGTAAACACTGCCCAGTCCATCATCGGCTCTGACCTCCCTTCCATCGAGGGGATTTATCGCAGTCGCTGCCTCAAAAAGGCTGGCAGTATCATCAAAGACCCACACCATCCTGGCCACACACTCATCTCCCTGCTACCTTCAGGTAGAAGGTACAGGAGCCTGAAGACTGCAACAACCAGGTTCAGGAATAGCTACTTCCCCTCAGCCATCAGGCTATTAAACCTGGTTCGGACAAAACTCTGATTATTAGCAACCACTTTCTGTTATTTGCACTACCAGTTTATTTATTCATGTGTGTATATATTTATATCATGGTATATGGACACATTTATCTGTTTTGTAGTAAATGCCTACTATTTTCTGTGTGCTTAAGCAAAGCAAGAATTTCATTGTCCTATACAGGGACACATGACAATAAACTCACTTGAACTTGAACTTGAAAGATGTTACCTGAAGCTTGTGGATTTGTGTTATAGGGAGAGGTTGGATAGGCTGGGATTTTGCTTTTTAAAGCATAGAAGGCTGAAGGGTGAACTTGATAGAGGTGTGCAAGATCATGATGGGAAAGGATAAAGTGAACACTCGCATTCCAGTCCCAAAGTAGTGGGTTCTAAAATTGGAGGCAGGGGAGGAGAGATTTAAGAGGGAATTCAGGGGCAACTTTTTCTCTCAGAGAATAGTCCAAATCTAGAATGTGAGATTCTAGAATGTGAGGTTCCCCAGAGGAATCCATAGAACTGGATATAATTATGACTTTTGAAAGACCTTTGGACAGATATATGCAAAGGAAGAGTTAGAGAGACGTGGGCCAAGTGCAGGCAAATGGAACCAGACCAGTGTGTCAACTTGGGCAGCATGGACTAGATGGGTCAAAGGGCCTGTTTCTGTGTTGACTAACTCTATGAATATATGAAATTGGATTTCAGCCAAACCCATGGCAAAGTTTAATAATGAAAAAAGATCAGATAATTCTTATTGAGAATCTCTAGGTTGTTAATCTGCTACAATAATAAGTAGGATTTTATTTATTCTTCATTATTTTCGACTATTGCACTGTGTATTCTTCCATGTCGTATATCTCACATTTTCATTTACACTTGCCTCACATCTTCTTGTATCCATACAAAATATAAAAAATACTGACAAACTTCTGATCTCTACCTCCTATTTTGTCTCTCTGCCCTTCCCCCACTTTCTCTGGAACATATTTCATTTCTCACCTCTTCCCGTTCTGATTCCCGTTCCAGGTCATTGACTCCACTTCCCATTTACATCTACAAGTAATCATGTGCATCAATTGCATTTTATGTTTGGATTTTTCTACTTGAAATAATGACATTTTTAAACATTTTGTTGCTCAGATGTTATCCTTCTGTTTCTCCAGAAAAAACAACTAAAACAAAACCTTATCAATATTAAAACTAACATTATATGCTGATTCCCAATGTAATGCAAATCTTCTCTTTACGATATCAGCAAGTTTTTCATTGATTGAGTGGGTTAGCATATTGACAATACTGAGCGCCCGGGGCAGTTTAAAATATTGCGCCTCCTCATTAGCGGCTAGCCATGGCCCATGAGCTGTTATAAATCCAAGTTTTGTATTTATTTTCTCAACCTAACAAAAAGATGGCGGCGCTGCCTTAGCAGCTGCGGCTCGCCTGCAGTCTGTCTGTTTTTTCTTTCTTTTTTTGTGTTGTTCTTTTGTCCTGTTTAGTTGATTTTTGGTTTATTATGTTGTGTATGTGGGGGGAGGGGGGGGTGGGGGGTGGGGGCAACACGTTTTTGGTCTCTTCCTTTGGGGGATGCGACTTCTTTTGTCGTATCCCCCGTCTCCGCCTGCGCCGAGGCCTAATGGCGGAGCTGGCGGCCTCGGAGCTGGGGCAGCGGCAGCGGCGGCTGGGACAGCGGCAGCGGCGACCAGAACTCGGAGCTGGGCAGCGGCAGCGGCGGCTTTGACAGCGGCAGCGGCGGCTTTGACAGCGGCAGCGGCGGCCTGGCCTCGGAGCTGGGACAGCGGCAGCGGCCGCCCGGCATCGGAGCTGGGACGGCGGCGGCAGCGGCTGGGACGACGGCAGCGGCAGCGGCGGCCTGGCCTCGGAGCTGAGGCGGCGGCAGCGGCGACCTGGCCTCGGAGCGGGGACAGCGACAGCGGCCACACGGCCTCGGAGCTGGGACAGCGGCAGCGGCGACCTGGCCTCGGAGCTAGAGCAGCGACAGCGGCGGCCTGGCCTCGGAGCTGGGACAGCGGTGACCAGAACTCGGAGCTGGGGCACGTTCCGGCGGCAGCGGCCACTCGACCCGACCGCGGGCCCAGTGGACGACAGCGGCGGCTGGGACAGCGGCAGCGGCCTCGGCGCAGAGGGAGAATAAGAAGGGTATTGCCTACTGGTTTGTAGGCAGTAGGCTAATTGGCTTGGTATAAGTGTAAATTGTCCCAAGTTTGTGTGCGGAGATCGCTGGTTGGTTAAAATTGTTGGATAATGTTTTTTTATAAAATGGCAAAAAAAATTACATTTTATTACAATAATTCAGGGGAAGGCTGCCAAAGAGGTGCAGCATGCCTTTAGAACAAATTTTTTGCCATTTTATAATTTTTTTTTATCCAACAATTTTTTTGCGCCCCTAAAAATTTAGCGCCCGGGGCAACCGCCCCTCTGGCCCCCCCCATGCTACGCCACTGCGTCCTGGCAACATCAACGTAAATCTCCTCTGCACTCTTTGCAGCTTAATGATATATTTCTTGTAGCAAGGTGACCATAACCAAAAACAATTCTCCAAATGTGACCTCACCAACACCTTGTACAATTGTAACATAACATCCCAACTTCTGTACTCGATACCCTGACTGATGGCTACTGAACCAAAAACCTACTTGAGCATCCTATCTACCTGTGATAGACACAAAAAAGCTGGCGTAAGTCAGCGGGACAGACAGCATCTCTGGAGAGAAGGAATGGGTGATGTTTTGGGTCGAGACCCTTCTTCAGACTGGACCATCTACCTGTGATGTCACTTTCAGGGAACAATGTGTCTGCACTCCTAGATCCCTCTGCTCTACCAGAGCCCTGCCATTCGTTGTGAAGGTCCTGCCTTGGGTTGATATTCCAGAATGCAACACCTTGTAATTTGGAACATTACAACAGGTCGGTGTTTATTGCAAGAAGGCTACCTGCCAAATCTAGTTCCATCTATCACCTGCTTTGCACAAGAAGTTACCTTTGGAGCACCATAAAAGAAGTAGGAGTAGGCCATTTGATGCTCATGATGTGGCTTCCTCTACAATGGAGAAACCAAGTGTAGACGAGATGACCATTTTGTGGAGCACCTGCATTGTTTCCACAAAGGCCATCTTGAGCTTCTCCTTCATGCTCCACACCAGCCCAACGAAATGAACAATGAATCTTCCTATTTGAGGAAACCTGCACCCCCAGTGTTTTCATCCCACATACACACTCACGCACACACTCTCACACACGTCCATCTAGTTATTTTCTCTTCTTGTTTATCTTTCCCATTGACTCTCCCCTCACTTGGTTCCCATCTATCACCAGCAGCCTCGCCCCCTTCTTCCCTCCACCACCACCACCCTCCGTACTGGCAAACTTTCCTCTTCCCTCTCAGCTCTGCTGCAGGCTTGCAACCTGCAAAATCCACTTACACCTTTTGCCTCCACAGATCGTCCTTGAGCTGCTGAGATCCTTCCAGCAGTCTGTTTCTAGGCATTCAAGTATAAATCAGTACCTGCAGAAGAATATAGTCGGGGATGTGGTTGGGATGTTCAAAATTATCTGGTGGATGTGGAATGAAGTCACCTGAATGATTTACTCTCTTAAAACAATCTTGGGGCTGTGTTTTACACAGCTGGGGAGATGGCTGGTTTTAGTGATTTATTCTAGGTCACAGCAGCGAGATGCACAATTTAATATTGATTGCATTTTGACACTGCTTCTGAAACACAATTCACCACACTCTACAGCCACGATCTTATTGAATGGCAGATGAATGGCAGCACGAACAATGGTAAGACCTACTCCTGCTCTGATTTTTAATAATAATAATAATAAACTTTATTTATAAAGCACTTTAAACAACCGCAGTTGCCACAAAGTGCTGTACATGAGAACTCATGGACAAAAAGTTATTACAAACCATTAAAAACCGTAAAACGAAGGACTAAAAATAGTAGAAATTAAAAGACATTAAAAGCACTAAGAACAGGAGCAATGTCTCAGCCAGTGTCGAAAGCCAGAGAATAAAAATGAGTTTTTAGGGAGGATTTGAAGATGGACAGTGAGGGGGCCTGTCTGATGTGCAACGGCAAGGTGTTCCAAAGTGCCGGAGCAGCAACAGAAAAGGCTCTATCCCTGTAATGTACAAGTTCTGCTTGGTATCATATATTTAGCACGTCACTGTGGAAAAATGTCTACATGAGACAATTGATGCTTTTGCCTTAATGGGCTACAAAGGAAGCATATGATGCTTAAATCAATTTAACCGTTTATTTTAACTAGGGTTCACATTATCAGTGGATTGTGGTATTCTGAGTATCATTGAGAAAACAAGGCCATGGACATCCCTTCCAAGTCGCTGGAGTTCTAAAGTTCCATTGGGATATAATATTGAATAAAGAAATAGGATTAAGTTGTCTGCCCCTATGAAAATGGATTTCCTAATGTTATTGGCTGCAGGCAGTGTTATAGAGAAGGAGGACATCCTGGATGTAAAGTCCTTCACCCCGACCCCAATATTATTATGTCCACTATAACACGAGTAATAAATCTACACTTAATAATGAAGTCTCTGGTGTAAAAGTATACATATTCTAAAATAAACTTCATAAGAAAAGGAAAGACACCAAGGGGAAGAAAAAAGAGTAAATATGACGTGTCCCTGAGCATAGTTGAAAAGGAAGTGTTTAAGTTTGCAGTGTAACAGTGGGGAGAGGAAGGAAATGAAAAGGTTCGCGAGAGTAGAGCTTTAGAGAGTAGGATTTGTAGCTGGTGTAATTTGTCATGTTGAAGCAGCTGCTCACTAATGAGCTCAGAACAAAAAAATCCACCTAGAAATTCACAAAATGACTTGCAGCTCAGCTGTTTTTGGGGCAGTGTTGAATGCTGTTGATGCCCAGCTGTTGATTCCAGCACTTTCTGTTTTTCCTTGATTCACAAAATGAGGCCCATTACAAATGTCTAGAGAATGGAAAATATGAAAACAAGCACTTTGTGCAGTGGCAGAGCCAGGTCAGTGTTTTACAGTCGTTTCTGGCCTTCGTCAAAGGGGCATATTAATAACCACGAGGGCGATTCGAAGCTTCTGTTAAATATACTCGAAACAATTAGCGAATATAAATGCATTCCTGCTATCAATGACTGCATCAGCAGAATTTTACAATTATGAGGAAATGAGGTGTAATTACGGAGATCTGGTGGCACTGGGGAAAATGTGAGCCTGTAGGAAGGAAGGAAGTCATTAAAGTTTTCATTTGATCCCATTAGGCCATCTGATGTGCCTGGCTGTAGCAGTATGTACAGCATATAAAACTACCTGTTGAAGCATAATAAACCTTAAGAGGCTCAACATTATCACTATATCCCTGCAGGTACTTTAATGGTGACGCCACCTAGCCATCTGCTATTGCACTTCAGTGCAGACACTTGTGCCTGTGCTCTGGGGAGAGGAGATGGGGGTGGGGGGTGGTCTGGAAAAGACATCTGCTCTAATTATACATAACCAAGGGCAAGAGCTGTAAACAACTTCCTTTCCTTCTGCTGGCCCCTAATTTACAATTTCACATCAGAAAGCATACCCACTAAAAGCCACTTTGGTTGAAATTCAGATTTGCTGCTCAATTTTTGAATCCATTCATTCATAAGTTATAAGAGCAGAATTAAGCCATTGGGCCCATCAAGCCTACTCCACCATTCAATCGTGGCTGGTCTACATTTCACTCTCATGCCCATTCTCCTGCCTGCTCCCCATAACCCCTGACACCCGTACTAATCAAATAATCACATGCCGTCCTTGTCAAGGTTTTGACTCTGAACATAGCCATGCCTTGCAACCAAAGGCTGGAAACTAACAACTGATTACATTTGGTGTAGACCTTAGGAGCTTCACAGCTTCCACTGAATATATTCACCCCAGGTTACGAACACCAACTTATGGAGGCTTTGTTCATACAAAGGGTGCATTTGGAGAACCGGTGGGATGGGCGGCATTGGATTTGCGGGGCTGCAAGCACCATCTTCCAGGTAGGAATGGGGCATTTCCATGTGCCTCCTCTTCCCACCCCTCCATCACCCCTGCCTCACCACCCAAACCACAGCAATCAGTCTGAAGAAGGGTCTTGGCCCGAAACGACACCCATTCCTTCTCCAGAGATGCTGCCTGTCCTGCAGAGTTACTCCAGCATTTTGTGTCTATCTTCAATTTAAACCAGCATCTGCAGTTCTTTTCTGCATGGCAATCGGGCTGCATTGAGCCGAACAGAGCTAGGAGCAAGGAGCAGCCTCACTCACTCGCTTACTCACTAAGTCACTAAGTGCTAACTCGCTCACTCAGTAAATCAGAAGCCAACTGGTATATTGGAATATTTAGAATATTGTGAGCAGTTTTGGGCCGCATATCTGAGTTTGGGCCCCATATCTGAGGATGTGCTGGGTTCTGGAGAGGATCCAGAGGAGGTTTCTGAAAATCCCGGGGAGGATTGGGTTAAGAATGAGGAGCGTTGGAAGTCTCTGGGCCTGTATTCGCTGGAGTTTGGGATGAGGGGGGATCTCATTGAAACCTACCAGATAATGAAAGTCTAGATAGAGTGGACATGGAAAGAATGCTCCCAGTAATGGGAGAGTTTAGAACCAGGAATATCCAGACGAGAGCTGGAATAAAGAAGGAATGACTGGGGTGGGACAATCCTTGATCATTTTGGCTGATTTTCCGAGGCAATGTGAAGTATAAATAGTGTTGATGGTGGGAATGGTGATGGTCTCTGTTTGTCTGAACATGAGCACAGATGTAGAGAAGAATCAGGGTCAGATTCTCCCCTTTCAATGCTCTTGAGTCTCTCATTAGGAGCAGAGGAACATTTGATCAGACCAAGTGTAACTTTCCAACAACTACAATGGAAAGATAAATTATTCAAGGCCTGAAAGGAGCGGGCAGGCTATAATCACCTGTACTACATCATTGCTGAAGGCCAATTTCGTGCCTGTAATTTGCTATTAAGACATTACACAGATAGTTTGAATATAGAAGGCTAGCCTTGCTTTTTGATAACAATATTTGCATAATGAGAAAATAGAAAAAAAAAAGAAATACTAATCACAAATCAAGGAAATATTAAAGAATAGCATAGTGCATCATCTTAAGGTCTCTGTTTGTAGAATTCTGTAACAAAGGGCTACTGCTCTATTTGATTAATAAAACTAATGACTTACAAACTGCAATTTGCTATTTTTTATTATTATTCAAAGGCTGCTCAATTTGTGCAATTACTGTACATGTGTGAATCTGAAGTCTGTGTTGCAGGACAACTTTGACTCTTTTCTGACACTTGTTACAACTAAAATCTATTAAACTTTGACACCAGGTCTAAGGGATGGGATGGTTCTGTCATCTTGAAGACATATTAACATTACTGGGGAGGTGCAGAAATGCAGAGAGTTCTTTTTCTGATGGGTTACCAAATAGATGTCCCCTCACCGGCTATTCTATGGTTTCCTGAGAGAGATTGTTGATTATTTGCAAAATAAGAGAAAGCTGGGTGCATTAACACTTCCAAATATTAATGCACACAGGACCTTTAGGACTGTTAACTTTCACTTTCCCAATCTCGGCAACAAATGATCTGCTAGAGAAACACAGCAGATTGAGCAGTATCTGTGAATGGTCTATAAATGGAAAGGAATGGTCAAGGCCTTTGGTTGAAACACTGCATCAGCACCCAGTGGGTCCTATCCATCCACATGTGCTGCTCAACTGCTGAGACCCATCAGCAGATTGTTTGCTGCAGAAAATCCCAGCAACAACAATCTCTCCTGTCTCAAGGTAATATATGAATTTGGGATTTCAAAATAACACACTGGTCTGCTAATCTGAGAAATGGTTTAATCCTGGTACGTTAACACTGTTTCTCCTTCCAGACAAAAATCTGTCTGACCTGATGTGTGTTTCCAGGATTCTGTTTATATCTTAAATTTCCAGTCTGCAATCTGCAGTCTTCCAATGTGCAGCTCATTTCATTTTCTCCACCAATCCAAGCTGTTTGGGTACCTTCAGGGATTAGATACCATTGGTAACCCCAACCATGTCATAGAGTGATAGTCATAGAGTCATACAGTGTGGAAACAGGCTCTTCAGCCCCACTTGTCAACACCAACCTCCACTAGTTACACTTGCCCATGTTTGGCCCATGTACCTCTAAACCTATCCTAACCTTGTACCTGTCTAAATGCTTCTTAAACATTGTGATAGAACCTACCTCAACCACCTCCTCCTGCAGCTTGTTCCACACACCCACCACCCTTTGTGTAAAAAGGTTATCCCATAGGTCCCTATTAAATCTTTCCCCCTCACCTTAAATCTGTTCTCTGGTTCTCGATTCCCCTACTCTGGGCAAAGACTCTGTGTTGACCCTATCTATGTTGACATTTCTATCGATGAGTCAGAGAGCCAAATTACTCGCAAATTTCTCCTCATGCAAAGTCCTTCAAGCTGCGATTTCTGGTACGGGTCACAGACTGAAAATTATGAGTCGAAATTAAACAATATTATAAATCTAATTGCTATTTTTCTGAAATGAAACGCCGTAGGTCAGTTATCAATTACAAAATAAAACACGGTGATTACATTTTAGATAGGTTCTCCTCATCGTTCTGACGTTTAGTGATAGACTGGTGGGCTTCTAACATGGTTTTATTAGCTATGGAAAAACCTGGTGTGTCGGATGTAACTGCAGATGCTGGTTTACACTGAAGAGAGACACAAAATGCTGGAGTAACTCAGCGGGTCCGACAGCATCTCTGGAGGAAAGGAATAGGTGACATTTCGGGTCAAGACCCTTCTTCAGAGTTGGAAAACCTGGTGTTTGTTTTTTACTTCCTTAATTGAGAGACAGTTACGTCAGTGTTGCCACTGTGACAATCACCGCCAGAGATATCTGCAAATCCAACACAAACCACAGAGTCTGCCTGGCTCTGTTTGTCTAAACTGGCTACTGGGTTTCCCACAACTTCAAAGCACTTTGATACTTCTAAAGCATTTAGGTCATGAAAGGGGGTCTATAAATGGAAGTGTTTTCTTATTTTTATGTGTTGCTTTTGATAACCTTGCCAAAGGAACCATGGGGCATGAATTTTTATGTCCATATCATAATATGGCTGTGTCTTGGAGATAGATTTCCTTTGCAGACAGTCGTTGCAAAATGTCTGACTCATTGTAAATGTCATTGAAATAGAATCGTCTGACTGAAGTGCTTTCCAGGGCAAAATAGAAACAAGGACATCACTTGAATTGATTGGCATTGCAGGCTCTGTTTTGCTCTTTCACACCACGTTTAACACTCCTTGCCAAAGAAATCTCTCCTCAAATTCGGAAGAATTCCTTCTGCAGACCTGTGAGCCCATATGATACAGAGGCTTTCTAGCTTTCACTACCACAGAAAATAAGTGATATTTTGGACACCAACAACCAGATCACACACTGCAGAACGGTGGAAGCATTCCCAGAATTGTGTCATTAATAAAACCCATGCCCTGTCTCTGGATATCTGGAAGAAGATTGCCTGGTTTGGTACTCCTAGCATAAAGCACATTAAGAAATTGTGCGCATCAGCTCATGATGTTTTACTCATGAATTTTGCTCACCAATAGACAGTCTTGGTGTGTGCCAGGATCATTGAAGTAGTAAATTTCCTTTTAAATGTCCTGCTATAATCTAATAATCCTGTATAATTTGTTTCATCGGTACTGCTTTATTTGTATCACAAGCCTGTCCAGTATTCCACTGCGTTATCAGAAGAGCACAGAATTTTACTTGGTATGATCGATTGAAATTTCAAACTGTTAAATCTGAGTTATTAATGCAGAGTTACTCCAGCACTTTCCTCTGGATTCCAGCATCTGCAGATTCTTCTGTCTACTGTTCATCATCCTTTACTCCAACAGGAACATGCATACCTGGAAGGTTCACTATCACACTTTCAAAAGCATCCTGTTGTCCAGACACACCTTAGCCCACAAACAATCTATTCCAATCAATCTTTGTAAGTTTCTGACTAATACCATCAAATTTGGCTTTGCTCCAATTGAGAAATTTAACTTGTGGACCAGCCCTGCCCTTATCCTTAACTCTTTGAAAGCTAACATCACAACCTAGTCAACATAGTGATAAGGTGAGTTATCATTTTATGCATGTTAGCTATAAGCTACAGTCCACTCATCAATGTGTCGGGCACTTTTATCCAGTAAGAGGTGTTTCACATAAGATTGCCAGTCATTCATACAAATGGTCTGATAAATTATTATGTTAAAAGTACTCCGCCTGACAAACTACTGAAATGGTAATGTGAGAACATTTAATATGATATGAAATAGTCCCTAGACAGAGGTGGTCTCGGGATGTGGAACCAGACACATTTACATTTTCAAGAGTCTTGCAAAGCACATTAAAAGAGTTGTCAACAAATGAGTGAAATCAAACTTTTAATGAATAATATTTAATTGGGCTCAAAAGAATGAGATATTTTCTTAAACTAGACATTATTCTGAGCAAAAAAAACAAAAGGTATGTCAGGCATGATCTGTGGAGGGAATGGTAGGCGTTTTGGGTTGGGACCTTACTTCGGGCTGTCCATTCCATCCACAGATGCTGCCTGACCTGCTGAATTCCTCCAGACTTTTTTTGTTTGCTGAGAATTCCAACATCTGCAGTCTGTTACGTTTCTATGAACATTACTCTGGGTAGAAATTTAGTAATCAATTATCGCTCTTGTATCTTCAGGGATATTTTGATGATTTTTAATTGTGAAATTATGAAAGGAAATAAAATAATACTGCAGAATGTTGTCACAACTGGTGGAGGGTTAATAAGAGAATTATTTGGTGTTGTTGTTCAGTGTTCTGCAGGATGGTGTAGCAAGCTGGTGATTAAAGAACAGATTTTTCAGCACATTGCATGAATCATGTTTGTAAATTGGCTTTCATTGCAACAGAAAGATTGTGAATGAACAAGTTATATTTCTTTATTAGGCTTGTAAAAGGGTAATGGGACATAATTTCCAGATATAATTTAGCTTTTGAGTGATATTTCCTGGACTGTGCCACATACCTGTCATACCAATTCCATGGGAAATTGCTTTGAATCTTCCAGGCAAGTCTTTACACCTCATTAGAAACACACTATCACATAATAATCTAGTTCCCCTGATACACTGTAGGTTAAATTTGTTCTTTAAGCACATACAATGAAACAAACCCAAGATGAATGGACCACCTAAATCGGAAGAGTTAAAGCAATTATTTTATTAAATGATTGATAAAATGGGATATATCTCTCTGGAATCAATATTTATCAAAAGTAAGACACAAAAAGCTGGAGTAACTCAGCGGGACAGGCAGCATCTCTGGAGAGAAGCAATGGGTGGCATTTCGGGTTGAGACCCTTCTTCAGACTGATATCAGGGGAGTGGGTGGGACAGAGATAGAATGTAGTCGGAGACAGTAAGACTGGTGTGAGAACTGGGAAGGGGGAGGGGATGGAGAGAGGGGGAAAGCAAAGGCTATTTAAAGTTAGAGAAGTCAATGTTAATACCGCTAGGGTGTAAGCTATCTAAGCAAAATATGAGGTGCTGTTCCTCTAATTTGCGCTGGGCCTCTCTCTGACAATGGAGGAGGCCCAAGACGGAAAGGTCAGATTGGGAATGGGAGGGGAAGTTAAAGTGCTGAGCAACCGGGAGATCAGGTAGGTTAAGGCAGACTGAGCGGAAGTAAGACTTTTCTCCAGAATAGCTGTCTGACCCTCTGTTACACCAGCTTTTTGCATCTATCTTTATCAAAGGTAACTTGGATGGAATGGAAATGAATACTTCATTTTCACATGTGACAAGGCACAGTGAACATCTCTGCTTGCATACATACCCAAGTTATGCAAATAGTCGGGACATAAATGGCGCTTATAAAGTTGGAAATGCCCCCGCCGGCTTCTCCTTTGTTCTCCCCCCCCCCTTCACAGCGGTCCCCCATGCCGAGACCTCCATTGTTCTTCCCCATCATGATGGTTCCACCACACCCTCATCGACCGACTTTCACTGCTGATATCACTATAAATTTCTAAGCAACATTATTTTTTCATTGGGTTACTGCCCGTCTCAAAACACCACAGACGGAAGGTTCAGACTTTCTTCTGTGACCTGTACAATGCACTGGCCTGGAGTGATTCTGAACACATCTGTCAGCCAAATGAACAAGACATCATCCTGATGAAAAGTATTTAGAAACTTTTCATTCCCCCCCCCTCCCCCCCGGGGAGAGAAAGAGGCAGCAGGATAATGTAGCTTTCATGCCGTGTATATGTGAAGCAAGATAAGGTTTTAATATGGTTTCTGCCATGATGTGCTATTTGAACCCAGCTCTCCTTCTCTTCCACTGTGAGGGTTAATGTTGTATCAATTGGCTTCTCCTCAAGTTCTGGTGGATAATGAGACTGAGATATTTTTACTTATCTGTTGCCAAGAGTTGTGAGATTTTCTGAACAAAGTCCTTCCTCTGGAAGGACCTAAACCTAAAAGGTTAAGACTGTTTCTCACCAGTATTTCTGCTTTGGTATTTCGATTTTCTTGCAGTTTTTTTGTTGTTCTCAGCGATGGATAATCTCAATGTTTTGTTTGTCTGCCAGATGAGCTCCAATTCCAGTATATTCCCAAAAGTGCATTCATCATCTCTCGAATATTATGCATTCACCTCTACCTGCCAGGCAGAAGAAGGGTCTCGACCCAAAACATCACCAATTTCTTATCTCCAGAGATGCTGCCTCACCCGCAGAGTTACTCCAGCATTTTGTGTCTACCTTTGATTTAAACCAGCATCTGCAGTTCTTTCTTACACAGGCAGCAGAGTGATGCAGCTTTTAGAACTGCTGCCTAGTTGCTCCAACAACCTAGGTTCTATTCTGACTTTCAGACTTTAGACTTTAGGAATACAGCACAGGAAAAAACCCTAAGATGCATGTACTCAAGGCATGCCTTCCAGGCTCTGAGAGGTTGCACAAATAGGCATTGAGTTATACATTAACACCAGCAGGAGCGCCGAACGATTGGCAGCCCCGCCAACAGTCTGTTTGTTTTTTCGTCATGTTTTTCATTTTTAGTGCGTTTTATAAGTTTGTGTAAATGTTCTCTGGTTTATTTTATGTGCGGGGAGGGGTGGAGGTCGGGGGAAACTTTTTTTTTCCAGTTTCTTACCTTGCCGGAGATGCGATCTTTCCGCATCGTATCTCCGGTCGCTCTGTGGCCTAACATCATGGAGCTGGAGGTCGCCTCGGACTGACTTTGAGCCCCACCGCGGGGCGTGGACTTACATTAGGTATGTTGCAAAGCCTACCTGAAGCGTCGTTGAAAATCTGCTGCTGCGGGTGTGCGCGATTTTGGCGCCGTTTAGAGGGGGCGGGTTTAAAACGCGATTTTCTCTAGGCTGTTCTAATCGAAGATGTTCAGCCTAGTTAATTATTAACGAAAAATCGCTGGAAGACCCCGTCGCAAAAGCTATTATTAGTTTTAAAGGCCTCGTATAATAGTTATAGTAGTTTAAAAATCAATCTCTAAACCCGCGACCGCCAGCAACCGCAGGGTCTCATAAAGCAAATATCTGAAGTTAGGCTGTATATTTTTACATTAAAAAGGGCTTCTAAAGAACCCTTTATACAAAGTTTAATATTGCGAGTAGCTCATTTTGGGCCCATTATATCCCGCAGTATTTTTCTCGGCATTTGCAGGCACAAATCTACCGCAATGTGAACGTTCTAAACCAGCGCGTTCCACAGGGACCCACTGGAAAGCTGATTTAAATGGGCATTTATTTACAGCAATTGAACACTAAATTCCTTCCATTTGGTCTATAAATTAATGTAAATGAGATTTAAAAATCATGTTTTATTGTGAATTATTTGTGAATATTATTTGGACATTTAGGCTATTTAAAAATGTTAATCATTTATTAAGAAATGGATAGATGTTTAGATCTAGTAATTGAAGTCTGAAATTAGCTACAATTAGGTAACTAACTAATTATATGCTTTAATTTCAGGTCATCCAAGTAAGATTATTTTATATTTGTTTCAGAATGCTTCAATCTATGATAACTGAAAATTTCATTCAGTTCTCTTAATTTTTAAGAAAGTTATGGGCTTTTGACGGTTCACGATCACAGCTTTTTTGTTATGTCCATAGAAAATCAATAGGGAACAAGATGCTCATTTCCGAGTATGAAAATGGCCATAACTTTTTAAATACTTGAGATATGAAAGTGAATTAGGTGTCAAATTAAACTTATTTTTATGCTTTATCTGATGGGATAAATTACAGACTTGATTTTTTAAATCTCAAAATTTTGTAACATTGCTACTTACATCGGAGCAGATCCCTTGCCTGGGATCACTCCAACCGCAGCCTGCGGACATTACATCGAGAGCTAGCAGTCTCAGGAGAGGCCGGATCGGGAGCTCCAACGATGCAGAGGTTCGACAAGCTCCGACCCGGGGTCCGATCGCCCGGCGCGGGGCAGCTGACATCCCCCCGATGCGGGAGCTGATCGCCCCAACGCGGAGGGCCCAAACGCCATCGGCTACGGGAGTCAAGATCATCCCGCCAACGGAAGGTTTCTCCTTTCAGTTGTTTTACATCCTCATTCTACTTATATGCATTTTTCATCAGTTGCAATGCAGAATCTTAACAACACGGTATATTTTTCTGCATTTTAGGCTCCTCTGGAAGGACAGAGGAAAAATGAAACTAACTGTCAATGGCTTCAAGATCAGGTGGTGTAAACGTAGCCACATTCGCACACTCAAGTAATCCAATTAGCAATGCAGGTTGTGCTGAAGGGTGAATGGGCAAATGTCACTCATTGCTGGCCGCAGAGGTTTTAAACGAGAAAAGAACACAGACTGAGGATCGCTAACATGAAATTAGTGAGGAAGTGGTGAAAGGCGAAAGTGTGAAATGGGGAGGAAGAAGGCAATTATTTTCAGTATGCTAATTATTGCTCTGATTTGCTTGAAGCAAGCTTGAATAGACCAGCTGCGATGGTCAATAAGGAGTATTTAGAGACTAGAGATGGTGGGTGGTAAGAGAAAGGGGAAATAGCTTACCAGGGCATTGGAAATGTCTGCATTCTTTAGGGAACGGGGGTTCCCCTCTTCTATTATAGATGAGACTCTCACCAGGGTCTCCTCTATATCCCACAGCTCAGCTCTTACTCCCCATCCCCCCACTCGTAACAAGGACAGAGTCCCCATTGTCCTCACCTTCCACCCTATCAGCCGTCGCAAACAACAGATAATCCTCCAACATTTTCACCACCTCCAATGGGATCCCACCACTGGCCACATCTTCCCATCTCCTCCCCTTTCTGGTTTCCGTAGAGGCCGTTCCCTCTGTAACTCCCTGGTCAATTTGTCCCTTCCCACCCAAACCACCCCCTCCCCGGGTACTTTCCCTTGCTACAGCAGGAAATGCCACACTTGTCGCTTTACCTCCCCTCTTGACTCCATCCAAGGACCCAAGCAGTCTTTCCAGGTGCGGCAGAGGTTCACTTGCACCTCCTCCAACCTCATCTATTGCATCCGCTGTTCCAGGTGTGAGCTGCTCTACATCGGCGAAACCAAGCGTAGGCTTGGCGATCACTTCACACAACACCTCCGCTCAGTTCGCAATAACCAACCTGATCTCCCGGTGGCTCAGCACTTCAACTCCCCCTCCCATTCTGAATCTGACCTTTCTGTCCTGGGCCTCCTCCATTGCCAGAGTGAGGCCCAGCGTAAATTGGAGGAACAGCACCTCATATTTCGCTTGGGCAGTTTACACCCCAGCGGTATGAACATTGACTTCTCCAATTTCAGGTAGTCCTTGCTTTCTCCCTCCTTCCCCTCCCCTTCCCAGCTCTCCCACAAGCCCACTGTCTCCACATCTTCCTTTCTTTTTCCCGCCCCCCCTCCCGACATCAGTCTGAAGAAAGGTCTCGACCCAAAACATCACCTATTTCTTCTCTCCATAGATGCTGCCTCACCTACTAAGTTTCTCCAGCATTTTAGTCTACCTTCGATTTTTCCAGCATCTGCAGTTCTTTCTTAAACATTCCTGGCAATAATGATCACTTCCCATTTCAAAGTTTAAAAATGGAGGGAAATGTATTTTGTATAGCTTTGTTTATTTTAGAGATACAGCGTGGAAACAGGCCCTTCGGCCCACCGGGTCCGCACCAACCAGCGATCCCAGCACATTAACACTATCCTACACACACTAGGGATAATTTACACATACATCAAGCCAATTAATCGGCAAACCTGTACGTCTTTGGAGTGTGGGAGGAAACCGAAGATCTCGGAGAAAACCCACGCAGGTCACGGGGAGAACGTACAAACTTCGTACAGACAAGCACCCGTGGTCGGGATTGAACCCGGATCTACTGCGCTGCAAACGCTGTAAGGCAGCAACGTTACCGCTCAACACAAGGCCCAAAATAAACCCCGACCCTTCCGTAGGATCATTAGAACTAGAACTTATTTCAAACATTTTAAAAAAGTGTGCTAAAATTCCCCTGATAGTGGATGCAGGCGATTTATCTGCGGATTTTGAGGTAAATCTGTATAGCGACACTGATGTAAAACGCATGTAAGTTGAATGAGAACATAAAACAACTCAAAGGAGAAACTAAGCAGCAAAGTAACTGAAACATGCACATCAACCTAATCGCAACCAACTTCTGCAGCGGTATCTGAAGAAGGGTTCTGACCAGAAACGTCACCTATTTCTTTTCTCCAGAGATGCTGCTTCTATTCTAGCACTTTGTGTCTATCTTCTATAACAAAAATATACACGATGCTTTATTTTGATTCATAGATTTGAAGGAAGTGATTTTTGTTCATGCCTGGTTTAAGCTAAGTCATTAGCCTACGGAAATTCAGGGATCACGGCAGGAAAGGGTTAATCAGCGGTTCTCAACGTTCCCCAACACTCATTTGGTACCCATCCATGGCAAGGCTCTGAGTGGCCATTCTCTCATCCTTCCACACAACGCAAGTAGAAAGCCCTATGGCCGGAGTTACGGAGTCTCTGCAGATGGCTCAGTTAAGGTCTGTTCCTTCTTCCTCTGCTTCCTGCTTGCCTGATTGAAGCTAATGCTATTTGCCAATTTGCATGCATGCATGCACCACTGTTGAGATTGTGGTGTCAAAGGCCATCTAATTAATGTCACATTACTACCAACCAGCCACTCTACTTTAGTGCACCATGTATATGCTGCATAGGAGTTGTGCTGTTGCTGGAGTTCGGAGTCGGTCACCAACCAGGTCAGATTCCGATGTTACCGTCCACAAGGCCCACGGCCGAAGCCGCGCGTGTGTGCGCATGCGCATGCGTGCGAGCGGCCGCCAAGAAATTGTGTCCCCCCCATGTTTTGATAACGATTTCCGTGCCTGCGGACAGTTAACTACTGAACCATCCTACTGCAACAAGAGAGCAGTGCTGAACTACTATCTACCTCATTAGTGACCCTTAGACTATGTTTGATTAGACTTTACTGGCTTTATTTTGCACTAAATGTTATTCCCTTATCATGTATCTGCAAACTGTAAATGGCTCAATAGTAATCATGTATTGTCTATCTGTTGACTGGTTAGCATGTAACAAAAGCTTTTCACTGTACCTCGGTACACGTGACAATAAACTAAACTGAACTAAACTGATAGAGTAACCAGAGAGATGAGGTAATGTTTCTTATACTGTGAGTTGTTACTATCTGCATTAGTTGTAAAGGAAATGAAAACAGATGCAATAGTAACATGGATATATAATTGTATTAAAATAATTTACAGCACCATGGGGAAAGAACGGGCGAGTGGGACTGACTGGGCAATTTTTTTAATGAACTGTCACAGACATAATGGACCAGATGGTCTCATTCTGCACTGCGATGTCACGTGTTGTGGGTTCATCTGAACTGATTTCTAGGATGGAGCCATACATTGTCTCACGTAGACTTGAAGCTTTAGATAAACACAACTTTATTTGTGGCTGGCATCTTCAACTGAACTGGTAAAAACAACACCATGAGATAAAACCACATGACACAGTCTCTTAAGGTAGCTGGTCTCTTAATTGCTAACAGACATACCCCACATTGAGGATCAATGATTCCATGATTGCTCGTCAAACTGAGAGGCACATAAAGGCCAGCAAAGTGTGACAGGGTGCAGTAGATATTGGAAATTCAATGATATTGTCGAAGAATATGTTGCAGAATATATTGTGCAGCTGCATTCAGTAGAAATTATTTAAATGGAATACTATTAGGTTGGTAAGACAAAAATCTAAATACATGTCCTTCCTTTGTTATGAGCACACGATTTATGGATACCCTGAGCATATGAATGGATGAGGAGTGGATGTTTCCACTCATGGGACAATCTAGGACAAGAGGGCACAGCTTCAGCTGAGGGTACTGACTGGGTTGACATGCTCACTCTCTGAGTTAGTGAAGCCGGTTGGCGGCCGCTCTTCCCACGCAGGGCTGGATTTATCTATAAGATAGATAAGCTTAAGCTTAGGGCCTCGAGGTCTAGGGGGGCTTCTCAGAGCCGGATTTACCACTAGGCTTCATAGGCTGAAGCCTAGGGCCTCGAAATCTAGGGGGCCTCGGGCCAAGGCAGGACACCTGCCGTTCAACTCTGGGCGGCCCCCCTCTCGATCTCTCCCTCTCCATCTCCCCCCGCCATCCGTATCCGGGCCAGCGGGCTCCGCTCGCTCCTCAACCGCCGGCACGGCAGGCCGCCTTGCACATGCATATTGCTGCGGCCTGCACGTCCTCCCCCCTGCACATGCACACAACCATGGCCAGCACTTCATCGGCCGCCCTTCACATGCGCACTGCAACGGCAACTAGCTGGGCACTTTCTCCCTCGCTTTGAATTGTGGGAGATTTGGCCGCCATGGCTGTCCGGTCGCTGCCTCGCCGCCAGCGCTGAAAACCAAAGCGGAGGGGGCCTCACAAGTGGAACAGCTTAGGGCCTCTCTTCATCTAAATCCGGCCCTGTTCCCACGCCTGTTCAATCTCCCATCACAGCTGTCCCCGAGTTCCTCTCCCACACCCTGTTCCTGGTCCTTTCCAACTTACGAACTGCTCGGGTTATGAACAGTCCTCGAGAATGGGATCCTATCATAACCTGGGGACTTCTTGTAACTTCTATCAAAGAAGCCATTTCAAAGGTTGGTGCACATAATAATAAATTCTGCTGAAGGCAGAAACTGTTAAACTCGCAGATGGATGCTCTGCAGGACCAGGACAGTAAATAGAGTTGGCAAAGAGCCTATTATTGTGAACTGCAAATCCAAACAGGACGCATTCACTGCACTAACAATTCATCCGGGGAGAATGAGGAACAGTGGAGCACAGCAGGAAATTAAAACGTTTTAAGGAAGGATCTGAAAGAGAAAGACGAAACAGTGTAGCCAAAATGGGAAGTATAGAATTAACATCTGAAGGAAAGGCAGAAGCAACTGCAACCAAAATAAGAGTTTAATTTAGTTTAGAGATACTGCACGGAAACAGACCATTTGGCCCACCGAGTCCGGATCGACCAGCGATCTCTGCACACCAGCACTATCCTACACACGAGGCACAATTTCCAATTTCTTTATGCCAATTGGCCTACAAATCTATACGTCTTTGGAGTGTGGGACGAAACCGGAACACCTGGAGGAAAGCTACGCAGGTCACGGGGAGAACGTACAAATACCATACAGACATTTGTGTGAGGGAAGAGAACTCTTCAGTAAAAATGTTCAATTAACATATTGTTTCAGATGTGAAGTCTATTCCAAAAGACCATTTAGCACAGTATCACATGGCGTAAAGAATCACATGAGATTATGACAAATTTTGAAGCAATTGACACCGCAACAGAATGGACATACCAACACGTTCACACACTGATAAAGTCACTGCCACTGAATTCACACGAACATACTGGATGAATTTCTCCCTTTAATAAATTGACAATGAAGTGCAACTGTAACGGGAAGATCAATGGAAGGAAAGCAAGAGTGATTTAAAAAAAAATAGACAAGCTCCATCTTAGATGGAGAGTAGCCATCTAAATGGCCAGCCCTTGCACATTGACAACACTTAAGTGAGGCTTTGCATTTCTTTCTAACCTTTGCATACTTCTAATTATAAGCTGGCACTTCCTGTGCTTTTTAAAGACTGTTGCAGCCATGTGAAAGCGAGGACAGAGGTAAGAATGAGGCCTGGGAACAAATATTGAATTAATCAAGGCGTGTAAAAGTTACAGCTGCATTAAAGATGTTCCAGATGTGAAAACCTATTGAGAAATCAGCCGACTCCACCGGTTCCCATTGATGTTGCCATTGCTATTGCAGTTTATATTCCGAAAGGCAAAAATAAAATGACCCATCTTTTTCTTTCCATCCTCTTGGGTCAACTCATACTTCCTGAGGACACAAGGAGATAATATGGTCCTTCTGGCTCCCTGCCACAAGAGTGGTGTCTCCCACAGTGTTTATTTCAGATTTTTAAAGAATGTACAAACAAACCTTTCAAAAAGGAGCCAATGCTATTAATGGAAATCTCTACGCATGTGAAAGGAGGAAAGAATAATCTGAACGTTTTCTCCTGATATGGCAAAAGAATCTTAATTAAATATTTTACTGTTTAAACTCAATATCTTACTACTTTGCTAATTCATCCTATTTTGTTACTAATTTAGGCTGCTCCAGATAGTTTAGTTGGTGTTCTTATAGGCAGCCTGAGGATTAGTTTCAAAATATTTCACCAGAGAACAAGCCACTGACCCCATACTCACCTTCTACCAAATTCTATAATAACACGGCAGGAATCTGGCAATAACGTCCCCTTGTCATCTGCCCTCAGTACTTATACTTCTTCAAACTAGCTTTTGCAATCTTTCTATACAATAATCTATACAATCTATACAATACCTTTTATTTGTTTATTCTGAGAGGGATTGAGAAAACAATGAGTAGTTTCAGGACATACTTGAATTGTTAAACTGCTTTCTTTTTTCAGTCAAGATGAATTTACTGAATCTACCGGTTGTAAACAGCACTCATTCTTATGTAAAAAAAAAACCATAATAATAATCTTTCACGCTGATTTAGTTATATTTTCATTGTTAGTTGACTTTTTCTTTAATTCCTGGCAATATATTCTGAATTGCAGCTTTTTGGCCATAAAACCAGGCTCACTGTAGTTTGCTGTTTCTCTCTATGTCCGCCTTTCTCCAGTGTTAGCTTTTAGTCAGACTGACTCCTTCCCCCCCCCCCCCCCCCCCCCCCCCCCCCCCCCCCCCCAGCAGAATCCATCAGCCTAACTTGGCAATGATCCTCATTGAACTCAAATGCGTGGAGTTGACACAGTGGCAATGAACATCAAGGATCAGCAGAATGCTAAATTATCATTCGTCATTTGCAGCACTTTCGTCTAGACACCATTCAGAACGCTGATCCATAGGTCCAAGTCTTGCTACCCTGTGAATCTAATTCCCCAAAGGATCTCTTCAAGTCAGCATTTGTAAGATGCATTCCACCTAGGTCCTTCTGTGTGAATCAGTCAGGATCCTATTTGGGTGTGAAGCAGTAAAGGGCCTGTCCCACTTGCCAATATTTCGGCAACTGCCGGCGTCATATCAGTGTCGCCAAAAGATTTTGAACATTTCAAAATCCAGATGTGACAAAAAAATGTTGCGACACTTGAAAAAACACCACGTGCCATACGTCATCAGACCGCATCACCCCGCGTCACCGCCGCATCACGCCGCAAATTTTTTGGTGACCCGATACGTCAGTCAATGATGCCGGCAGTCGCTGAAAAAATCGCCAAATGGGACAAGCTCTTAATAATCCTTATTCGGTGGTGGTGATATTCCCAAGCCCTACTTAATATTTAAAAATAGCTTTTTTTGTAATGTTATCTTTCTCATCTAATCTCAAACTTGCCGTCTTATTTTTGTACGATAAATGTTCATTAAATACTTAGCAGAAAGCTGAAGAATAGGATTGCAGCCAATCCTGAACAAAATATGTAATTTTCTCTCCAATTTTTGTTTAGTAAATTGTCTAATACTTCACTGAAGAACGAGCCATTGTCTCCACGCCTACCTTTTCTAATGTCTGTGCTTATGTTTCCAGTCCCATATACCATTGTCCTGATAGACACAAAAAGCTGGTGTAACTCAGCGGGCCAGGCAGCATCTCTGGAGAGAAGGAATGTGTGACTTTCGGGTCGAGGCCCTTCTTCAGTCTGAAAATGACATCACAGGTAGATGGTCCAGTCTGAAGAAGGGTCTCGACCTGAATTGTCACCCATTCCTTCTCTCCAGAGTTGCTGCCTGTCCCGCTGGGTTGCGCCAGCTTTTTGCGTCCATCTTCGGTTTAAACCAGCATCTTCTTATATTATCTTTAAACCACCTTATTTTACTATTGTCCTGAACCAGTTTGTAGAATAATGGCACAAATATTACAGATAGAAATATTTATTTATTTGTTGTTCAACATCGGCAGACATGTGAATATATCCACTGCTTGGTGTTCTGGAGTCATTGGAAGTAGATGCCTCAACTTTCACAAAATATATTAAGTTATGTACAGAAATTTCCCAAAAGGGAAATTAAAAATGTGAAATTTAAAAAGTTAACAAACGTTCATGTTCCAAATGCCATTCCACACAGAGAGGTTAACATGTACTGTTTCACTTGCATTATACATGCCAATGGTAAAGCCATTTGTTGTATTTTTGTCAAATGTACGGTTCATTGGTGTTTCAGCTAGTTTTAATGTTCTCTCTTAGTGAAGAGGATTGCATTTTAATACATTTGTTAAACTAGTTCAATCTTCTCCTTCTCATGGCAGTGGATGACGAAGAGACCCACACCATTCCAGCATTTGCCACCAGAATCACATTTCTGCCCTTTTGTATTCTGTGAAGGCTAGAAATTACCCAAAGCCTTGCATATACTAACCATGTGGTCAGAAATGTATCCTTTCTTTTGGGAGAAATTCTGCATACCTTAATAGCTAAAGAATCTTGTGCTTGATTGACTAAAATCACAACTGGGAATGTTGTGTCTGAAAAGGAATGAGATATATGGGTAATTTAGCAGTCGCCGGTATGTGTTCTTTTACCATATGTTTGTAGATATTTAAAAATCCTCAATGCTGGGAAAATTCTACATACGTCAACTTTTTCTTTTTCCAGCACTTTGGACATGAATAATCATAACTTTTAGGGCTAGCACTGGCTGGGAAATGCAGACACTTCTGTGCTGAATTGCTGGCATTTGCCCGACTGTCAAAAGTTTGGCACTCTCACACAATGGCAGAAAGCTCAAAGATAGACACAAAGTGCTGGAGTAACTCAGCGGGTCAGGCAGCATCTCTGGAGAAAAAGGATGTGTGATGTTTTGGGTCGGGACCCTTCTTCAGACTGACCTTGCTGCCTGAGCTCAGTGAGCGAGATGCACTGCCACTGCTTTCACATGGAGTCCAATGGAGGACAATTATGTAGTTGCATTTCCCCATATACTATCCATTGAAATCTGCCCGCTGATCCTCTGTCAGGTTAACTAATGTTATCCCACTTTTTAAGAAAAGCGGAAGAGAGAAAACAAGGAATTATAGACCAGTTAGCCTGACATCGGTGGTGGGGAAGTTGCTGGAGTCAATCATAAAAGATGAAATAGCAGCACATTTGGATAGCAGTAACAGGATCGGTCTTAGTCAGCATGGATTTACGAAGGAGAAATCATGCTTGACTAATCTTCTGGAATTTTTTGAGGATGTAACTAGGAAAATGGACAAGGATGAGCCAGTGGATGTAGTTTCCCTGGACTTTCATAGAGCATTTGATAAGGTCCCACATAGGAGATTTGTGGGCAAAATTAGGGCACATGGTATTGGGTGCTGACATGGATAGAAAATTGGTTGGCCGACAGGAAACAAAGGATAAGGATTAACGGGTCCCTTTCAGAATGGCAGGCAGTGACTAGTGAGGTACCGCAAGGCTCGGTGCTGGGACTGCAGCTATTTACAATATACATCAATGATTTAGATGAAGGGATTCAAAGTAACATTAGAAAATTTTCAGATGACACAAAGCTGGGTGGCAGTGTGAACTGTGAGGATGATGTTATGAGAATGCAGGGTGACTTGGACAGGTTGGGTGAGTGGGCAGATGCATGGCAGATGCAGTTTAATGTGGATAAATGTGAGTTTATCCACTTTGGTAGCAAAAACAGGAAGGCAGATTATTATTTAAATGGTCTCAAGTTGGGAAAAGGGGAAGTACAATGGGATCTGGGGGTCCTTGTTCATCAGTCAATGAAAGTAAGCATGCAGGTACAGCAGGCAGTGAAGAAAGCGAATGGCATGTTGGCCTTCATAACAAGAGGAGTTGAGTGTAGGAGCAAAGAGGTCCTTCTGCAGTTGTACAGGGCCCCAGTGAGACCACACCTGGAGTATTGTGTGCAGTTCTGGTCTCCAAATTTGAGGAAGGACATTCTTGCTATTGAGGGAGTTCAGCGTAGGTTCACAAAGTTAATTCCCGGGATGGCGAGACTGTCATATGCTGATAGAATGGAGCGGCTGTGCTTGTATACTCTGGAATTTAGGATGAGAGGGAATCTTATTGAAACATATAAGATTATTAAGGATTTGGACATGCTAGAGGCAGGAAACATGTTCCCGATGTTGGGGGAGTCCAGAACCAGGGGCCACAGTTTAAGAATAAGGGGTAAGCCATTCAGAATGGAGATGAGAAAACACTTTTTCACACAGAGAGTTAGAAAATAGACAATAGGCAATAGACAATATGTGCAGGAGTAGGCCATTTGGCCCTTCGAGCCAGCACCCCCATTCAATGTGATCATGGCTGATCATCCCGAATCAGTACCCCGTTCCTGCCTTCTCCCCATATCCCCTGACCGCTATTTTTAAGAGTTGTGAATCTGTGGAATTCTCTGCCTCAGAGGGTGGTGGAGGCCGGTTCTCTGGATACTTTTAAGAGAGAGCTAGATAGGGCTCTTAAAGATAGCAGAGTCAGGGGATATGGGGAGAAGGCAGGAACGGGGTACTGATTGTGGATGATCAGCCATGATCATATTGAATGGCGGTGCTGGCTGTAAGTGCCGAATGGCCTACTCTTGCACCTATTGCTTATTGTTTATGTCTATTGTCTAAACCTGATGTAGGAACAGCAAACCCATTTATTTGAATACGGTGATTTACATTTTTTTTAATTGATAGTGTTTCTGTTAATGTTCTCGTCCTTAAAAGTTTAGTTTAGTTTAGTTTAGAGACACAGCACGGAAACAAGCACTTCGGCCCACCGAATCTGCATCGACCAGCGATTCCCGTACACGAGCATTATCCTACACACTAGGAACAATTTACAATTTTTACTGAAGCCAAATTCACCTACAAACCTCTATGGCCTTTGGAGTGTGGGGGGAAACCAGAGCACCGTGAGAAAACCCACGCGGTCACAGGGAGAATGTACAAACTCCATAGAGAACACACATAGACAGGATTCAACCCAAGTCTCTGATGCTGCTAAGGAGCAACTTTATCGCTGCGCTACTGTGCCACCCAGAAGTATTTATGTTTTTTAAATCATTAAATTTTGTTTTAATAGAACATGAAACAGTACAGCACAAAAAGCAAGCTGCGCATGGCGAGAATGTCTCCCGGTGAGCTGTGGCCATATCCCAACAGCAGGCCTGGCTTGCCCACTGTGGAAATGGGAACCACCCGGGGGGAAGCCATCAAGCCCGGCCCTTACTCGCCCCTGAAGACCGGGAATCAGAGAGGAGGATGGAGGCGGGTGATGGTGGCAGACGCTGTACAAAGAGCCGGTAAGGGCTGAAGAGGGCCATGCAAGGAGAGGGACGACGGTTCATGCGACAACAGGAATGGAGGCAACAGCTGCAGCGGGCCTTTCTGGCCAGCAGCAGCTGGGACTGTAAAATGGAGCTAAAATGTGACTCTTGCATACAGATTTAGTGCTTTGTTCAGTACATTCTGAACAAACCAGGGGATTGTGGTCATATATGGTGATAGTCTTGTTGATCTGAATGCAAAAAAAGCATTTCACTGTACCTTGGTACACATCATATTAAAAAAAACCATTGAACAGGCCCTTCGGTCCACAATGTCTGTACCAGAAAATGATGCCGACCATTTACATCTGTGAGCTTAAGTAGATGGAAGGCTCTTTTGGATAGAAGATGGGCACAAATGGCTGGAGTAACTCAGCGGGCCAGGCAGCATCTCTGGAGAGAAGGAATGTATTATGTTTTGGGTGAATAGACAATAGACAATAGACAATAGGTGCAGGAGTAGGCCATTCGGCCCTTCGAGCCAGCACCGCCATTCAATGAGATCATAGCTGATCATCCCCAATCAGTACCCCGTTCCTGCCTTCTCCCCATTTCCCCTATCTTTAAGAGCCCTATCTAGCTCTCTCTAGAAAGTATCCAGAAAATCGGCCTCCACCGCCATCTGAGGCAGAGAATTCCACAGACTCACAACCCTTCTTCAGACAAGAATCGTCTTGATCGAAACGTCACCCATTCCTTCTCTCCAGAGATGCTGCCTGTCCCGCTGAGTTACTCCAGCCATGTGTGTCTATCTTCGATTTAAACCAGCATCTGCAGTTCCTTACTGCGCTTTTAGATAGCATCCAAACAAAAATTGTCTGAGAGCATTCTGCGGCCAAAGACATACATTTTAAAAGTGGTTGATTTTGCAAGCTAGATAATAAATATTGGTTGATGATGTGAATCTGGGGGCCATCACAGCTGAACCAGATCCTGATCTTATCTTCACCAGTGTTATCATGGCAACCCAGCACGTTCCTTCATGATACAGTAAACAGGGGTGGGAATAGTGGCTGCTTGTCATCTTAAACTGTCTTTCTCTGAACAATGGTAAATTAATCTTAATATTATGCTTGCGATTCTGACTGATGCCAGTCAATGGCACAGTGTTGTCACTAAAACTGATATATTGCATTTAGAAACATTATGTTATAAAACATTTACAAAAATATTATGATCTAAGAATAAAGAAAATGACCATGGAAGCAAACTATTCTGAGTTTATTCTGATGAGGCACAATGATCCTTACTTTTGATATTCAATGGCAGTTATAATGTTTATCTTGCTGTATGCATTTTGACAATAGGCACCCAATCTTTGGATGATATTTGTTTCATTTTAAGGTAT
Organism: Amblyraja radiata; assembly: GCF_010909765.2. Classification (NCBI taxonomy): domain Eukaryota; kingdom Metazoa; phylum Chordata; class Chondrichthyes; order Rajiformes; family Rajidae; genus Amblyraja; species Amblyraja radiata. Next base: position 111,503,272 of record NC_045956.1, read on the forward strand.
TTGTGTGAAGCAATTTATCATTAAAGAACCAAACAGGACAAATAATTTCTTCCACACCTTCCAATCTTTGCTTGCAAAAGTTGGGTTGTTGTGCTGCCACTGAAAACCATTCTCACTTCTCCTTCATAGATACAGTGGATAGATTCTTGATCAGTGCTAGTGTCAGAAGTTATGGGGAGAAGGCAGCAGAATGGGGTCAGGAGGGAAAGATAGATCAGGTATGATTGAATAACGGAATAGACTTGATGGGCCGAATGGACTAATAGTACTCCTATATCTTATGACCTTATGACCTTATGATAAACTTTTAATGGTGGGCGTAACACATTCCTGTCATTGAGGGTTCATCGGTCCATACTTTGTGAGTCAACAAGCATGTGCGTCTCCAGCTGCAAATGAGCATGTACATTACTGGAGATACTGTCAGCAAAGGCTCATATTGAAGTTAAAAAGAATTTAAACATGTATGAACAGGCTGGACTAATCAAACATCAAATGAAAGTTTTTTGCTTGAAAAGATCCACAAAATCAAAGAGAGTGTTGCTTTGCATAGGAAAATAGAACGGGTACAGGCCCTTCGGCCAACAATTTAAATATCGAACATGATGTCAAGTTAAAGTAATCTCCTCTGACTGCACATGAACCCTATCCCTCTGATCCCTGCTTATCCATGTGCCTATCCAAAAGCCTCTTCAATGCCATTGTTGTAACTACCTACACCATCACTCCTGGCAGCATGTTCCAGGCACCCACCGCACTTTGTGTAAAAAACACCATGCACAACTCCTTTGAACTTTGCCCCTCGCACCTACAAGCCATGCCCTCTAGTCTTTGATTTTATCCTTGCAGACAAACGTATGTTTATTAACTTCATAGATTAAACCAATAGTTCAGTCAATGCCTTCCATCAGAACCTCAGCAGCAATCAATGTCAATATTTTGGTGAAAATGTTGTCATTTTATCATCATTGAGATGGATTAAGAGGATAGATTAACTCTATTACTCACATATAGGGACATGATCATTGGTTTACTGCTCATAAATGCTTTAGTTTGGATGAAACCACTTGTTCCTCAGGCTAGTCCAAACACACAGCTCCTACTGCAACCACTCTGGGAGCATCTCTGGGTAACACACAATCCTTCCTGTTACCAACATTGAGGGGCAATTGTGAAGGAAGTATTTGACACCACAGCTGCACCGTAGCGAGCATTTTATCGGGATGCATCACAGCTCAGTTCGGGATCAGCTCCATCCAAGACCGCAAGAAATTGCAGAGTATTGTGGACGCAGCCCAGACCATCATACAAACCAACCTCCCCTTCCATGAACTCCATCTACACTTCACGTTGCCGCAGGAAGGCCACCAGCATAAACAAGGATGGGTCTTAGCCTGGATACTCACTCTTCTCCCCTCTCCCATCAGGAAAGAGGTACAGAAATGTGAAAATGCATACCTCCAGATTCAGGGGCAGTTTTTTTCCCAGCTGTTATCCGGCAACTGTGCCATCCTATCACCAACTAGAGAGTGGTCCTGACCTACCATCTACCTCATTGGGGACCCTCGCTAGAATAGGTTCTATTTTTTTTTAATATGTTTTTTTTAACCTTATTGCAGAAGACAATGGAAGAGAATGCTGTGTTTGTCCAGATGATTAGAGATTCAAACAAATTCAGGAAACTCAATAATAAATCATGACACTAGACATATATTCTCTCTATCATTGGGTCTCCATGATGCAGTATGTACTATTTATAAAACATACTGCAGCAACTCGCCAAAACCTCCTGGACAGTGTCTCCCCAAAACTGGAAGAGCAAGGATGTGGCACCGACATTTAGTGACCCAATGTGCCTCAGTAAATACCCAAACCCTAGCATCCACTCTGTAAATAAATCTTGATCTGTCGCACTCTTTGGCTAGTTCAATACTTTGATCACATTATTAATGATATAGCAAAATTATATCAATGAATGTATATTGAAATACTGAATATGAATAAATCAGGAAATGACTTCAGAAGTCACGTCCAGTAATCAACAAGCAACAAAGTTAGGAGGAAGCTAGTCAATATTTCAGCTTAACTGTTGTTACAGGCATTCGGGGAAATCTGAACATAATCTTGTCGTTTGTATGATTTGTGTCAGAATAGAAAATGTTCATGATTTGGATTGAGGTAGTATAAACGCTTTAGTTTCAGAGGATTCTAAAACTAGAGGGCATAGGGTGAGTGGGGGTGATTAAAGCCACCTCAGGGGCAGCTTTTTCACTCAGAGGGATAGTCAGTATCCGGAATGAGTTAGATATACTCATGAGGGAGGAAGCTATAGATGTGGAAGTTAAAGGACCTTTGGGACAGATATATGGATAGGAAGAGTTATGGATAGGATATGGGCCAAATGCAAACAAATGTGACTAGCCTCTGGTATCTAAGATTTAAACTACTACTTTGATCTTAATGAAATGTTTGATAATGAACTATTTAAGCAAGATAACATTGTAGGAGCTGAGACAAATATATTGGCTTGGCAAGTGCAAGCTAAATATGATAAGAGATTGGAAACCAGGTCATTAAGTTTCTGCAAGTACCTACTATATAGCTGAACCAACTAATAGCCGACTGCGACAATGACAAAACCCTACAATAGTCACAGGACAGGGAGAAGGGACCCCACTGCAGATTGCCAGTAACACAGAGATTGCGGTAAATCCAGGAGCAAAACTCTTGTCACATGAGGGCAAGAAGAAACACTATATATTCAATTTTCTAGGTCAACTTCAAAGCTTTCCACTGATCGGGATGCAGAATGAGCTGGGTTGGTACAGTGGCACAGCAATAAAGTTGCTGCCTTACAGTTCCAGAGATTAGGTTCAATCCTGACTGTGCATTCTATCTGTACCGATTTTATATGTTCTCCCTGTGACTGCATAGGGATTTTTCTGGGTCCTCTGGTCTCCTTTCACATTCCAAAGACCTGCAGGTTTGTAGGGCTGCAAATTGTCCCTTGTGTGTAGGATAGAACCAATGTATGGGTTATCATTGGATGGCACGGAGTCAGTGGGCTACAGGGTCTGTTTCCACGCATTATCTCTAATGAAACAATATAGGCTAACCAAATGCAAGAATGCCCAATTTTAGATGTTAGATCCCTGCTAAGCGGACGCAAGGTGCCTAACGTCAGTTTTATGTCATAATCAGGAACATTCGGATGATGTTTAACCCAACTGAGCCCTGCACATTCAATTATGTTTGGGCACATGATTAGGGTGTACATAATTGTTGTCCATAGCCATGTTAAACCTGATAAAAGAATGCAAAGCTATCAAATGTTGTTTCCTTTATCTTAAAATTGAAATCTGTTCATATTCTGCCTGCTTCTCCCAGATTCATTGTCAAGATAAATTATAGTTAAACGATGCAGAACAGATTTTGATTCTTGATTATATCCTGAGCTATTTCAAATAATTCCAGCGAACATCGAGTGTGCAAAGGTTATCAGGCAGAGTTCCTGCTTTGATGTTTCCTTTGATAACATTAAGTGAAGTTGGTTGTGATAACAACCAGAATTGAAAAGTCTAAGGATGCTCAATATGTAGACGCACATGAAGGAAAACGTGACTAGATGACTGGTAGCATTGTGTGCCATCTTCTGAAGAGGAGATGGGAGAAATATTAATTGCGGATTCGATATTTTTGGATCGATTTTTCTCAGTGGTGAGACCTGGTGTATGTTTGGAACTGATTGCTTGCTGGGCTACTCCAGGTGCACCAATGGCTCCGAGCCACCACAGGGGCAGGAAAGACTGGCCAGTGGAAGAGGCTCTTGGGAGGACCAACAATTGGGAGAGGCAGAGCTCTTGGGGCAATGGCCTAAGTTAAATGCATAAAGATAAGGTGGTCCCTCCATTTCATGAGCTAACAATATCCATAGTATATACAGTACTCTGTACAGCTAACAACAGCACTGAATTCTGACATAAAATCTTTAATCAACAGGGTATATTCTTCAAGAACCAGAGGACATAGGTTTAAAGTGAGAGCAGGAAGATTTAATAGGGTCCTGCAGGGCAATTTTCGAACAGCCGATGGTGTGAGTATATGGAACGAGCTGCCAGAGGAGGTAGTTGCGGTAGGTACTATAACAGTGTTTACAAGACACTTGGACAGGTACATAGATAGGAAAGTTTTAGAGGGATATGGGCCAAATGCAAGCAAATGAGATGAAACTAGATGGGGCATCTTGGATGGCATGGAAGAGTTAGACCAGAGGGGGCTGTTTCCATTCTGTATAACTCTATGATTCTATGACTAAATTGGCTCTCAGCCCAGCAACAGAGCAATGGCCACTATGATTTGGATGCTCCATTTCAAACGTCTTTATCACTATGGAAAGAGTAGGTCAAATTCTCATCTACCCTTTTGCTATTGTGTTCATAGTTTTGAACTCTGCCATGATACTCGTTCATATAAACACTCACCCTGATATTTCTATCATCAGGGTTGGACTGCTACTAATTAACTGTGCAATATAAAATAATCTTCTGAAAGTCAATCATCGGGATATTAAACAAAAATTGAACCTCACCTCTCTTCCATCTCACGTTCCTTGTAATTAGAACCTTTATTGCAGCACAGATTAAAAACATTCCATTGAATATAGGGACCAGCTGGGCCTTGATGTATCACAGTTGCTGATGTGTCAACCTGCTGCTAAAGGTCATCATGCTGTGAACCTTGGCCTGCAAGGTCACATGATGCTGCCTCTTCCCTATGCTGTGCTCTGACCCTTAGATTATCGCCTTGTGCTACAGAGAAATGCAAGCCCTTCATTGCAGATTTTAGCATGAAATGGAAACGCGCTTCCATTGTCCTGCGTTTATTAAAATTTATAAAGGGGCTGATTTCTCCGCAACAAAGTGCCTTTTTGACCTGATTATGTTCCATGTGGAATCTGTCTACTACTGCAGCCTTGAGGCGTTGGATCTGAACTCAATTGCCTTTTGTTGTAAATCATCAAATATATCCTCTTTCTACTTTTAATTACAAAAAGTAAGTTCACATTTCTGCACGCTATAAAACATTTGAAAGTAAATGACTGGAATCAGCAAAAGTGAATACACTGCTGTTTAATGCTGTTAAACAGTCCAGCGGCATGTACGGATGGAATTCCTTTCTCCTACACGGCCCACACTTTGTATGACTCCAGTTCCGCACAAATGTCCTTTGATGTGGTCTAGCAGGAATATTAACAATCACAAGAGACAAACCACTCGATCACAACCTTGGTACCAAATCCAAACCTGGCTCAGGTGACCTTATTGATCTTTGGTCTGGTGCAAAAGTTGGTAGAGCTGTTTCACAGACTGGTACTTGTATGGCTATTATTTTGTCCGCATGATTTTTGAGTCATGGACCAGAGTCCTTCATCAAAATCTGTGGATCCTGAGCATTTTGGTGTAACGTAGACACAAGGAAATGCAGGTGCTGGTTTATGAGAAAAAAACTCAGCAGATCAGGCAGCATCTGTGGAGAACATGGATATGAGACCTCACCTATCCATGTTCTCCAGAGATAGACACAGAATGCTTGAGTAACTCAATGGGTCAGGTAGTATCTCTGAAAAAACCTGACCCACTGAGTTATTCCAGCACTTTGTGTCTCACCTTGGTATAATGTCAGGTTTGTGCCTGGGTGTTCACAACCTTCTCCATTATTGCATCTGTCTCACTCTATCTATTCGCAACACTTTTGGTCCTGCAATTATTCTTCTGGCTCAACATTTTGCCGTGATTGTAGCCTTAAACCACTTCAGTGTTACTCAATGAAACTCTCTCCTCCTTTCTCACATGTTCACCTCTAGCTTCACTGCTAAAAAGTCCTCCTGTATGATGAAAAGCTCGGACTACATCAATTTCTTTTTTACACCTCTGTGAGATCATATATAATATCCTTATAACTATAAAACTCTGATCTTGGATGTGTGTGTGTGTGTGTGTGTGTGTGTGTGTGTGTGTGTGTGTGTGTTTGTGTGTTTGTGTGTGTGTGTGTGTGTGTGTGTGTTTGTGTGTGTGTGTGTGTGTGTGTGTATGTGTGTGTGACCACATCTACTCAAAAAAAAAACCGACAACCCTCAAGTTATTTATGAAAATGTTCACAAATCTGAAATGTCTTTGAAAGTAGAAACCGAGCAGCTTTGGCTGATGACGTCACAATGGCTCTGCGTGCTGCGGGCCCTGCGTGCTGCGTCTGCGCTGCGAGTGATGTCTCCCCGCGAGCTGCTGCCGCCCCCCCCCCACGAGCTGCTGCCCCGCGAGCTGCCGAGCCCTGCGAGCTGATGCCACCCCAGTGAGCTTCCACCCCCCCCCCACGTGCTGCCCCAGAGCCGTGAGCTACCACCCCCCCTCACTCCCTCTACCCTCTCTCCCCCTCCTCTCTATCCCCTCCCCTCTCCTCCTCTCCTCCCTCTCCCTTTCTTCCCCCTCATCTCTCTCCTGCACCCCCTCACCCCTCCCCTCCAGCCCCTCTCCCCCTACCCTCCTTCCCTCCCACTCTCCCCTCCCCCTCCCCCTCCCATCCCCCAATCCCCCCCTTCCCCCTACCCGCTCCCTTCCCCACTCCCTCTCCCATCCCTCCTCCTCCTCCTTCCCCCCACCTCTCCTCCTCCCTTTCCCCCCCTCTACCCCCTCCCCCCCCTCCCCCCCTCCCCCTCCCTCCCCCCCCCTCTCTTCCCCCCTCCCTCTGTCTCTGACTTTCTCTCCTTGTCTCTGCCTCTCTCTCTGCGAGTTGGGGGCTATGCGTCAGTGGATAGTGTGGGTATAGGGTAAAGAAGCCAATGAATAATATTAATATAATATCAAGAGGGGTGGTTAGTGTGTGTGTGGGGAGGGGTAGTTAGTGTGTGTGTGGAAGGTGGTTAGTGTGTTTGTGTGACCCGCAGCCCCCCTCCCCCCCGCAACCGTGCATTTGGGGGACGGGACCCAACGGGTCCCACTTGGTCTAGTATAATATAAATATAATGTCTACTGGCTCTATTTTACATTCATGACAATCCAGACATTATTGAGACGCATTTTTGATAAATTTCATTAAATGTTATGTACGCCATTTTAAAATAATAATTAATATAAATTGTCATGTTGCTTCTTCTTGAGTTAATAGTACAACTAAAGTTTATTGCCTCAGAATATTTAAAAGTATGAATGCCACATTGACCTTTTCAAACTATTTCCATAAAAGGTACTGTGACATCATATAATGAAAGGTCATCAGGTTTAATCCATGTCAGAATTAAGATTCTCTTGTAATAACATTATTTTAGCTGTAAAATAACTGTTAGCACAACTGTCAGCTAGAAATAATGTAATTCATTGACCCCATGCTAAAATGTTCTTCTCAGCTCCAACGAAGGAACAAATTATACGTTCTTCAATTTTTCACATTACTTACATGAAAGAATATAACATAATTGCATTTTATTTTATGCTTTTCAGGATATAAACTTGCAGCTTTAAATGCTCTAATTTTCACTCTGTTCTAAATAATCTTTCCTGACCTCAGGATATCCCAAACCACTTTACAACAATTTAACCACTTTTGAAATGCAATTGACCTATATTCTGGGAATCCTGGCAACTTCCATAGGCAGCAAGGGGATAATGAATAGATAATATTTCAGTGAGGATAAGTGAGTATGTTGAAGAAGACCTCTCCTACTCTTTAAAGGGTGCTTGTGAATCTTTCATGTCCATAGTCTGAGAGAATTCATGGGCTCAATTTACAGGAAGATGGTATCTCTGATTATGCAGTACTCCCTGAGTTACGGGTCAGGTCAATCACATGCCTGACAGCAGACTCCCAAAACATTACGAGTTCACTCTGAAGTAGGATCCCACCCAAAACATCACTCCTCAGATGCTGCCTGATCCACCGAGTTACTCCAGTATTTTGTGTTTTACTCAATATTTCAGCATCTGCACTTCCTCGTGTCTCCATTCTGAGCTCTCTCATGGGATTATGGGGCAGATAGAGCAAATGTTTCAAGGATGTGCTCAATCATTTTGGCTATCTCTAACCCATGACCTGTGAAATAGAGATGGAATATTTGGGATGGCAATGAGAACCTTGAGTCCATGCATTAGGAGCACAACAGAGCCAGAAGGAATACACCACCACAAACCACTCACTTGCCCACCCCCTCAAACACCTCTTGACTCATCTGTTGAACAATCTGTCATTCCCACATTGGTCTCATCAATAACCAAAGAGCCAACAAAACTGGAGTGAAAGCATGTCATCCTTCACACAAGGGACTGTAAAAATGATTCATCTAGGTGTGGGACTTGAACCACAATCCTCCATCTCAGAGGCAAGGCTGCTAACAGAGGTTGAAACCTGAAGTGAGCATTCTTAGATTATGTACACCACACATTAAGGTCGTTCTAGATATGCATGGTGACAGGATTATCTGACCAATCCAAAATTCAATTTCTCTGTACCCGAGTGGCAATACGTTTCTTTGTAGCAGTCATCCTCATGATTTTTACTCATGAGCTCCATTGATCTTGTGTAGAATTCTGGGCAAACTGACCAGGGCTTAATTCATACAAATATCTGATAGTTGTGATCAGGACTCATCCCATGATCTCGGCCACTCTATGTCTTCACATACAAGTGTGCATGCAAGAGGGAATGAGAATGAGACAAATTACAGAGCTATTTAATTACCTTAAACAGAAAATACAACAAAAAACGACTTTTGTACAAACATACTCAGCAAGAAGTGGAAATGCAGAATAATTACAACACATACACACATATTCAGTCAGTCATAAATTGAGTCACTCTGATTATGTATCTCGGTTCTTAATATATTTTCAGTCAACAAAGGAATCAGGAGACATCTTGGCCTATTTTCTCAATTTGAATGAAAAGAGAGAAAGGTATTTTGGTCCCTTTCAGCTGACCCGGCCCCAATAAATTAACTGATAAGACTCACAATGCACAGAATGGGTGCAACATTGAGTTCTACAGCGTGGATTTACCGTGAAGTGTGGAAGATGCTTCATTTCCAAGGTGCCATCTAGTACATTAACATATGAGGGATGACACACTGACTAGATAAGAAGCTGGTGAGGGCATTAAAATGTGTAACTAATTCTTCTGTCAGTGCGCAAATTTATGAATGGTATGTTTTAATCATTTAAAAACAAATTGTGTTGAGGTATGGGAAAGGGAGGACCTTCCATTTCCGGTTTCAGCATCAACCTTCCGTGATAAAGTATCTATGTAACTAGGAGTGCAGCAGTTCAGATGGTGCCTCACCATGAGGTTTGCAAAGGAAGTTGGGGATGAGCAATAGCGTTGGCATTGCTAGTTATGCATGGAATTATCAAACATGAATCACCAGACAAGTATTTGGATGCTATCAATACGACTCTACCCTGTTCAATAATGTGCTTTGGTCACTCTCATTGAAGAATACGGATAGTCCTCCACTTTTTACAACAGACTTATTGCACCAATGTGGCATTGTTGACTTCTTTACTGCATGTTCTTTGATTAGAAGCATTATTGCACTACGGGCTCCCTAGAAACTCAATTGGAAATGCACCAACTCATTACAAGTCAGCTCTGAGAGCCAGGAGACAGATGAGACTAAGTTGTCAACTTGTTCATGTCCTTGGGATAGGAGAATGGAGTTTGCTGAAAGAAAGATCACATGGTGTTGCTTTGTTTGGGTTTAGGAATCTCTGGCTCACATACAGCCCAATCCTATGTCCCATTTAAAAAAAAGCAAAACCTGAAAAAACACCAGACACACTTTCAACAATTCTCAGATGGAACTGGGAAAATAAATTGGGATTATACATAAAATGGCTTAGTACCAAAGGGCCAATGCATTTGAATCGTTAACTTGTCTGGGACGTTGGCACTGAATGTTTCAAGGCAGACTGTTCCGATTTTGCAGGAAATAGTTAAAGGTATCTGATTATGTTCAACTCCCATGTCCACAGTACTTAACCTTTGTATTGGGAATCTGCCTGGTTTTGGACACAAAATAAACCTGTGAGTACTTCTTCCATCGAATAATTAAAACCAGGCGACAAAAGAAACACCCCAAGCATGTAAATTAAAATCATTAGGAAATAGCCAAAAAAGCAGATTGTGATGTGAACAACCACTGTGTATGGAAATTCCCGATGAAAAGAAGGTAGAAGAACAGCAGTATAAAAATGCAAAGATATACAGATTTTGCTATTTACCCCCTGACATTTGAGCAATGCAGCATTTGTTCCTTCAAAACAAAACAGCATCCTTTCCCACACAGCAATTTGGCACAGTGACTGATGAATTAAGAAAGCTCTGTCAGAATGTAAATCTTTGCTAAACTCTGCACCCAAGAATATGTCTTTAAGCATCAGAGATTTGTATGCGGAGAATAAAGAACTCAAGCTGCATTCTTTGAAGTCCACGCTTGGAATCCTTGACCAAGTAAAAACACTCCGCATATGTTAATTTGAAAGGTTGGACACTTTTTCAGAAATTAATGAAAATTTTCCCACACACTGGAGTAAGCCAGCTCTATTCATACCGAGACATAACCATTTATAGCCAATGAACATCATATTCTGCATCCACAGATGTGATAAGTAGCCTCCAGAATGTGCACACAGAAAGAGATTACGAAGTAAATTGAAATGCTAACAAAAATGCAATTACATTTCTACAAAAAACAATATAGTTTCATATTTCCTATTCATCATCTGAGAAGCAATGCCTGACCACGGAATGAGCTGAAGAAATATGACAAATTCCAAAAGTAACATACAGATCTACTCACCAGCCTTCCCTTTTTCTGATATCATCGGCATTGCCTACAAAAATATATTAAAATAAAGAAATAAATAACATTATAAACTACTGTAGATGATTTAGCACAATATGGTAAGCCAATTTTCAGACTGTAATAAGCTAAAATTTGTTAGAATAAAATTTGCACTGGTGTTTTGGTAACTCCTAAATTTAGAAGTTCCTAAATTGGACGGTCCCTATGCAGGGACAATTTCTTTCCCTCCACAGATACTGCTTGACCTGTTGAGTTTCTCCTGCAAAATATAAGGAACTGCTGATGCTGGAATCTTGAGCAAAGCACAAAGTGTTGGAGGAGCTCAGGCTGAATTGGGATGCACAAACGATCTGCTGGAGGAATTCAACGGGTCAGTCATTTTCTTGCCATTGGTGAGGTGAAGTAATGCTGGAAACTCACTCTGCATACTTGATAAATCTCATTATCAGAATTTAAGGACTCACAAACAATCTGCTGGAGGAACTCAATAGGTCAGGAAGCAGTGGAGAGAATGGATGGATAACATTTCATGTTGGGACCCTTCTTCAGGCTGAAGTGGCGCAGCGGTAGAGTTGCTGCCTTACAGCACCGGAGACCCAGGTTAAATCCTGACTACGGGAGCTGTCTGTATGGTGTTTGTATGTTCTCCATGTAACCTCTTGGGTTTTCTCCGGGTTCTCCGGTTTCCTCTAACGCTCCAAATTTTTGCAGGTGTGTAGCTTAATTGGCTTTGGTAGAAAAAATGGTGAATTGTCCCACGTGTGTAGGATAGTGCGAGTGTACGGGGTGATTGCTGGTTGGTGCAGACGGTAGGGCCTGTTTCTGCGCTGTCTAAAGATCCATTGTGTTCCTGCTGCACTTTGAGTTCCTCCAGCAGAGTGGTTCGGCAAGTGTACAGAGTGAACTTCCAGCGCCACTTCACCTCACATGTGGAGAGATTATGTCTACTTCTGCCGCTGGCTGAGGTACACATTCTTGACTCAGGCAACACACTGGTGAGGTGTCCAATCACCTCTATAGTTTGTCCCTATTCTCTGTCTGGGTGGTGTTCCTAGAGAGGAAGAGGGCCATTCATAACCCATTTTAGTTTTAATTTTATCTTCATCATTATTCTTTCAAAGTTTTTTCAAAGAAAAAAGGACCGTTATTGAAATTAGACAATGACAGTTAAAATTGCAGAAGAATGGTATTTTCTATGATCGTGGAGTTATTTGAAGAAATAGAATTTGAATTTCATTTAATATCAGGCAGCACAATTTGGATGTTGCAACCTTTAAAAGGAAGCAGCAATGGAGGGAGTTGAAGAAAAATATGCACAGTCTGCATATTTAATTTAACTACAAGAGGTGATGAGTTCATCCCTGAACTGTGTACCAAGCTGATGTAAACGTGTTTCGGCTTCAAAATCAGAATCCCAACACAGAATCATAGAGTCTCAGAACTGTACAATATATAAACAGACCCTTCGGCCCTTCACGGTCATTCTGACCTTTATACCTTCTACACCAAACCCATTGGCCAAACATCTGAGCATCTCTGAAGAGGCAATTTGGAAACTTTTGGATTCCTGACTGCCAAGGGGTTAGGAGCATAGTTGAAGTTAGAAATCTTCCCCAAGATAAGGAATTATATCTTTTTTTTGTTATTTCCAGAAACACACCATTGGACGAGCAAGAGTCCCAGTCTGTTAATTTGGGGACATGAGTTTCAATCCCATTCTAGCACCTGAGGTATATAAATTCAAGTAGTTACGTTAATCTGGGATTTCTTTAACAAAACATACATAGGCAATAATGGCCACAAAACTACAGGGTAATCGCACAATTGGTTCACAGAAGGAAGCCAATCCTTTTCCAATCTGGTCTCAGAGAGAATCCAGATGTACCTCTGAATCACCCTTTGAGATGCTCAGTAGAGGATGGACAATACATGCTTGCTGGTGATGAGAGGATCAGGAGATCATTAATTAATCTGTACATGTCAATCAATTAGCTTGGGCTGCAATCTATACATGCGCTGTGTAACATTAGGGTCAATCGGATCATGTCCAGAGGACTCATTAACCTGTTGTTCGCGTTATGGCCAACACGAATTGTCTGTCATCATGTCTACATCTTATGTTTCTTCCCTACACCAGATCTGCGCTCAAAGAATCAGCCACAGCACGCCTGTAGTTCCTGACCTGAAATATTAACCCTGTTTTTCTCTCCATGGATGTTTCCTGATCTGCTGTGTTTACAACTTTTTCTGTTTTTTGTCCAATCTTTAAGGGCCTGTCCCACTAGCGCGACTTTTCAGCAACTGTCTTCGAACTTCAAGCTCGAGGGCACTCGCCTGAAAAACCTCGAGCTGGATCTACCGTCAGCGATGAAACCGCAAGCCGGATCGACTGTTTGCACACACATACACACAAACACATCGCAAAGGCGGGGGCCAGGGAAAGCGGGGGAGCGCTGTCTGAAATTCACACCGCGATGAACAGGAAGGTAAAAAACAGCTGGCACAGTTACGGTAAGTCCTTTAGAGAGCGTGGAGAGGGGGGGGGAAGAGAAGGTGAGACAGGGGAAGAGAAGGGGAGAGAAGGGGAGAGAAGGGGAGAGAAGGGGAGAGAAAGGGGGGGGGGGGGGAAGAAGGAGTGGAGATACTTTAAAGAAGCCAGACAACTTTTAATAAAGTTTAGCGGGCATTTAACATTACCGGTCGGTTTACTTACCTTTTTTTTCTCAACGAGCTTTACCTTCAACTACCCTTGATTACCTTTGATTGCTTTTGATTACCTATGAATACCATTACGACCTACTATGACCTACCTCAGCTAAACCTACGAGTAAAAAATATACATTTTTTCCATGGTGACCTTTTTTTACACGTAGGCAGTTTTCAGCATGTTGAAAAAAATGCTGCAACCCAGCTGAGGTCTCGTGTATGCGGAGACTGCTCACGAGCATGAAGGGGAGTTACAAAGATCTCCTAGGACCTATACATGGTCAATTAACTGGTGTATATCATGTATTACATGTATAAATGTATAAATCGTTCTTACATTCAGGAACATGGTTAATTAACTGATGACATTATTTCCCTGTCCTAAAGGCCTTTGTTTTAGCTGGTGATTACATCTATTCCATCCCTCCCTCACAAAGATGTGGGATTTCAATTCGAGCGCACTTGTTTGAATAGATGCAAGCGGCATGTACAGCTTCTCTCCTGGGCGCGCAATACATGAAGCCAATGAAATGACACACCTGTCACACCAAAGATAGGCACAAAATGCTGGAGTAACTCAGCTGAAGAGGCAGCATCTCTGGAGAGAAGGAATGGGTGGCGTTTCGGGTCAAGACCCTTCAGACGCACTCTGAAGAATTGTCTCGGCACGAAACGTCACCCATTCCTTCTCTCCAGAGATGCTGCCTGTTTTGTGCGTGGGAGCGTTCCGCAAACACCGAGACGGTAATAAATAAACCATCTGTCCCTGCGGCCGGGGTGAATCACCCTGGTGTGGGTGTCAAAGTCTGGGGGTCGGAGGGGGGGGGGGGGGATCACCCTGGTGTGTAGGTTGGGGTCCGATGGCGGTGACTGTGGGACACTCCTGTGGGTGGAGACGGAGGAGAGAGAGACGGGGGAGAGAAGGGAGAGAGAGAAGGGAGAGAGAGCGGGAGGGGGGTGGGAGAGAAGGGGGGGGGGGAGAGAGAGAAGGGGGAGAGAGAATGGAGAGGGAGAGGGGGAGAGAGAGAAGAGGGGAGAGAGAGGAGGATAGAGAGAAGAGGGGAGAGAGAGGAGGAGAGAGGGAAGAGGGGAGAGAGAGGAGGAGAGAGAAGGGAGAGAGAGAAGGGAGAGAGAAGGGAGAGAGAAGGGAGAGAGAAGGGAGAGAGAGATGAGGGGAGAGAGAAGGGGAGACGGGAGTGTGGGGTTCATTTTCCCACACAAGCCATAGGTGACTGGGCAGTCTGAACCCAAGCACCAAGTTGAAAGCAGCTGAAGGTGCGCATCGCTCGGGACAGCTCCCATTCTCCCACGGCCACCCTCCGCGGGCTGCGGGGTCGGATGGAACGGAGGTTTGGGACAATGTTCATGCCTTCACAGTGATGTGATGGACGCGGGGGTCTGGACCAATCGTTGACAAGTCCCGCCCCCCCGGCAACGTCAAGTCCGTTATTGGACGTTTCTGTTGAGCGGCAGTCGGTCCTTTGGCTTGTAGGCGACACCGCCTTTCGGGTACGTGGCGTTTCGACAGTGCGGCCATTCGGTAAGTTTGCTTTTAGGCGACGCAGCCTTTTGGTTTGTTGGCTTTTAGGCATCCCGCCCTTTCGGTTAGTTTGCATTTAGGGGTCCCATCCTTTCGGTTAGTAGGCGTTTCATCTTCGGACTATTTCGGTTCATTGGCGTTTCGGCCTCGTTTCTATTCGGTTCTTTGGCTTCGGCCTCTCGTCTGTCGGCGCCGCGTCCGGGTACCCTTGGACATAGATTGCTGCTGTCTCAGAGCATTTTGTCATTCTCTCCTTGTTGCACTTCTGCTTGTGATGGGAGTTCTCTTCAGAACTTTCCTGGCAAGGTGGTAGGTGTGTCTATGTCTATTAGCACAATAACCTGTCTGATCCACTGTGGATGTGCCTCAGGTGAGGTTCTTAGGATTATTTATTTTATTGCAGCTTTCTGTCTCTAAGAGACTTGAGCAGCAATTGCATTACCATTGAAATAGCATTACCATCCCAAATAGTTGTATTATCATTTAGATCTGAATTTTGTAAAATTCACCACAATTTCAACAGGAATATATTTTACTTCAAATTGTAAAGTCTTATATTCTTTTTTAACAGCATCCAAAAGGCTGATCAACCAACAGGCACTCTTTGTTATCCTGTAATTTCTGGTGATATCAAACTTAGGTGTGGCTGTGGTAAAGGATCATTGGAACAATGGCAATGTTGGTGCACTCTAACTGTCCAAGACAGAGTATCATGAGGAGGCAGGAACATCGAGGTCTTCCTATATATAAAAACCTATTTTGTTACAAAATTATCTACTTTTTTTTTGAAATACAAAGAACTGCAGAACCTAGTTTGCAAAAAAGGACATAAAGTGCTGGAGTAACTGTGGATCAGGCAGCATCTCTGGAGGACACGGAGGGATCCTACATTCGCCAAAGATGTTGCCTGAAGCGTTGAGTTACTCCAGCACTTTGTGTCTTTTTTTGTCCTTTTCTTGTTGGTTTATTGTTAGATGTATACTTTAGACTGATTTTAGAGATACAGCGTTGAAACAGGCCATTCGGCCCACTAAGTTCGCGCCGACCAGTGATCCCCAAACTCTAACACTATCCTACACATTAGGGACACTTTCAGAATTTTTACTGATTTTTTTACCATAGCCAATTAACCTACAAACCTGTACATCTGTGAAATGTGGGAGGAAACCGGAGCAGCTGGAGACAACCCACGCAGTCACATGGAGAACGTACAAACTCAATACAGACAGCAACCCTAGTCAGGATCGAATCCCATCTCTGGCGCTGTAAGGCAGCATCTCTCTTGCTGTCACTGTGTCGCCCTAGCTTTATAATCATTTCAACTGTAGTTTTTCTTTGATCTTCACGGCTTTTATTCCTTTTAAATTTTACAAATATATATTAATAAGCCACTCTCCAAATACAAGTTCCAAGTCCACCACCTGTTTTATCTTTTTCTCCTTTCCCTCTCACTCACTACCCAGCCATACATTGGGAATTCAGGAACTCCCCACAGTATGACATGGTTCTGTTCCTGAGAACTAGTCATAACTCCAATAGTTCACAAGTTGGATATGCACCTGCCTGGCAATGTATTTTAAGGGCTAATAGAGACTAACCAAGGGTGTAGCTATAGTGAACCCAGGGTGTTTAATTCAACCATTGCCACAAACCAAGTTCCCACGGCCTGTATAACAGCTGATGAATCTACAGTAACACACTCCCCACATTCATTCAAATGTACAAGTAGGAGGACCTGTACTATTCTCCAGTATCTCATACAAGTATCATGCACGTGGTTCATGTATGAGGCCAAAAAGCTACTGCAAACAAAACCCAGTTACGTAGCAAATTCGGAAATTACCAACTTTGCTCACTAAGTTGAAAGATGATGTATCAGATGAGAAGCAGATGAGACTATCAGCAATATGAAAAAGCAAGTCTGTAACACTATTTAGGATTGAACAACTTAGGTAAAACCAAACTAGTAAAAGGTTATTATTTGACGAGTGATCATTGGTGATCAATACGTGGAACAGATTTTTAGTTGAACTATTGATGGAAACGTTTAAGAAACAATCTGATACTTTTATAAAGGAGGGGACAGTCATTTCTCTCTGAATAACTGCATTATGGGAATGGACTGAATGACCTTCTTCATCAGTAAGTTTCTTATAATCGTGTAAAGAACATTCTGCAGCCCAGCTGCGAGTAAATCAATAAGATGGTCAAATCTCTTACATCCCTTCAGGTACCGAGCGGGATAAGCTAATACCAGAAAAACAACAAAGCCCTTGGTATCAAAGGCAATGCCTGCTTACATGCTGGAGTGTGCTTTTGATCTTCTTGCATTTCTCCAGGCAACCAAGATTCAGCATGAAGGCAAAATGACCCATCTGGCCGTCTGGTGTCCATGCTCCACATGTGTTTAATTTAGATTTCACAGGTCCAAGGAGTGCAGCATTGCAAATGCCGAAGGCTCAGATCATTACGAGTAAGCTGGTCCCATTCTGAATAAATCATAATTTAAAATAATATTATAATGGTTGGGGCTCAAGCAGTCTGTATCTGCTGTTGAAATTGCAAAGAGCCTCCTGAAATGGTATTTTGCTGCTCACACTTGCTTTTTAAATTGCAGTGTATTTTCTATGGAAGGTGAAGTGCATCCAGGCAATTCTGCATATTATTTTTGCTTAGTTTCATTCAGGTTTGAAGTTATTATTTATAGTGCAATTCATTCACAATATCGACTAAAGGTCAATGAATGTAAAATAGCTTTCTTACCTAGGAGTATTGAAAGAAAATAACCCCATGCACAAGTTGACTTTGTTTTATCCATATTTATGACCCTTTCTGAAGTAGAGGTTAACGTTATCATCTAAAGTTAACGTTATCATCGACTTTGAAACTTCCACAGGCCCAGTGTACACAGCCTTTTGGGGAACATTAATGTGAAAAATTATTCCTGATTATTCGAGTCATAGATAGTCTTAGAGTGATACAGTGTGGAAACAGGCCCTTCAGCCCAACTTGCCCACACCGGCCAACATGTCCCAGCTACACTAGTCCCACCTGCCTGCATTTAGCCCGTGTCCTATCCATGTACTTGTCTAACTATTTCTTAAATGTTGGGATAATTCCAGCCTCAATTACCTCCTCTCGCAGCTTGTTCATATACCCACCACCCTTTGTGTGAAAAAGTTACCCCTCAGATTCCTATTAATTCTTTTCTCCTTCACCTTAAACCCATGTATTCCAGTTGCAAACCATTTTGACTCTCCTTCAATTCTCATTCCAACATTTCTGTCCTTAGCCTCCTTAGCCTCCTCAATTGCCAGAATGATGCCACATGTAAACTGGAGGCACATTTACCCACATTTCCATCTCTCTTACATGTGCCCATCCCAACCCGAGTGCACGTCCATTTCTTTCACCCTCTGCCCCACTTCCCCACCACCTTCCATCAACCCCTCCCCGTCCCCATCTGTCTACATATAGCCCTCCCTGTGGTTTTACATTTCACTCTTCGTCTCTCCGTATCTGATGCACTTTGTCTCTTTTTCACCTCTAGCCTGTCTCTTACTCCACCCATCTGCTAATGAACCCCCCCCCCCTCATCTGTATCCACCCATCACCTCCCAGTCTTGTTCCCACCCCAACTCTCTTTTTTAGCATTCTCCCTCCTACACCAATCAGTCTGAAGAAGGGTCCCGACCCAAATGTCATCTATCCATTCCCTCCACAGATGATCCCTGAACCATTGAGTCACTCTAGCATTTTATGTTTTGAACAGGATAAACCTATTCTGCTTCTACCTCATTGAATTTCATTATAATCAGTAATCACTAATATAAGGTGAATGGCTTGGTCTTCTATCTATATGAAACTAATTCTCATGATTTGATCTTTGCAGTCCTGGCCCAAAGCTTACTGCAGCTTGCCTATTCTTTCGACTTTTTTCCCCAATGTGTGTGGATTCTGTAGTTACCACCCCGCTGGGATACTCTTGTGATGGAGAAACAAGAAACCACAGATGCTGGAGTCTGAAGGGTCCCGATCCAATATGGTCACCTATCCATGTTCTGTAGGAATGCTGCCTGACCCGTTGAGTTGCTCAAGCATTGCGTGCCATCCCTATTCTTATGATGGACCTGGTAGATCCTTTGGTCCTCCTGAGGCACAGGACCTACCTCCTGGCATGTGCCTCAATGTCCCAAAACTTTGCGGTAAAGCAAACAGAGTTTGCCAACAGCCTTAAAGGCACAGTTCCCTTGACAGTCACAAAGCAGGGAACGTGCATAATTTTGAGTGAACATGGGAATTATCCCCTGCTTTGCTGCAGCTTCCTTACCCTCCATATCAGCCTAGGTGTGTATGTTGCTGCTTTGTGACTGCAAAGGGAACTTTAAGGCTGTTGGCATCATCTTGTTGCTTTACAGCAAGGTTTTGGCAAATGCTTACCAATGGGTGAAGTCCTGTGGGATTTTGTGCAGATCCTTTTTCAGTTCTTGTGTCTGGATTGTAGCACTACTATATTGAATTGCATTCATTTTTGCACCACCCCCTAACATCACCTCACAATGGATTTTGACCAATTTTCATTATTTTTTTCAAAGGTGTATAATTAGGCTTTGGTGATTACTAGATTGAGATTTTGGGCACAGCAAAATTGAATGCAATTCAATCTCTGGGTGCTCATTTTACATGTACCAATATTTCCATATCACACCCCAATCAGCTTTGTTGACAGTAGTTTTCCAATAATAAATTGGGCATCAAATAAAACTTTTAAAATCTCTAGTACCAAAACTCCCAGAACAATTTCCCCCTTTTGCATTTCCACCAAGTGCCATTCACCATTATATTTGTGGTTAATTTAGTTAGTTTAGTTTAGAGATACAGCATAGAAACAGGCCTGTCATTCCACCGAGTCCACGCAAACCATTGATCACCCATTCACACTAGTTCTATGTTATCTCATTTTTGCGTCCACTCCCTAGACACCAGGGGCAATTTACAGAAGCCAATTAACCTACAAACCTGCACGTCTTTGGGATGTTGAATTAAAGCCTCAGGGGTCTTGGCCTGAATGCCTGCCACCAGAAAAAAGGAATCAAACTTAACAAGAATAAGGGGAGGGAACGGATGCTGAAATGCCAGCCACCTTTGATTAAAACTAATGAAGCAACCAACACAAAACCATGAAAAATATAATGCTCTAAAGTAGCCGATTGGCCACCTGATCGTCAGTATCAGAAAATAAACAATTCTTTGTAACATAGATTGAGCACACAATAACCTGTGTCTAACCAATCTGCTCAAACTCTCCAAATGAGCATAAATAGGATGTATTCAAGACAGTCAATTAAGTGAGATTAGCCCAGCATGCGATGCAGCAGCAGCATTGTATTAAAGTGACTCACTGTGGAGATTTTATGTTCCTAAACATGTTTGCAAAGTCATTGCAAAGAGAAGATGACCACAGCCGAGACAAAGATTTGCCTTTTCGTATCGGTGAAGCTGTCTGCCTGATTTGATGTTAACACGCTGTGGCTCCAAGTCCTATGAACAGACAAGTTGGCTCCCTGCAATCTATGACAAACACAGTTTTAGCTGTTTACCAGATAAAAGAAGGGCATGCTTTAAAAAACAAGTCGCCAGCAAAGAAAGGCTGATTAACAACTGTTACTCAAGGTACCTTAATTAGGCTTCTTCAAATGTTGGGGTTCCCTTTGTGTTCCAAGTTAAATGGTACAAAAGGAACAACACCAGGAGTTACATTCTGGGTTAGGAGAGGGAGAGCAAGAATTCATCTCTGTCTTGAGTGATCACATCACTGATAAGAATATAGTCTCACTCTTAATCTGTCTGGCTACTGCCAGCCCTTAGAATCTCATTGAACGTGACCTGATGTTTATCAGCAACCATTCCAAGATTTGCTCTAATTCCAAACAGGTCTGCCAATTGCATGTTGCTGCGGTTTCAAGCCACAGTACCAGAAATTTGATTTAAAACCACAAAATTACAGAGTTGCAGAGGTGAGAAAGCTTTGGCCTCATGATGTATGAGAAGAGACAAGGTGAGGATAAATAATTCCCTGACACGACTTTTTCCATTGGTGGCCAGTTTAGTTCACCTGCCTTTTCTCTCTTTTTCAATGTTGTTTGAAGAAAATAACAGTTCAGGCTGGATTATATGTTTCAGCAAATGTAAAAAGTTTTACTTAAAGTCAGCAAGATGAAGGAGCAAGTTCACGATTCAGGAAGCATGGTGGAGTGCATGCTTCAATCAACATCAATGGTGGAAATGGGTGAGAGCTTCTAGTTCCTTGGCTTTGTTATTTTCAGTGATCTGGCACGGACTGACCACATTGGTGCAATAGGCGAGAAGGCACAACACGCAGTTACATCCTGAGGAGTCTCCAATTTCTAACCTAACATGCACCATGAAAAACATATTGTTGGGATGCATCACAGCCTGGTTTGGGAACAGCTCTGCCCAAGGCTGCAAGAAATTGCAGAAAGTTGTAGATGTAGCTCAGTCCATCACACAGACCAGACTTCCCACCATTGATGCCATCTACACTTCATGCTCCCTCAGAAAAGCAGCTAACATAGTCAGACATCCCACACTGGTCGTTCCTTCTTCCTGCTCCTGTCTGGCAGAAGGTACAGATGTTTGAAAGTGCACACCTCCAGTCACAGGAATAGCATTGTCAGGACAATCCTTCCATAAGCTAGGGTTCTGTCCAATTCACCTCTATGCCCTTGTAGATGTTGGACTTTGTCTATGGAACTGATGTGCTACAATGCTGAGAACTACAGTATATTATGTACTCTGAATCTTCCCCTTTGCTCTATCTAGTGTACTTGAGTGTGACTTGATAATATTTATGTATAGTTGATCTGCTCTTATTAGATAGAATGCAGCGCAGTGGCACAACAGTAGAGTTGCTGCCTTACAATGCTCGAGACCCAGGTTCAATCCTGACTAAAGGTGCTGTTTGTACAGTTTTTTTCCCCCCAAAAAAATAGTTTGTATGTTCTCCCTAGAAAATAATAGAAAATAGGTGTATGAGTAGGCCATTCGGCCCTTCGAGCCAGCACCACCATTTAATATGGCTGATCATCCAGAATCAGTACCCCGTTCCTGCTTTCTCCCCATATTCTTTGCTTCCATTAGCCCTAAGAGCTATATCCAACTTGGTGGGCAAAAAGGCCCTGTTTCCACGCTGTATCACTAAAACTAAAACTTAAACTAAAACAAGGCTTTTCATTGTACCTCTGTACACATGACAATAATACACCTAAACCTAAACCTAAATATTGTAAAGGTTTTGGAAACGTGAGCTTGAAGTTTGAAATGTAAATGGTGCATTTTGAGGACAAAATTAACACATGAAGTGGCTTCACGCAAACCAACTTCCCTTCTATTGACTCAATCTACACCATGCTGCCTCGGCAAGGCCACCAACATAATCAAGGACCAGTTTCATCCTTGTTACTCCCGCTTCTCCGCTCTTCCATCAGGCAAGAAGTACAGAAAGCTGAAAACGCATAGCTCCAGATTCAGGGACAGTTTCTTCTCTGCTGTTATCAGACAACTGAACTGTCCTCTCATCAGCTAGAGTGCAGTCCTGATCTCCATCTACCTCAATGGAGACCTTTGAACTGTCTTTACTCAGACTTCATCTTGCACTAAATGTTGGAGTCTGTATCTGTGCTTGGTGGACGGCATGATTGTAATTATGTATTGACTAGGTTGAACAAAACAAAAAGCGTTTCACTGTTTCTTGGTGGTCGTGACAAGAATAAACTTAATGAAACTTATTTTCTAAGTATAAAATGTGTGTGAAAACATCAGAACTTGGAAGATTTTAATTCCAGTGCTAATTTCATGGATTCTAAAGCAGCTTTAATAATATCAATAACAGCTGAAGTGAAAGATTGGCCTTGATCTTAGTGATCAATGTTAAAGGCACATGGCCGAATGGATGTTTCCTACTTTGATTTCTTAGGCTCTTACAATGTTGCAATTATTCTCAATAATCACCTCATCCCAATTCCTAGTGACAGGCTCCAAATCACCACAGTAGGTATGTTGCAAAGCCTACCTGAAGCGTCGTTGAAAATCTGCCGTTGCAAGTGTGCGCGATTTTGGCGCCGTTTAGAGGGGGCGGGTTTAAAACGCGATTTTCTCTAGGCTGTTCAAATCGAAGATGTTCAGCCTAGTTAATTATTAACGAAAAATCGCTGGAAGACCCCGTCGCAAAAGCTATTATTAGTTTTAAAGGCCTCGTAAAATAGTTATAGTAGTTTAAAAATCAATCTCTAAACCCGTGACCGCCAGCAACCGCAGAGTCTCATAAAGCAAACAGCTGAAGTTAGGCTGTATATATTTACATTAAAAAGGGCTTCTAAAGAACCCTTTATACAAAGTTTAATATTGCGAGTAGCTCAATTTGGGCCCATTATATCGCGCAGTATTTTTCTGGGCATTTGGGGCACAAATCTACCGCAATGTGAACGTTCTAAACCAGCGCGTTCCACAGGGACCCACTAGAAAGCTGATTTAAATGGGCATTTATTTACAGCAATTGAACACTAAATTCCTTCCATTTGGCCTATAAATTAATGTAAATGAGATTTTAAAATCATGTTTTATTGTGAATTATTTGTGAATATTATTTGGACATTTAGGCTATTTAAAAATGTTAATCATTTATTAAGAAATGGATAGATGTTTAGATCTAGTAATTGAAGTCTGAAATTAGCTACAATTAGGTAACTAACTAATTATATGCTTTAATTTCAGGTCATCCAAGTAAGATTATTTTATATTTGTTTCAGAATGCTTCAATCTATGATAACTGAAAATTTCATTCAGTTTTCTTAATTTTTAAGAAAGTTATGGGCTTTTGACTGTTCAAGATCACAGCTTTTTTGTTATGTCCATAGAAAATCAATAGGGAACAAGATGCTCATTTCCGAGTATGAAAATGGCCATAACTTTTTAAATACTTGAGATATGAAAGTGAATTAGGTGTCAAATTAAACTTATTTTTATGCTTTATCTGATGGGATAAATTACAGACTTGATTTTTAAAATCTCAAAATTTTGTAACATTGCTAACCACAGTGTACGTAGAATCAAAGAGGCACAAAGTTACTGTATATGCCACCGAAACAGGCCCTACAGCCCAACTCATCCATGCTTACCAATTTGCTGACCTAAACTATTCTCGTTTGCCTGCATTTGGTCCTTCCTCCAAACCTTTCCTGCTCATGTACCCATCAGCATGGTGGCACAACAGTGGAGTTGTTGCCTTACAGTGCCAGAGACCCTGGTTTGACCCTGACTAAGGGAACTGTCTGTACACGGTATGTATGATCTCCCTGTGACCGTGCGGGTTTTCTCCGAGTGCTCCGGTTTCCTCACACACGCCAGAGACATACAGGTTCGTAGGTTAATTGTTTTTTGTAAATTATAAATTGTCCCTCATGTCGCAGGATCATTTCATTCCAAAAAGGAAGAAAGATTCTAAGGGGAGTAGGAGGCAACCGTGGCTGACAAGAGAAGTTTAGGGATAGAATAAAACTAAAAGAAAAGATGTATAACACAGCAAAGAGTAGCCGGAAGCCAGAGGATTGGGAAACTTTCATAGGACAACAGAAGGAAACAAAACGGGCAATACGGGCTGACAAGAAGAAGTACGAGGGGAAGCTGGCCGGCCGTATAAAGGACAGTAAAAGCTTCTTTAAATATGTTAAGGGAAAAAGAGTAGCAAAATCAAATGTGGGTCCCTTGAAGGCAGACACGGGTGAAATTATTATGGGCAACAAGGAAATGGCAGAAGAGTTGAATAGGTACTTCGGATCTGTCTTCACTAAGGAAGACACAAACAATCTCCCAGATGTACTGGAGGACAGAGGATCTAAGGGGGTTGAGGAACTGAAATAAATTTTCATTGGGCGAGAAATAGTATTGGGTAGGCTAATGGGACTGAAGGATGATAAATCCCCTGGGCCTGATGGTCTGCATCCCAGGGTCCTCAGGGAGGTGGATCTAGAAATAGTGGACGCATTGGTGATCATTTTCCAATGTTCAATAGATTCAGGATCGGTTCCTGCGGATTGGAGGATAGCTAATATTCTTTCTTTCTTTTAAAATCTTTTTATTAGTTTTTTCTTCCAAAAAACAAAAACAAACAAAAAAAAAGCAAAAAGAATAATGATAAACATAACAATGATATTGATACATAGGGATCAGGATTACATTAATAATAGGTATAACCTAAATATGAGCCCAGTGTCAAAATACACATTGAATATAGACCTCTATGTAAATATAGTTAAATGTTTAAAAGAAAATTTATATATGTAGGAAAAAAAACACAAAGATAAATAGAAAAAAAAAAGAAAAAGGGAAAAAGGAAGAAACAAAACCCCCCTAAACTAAAGGAAAAAAAAGAAAGCAAAACAGAATCTGAGCTGAGAATTTCAACAATTTAAGTCTGTTTGTCATCAAGTCCGTTCCACCATATAAAGGTAAAATAGTTTTTATAACGGTTGGAGAGGGAGCAATTTATGTTGTGTGACAGTGTTGAATACATTTTCCCCAAGTCTTATCAAATTTAACCAAGGGTTCAACAATGTCACTCCTGATTTTTTCTAAATTTAAACATGATATCGTTTCAGAGTACCAATGGAGTGTGGTCGGAGGGTTAGAGTCTTTCCATTTAAATAAAATAGATATTCCAGCAATTAATGTGGTAAAAGCAATCAACCGATGGGCGGAACGGGACAAATGAATAGAATCTAACATTGGTGGCCCAAAATTTGCAGTAATAGGATGAGGTTGTAAATCAATACCTAAAACTACAGAAATAGTATCAAAAATTTATTTCCAACATTTTTCCAAAAGTAGGCAGGACCAAAACATATGGGTCAGTGAGGCCACTTCAGAGTTACATCTGTCACAGGTAGGATTTATATGACCATAAAAACGAGCTAACTTACCTTTTGACATATGAACCCTGTGAACCACCTTGAATTGTATCAAAGCGTGTCTTGCACACATTGAAGAGGTATTGACTAATTGAAGAATCCTCTCCCATTTCTCTATAGATAGAGAAATTTGGAGTTCTCTTTCCCAGTCATTCTTAATTATATCAAATATATCTATTTGTAATTTCAAAATCAACTCATAAATAGTCATTATTAATCCTTTCTGATAAGCGTTTTTCTTTCTTTTAAAATCTTCTGTTGTTTTTCCCCCCAAAAAACAGACAAAACATAAAAAACAGAGCAAAAAGAATAATGATCAACATAACAATGATATTGATACATAGGGATCAGGATTACATTAATAACAGGTATAACCTAATATGAAACCAGTGTCAAAATACACATTGAATATAGACCTCCCGGTCTCTATGTAAATATAGTTAAGTCTTTAAAAGAAAACTTATAAATGTAGAAAAAAAACACATAGATAAAAAGACAAAAAGAAAAGGAAAAAAGGAAAAAAACAAACCCCCCCTAAACTAAAGAAAAAAAGAAAGGAAAAAAATAAAATAAAAATAAAAACAACATAAACAAAAACAATGCAAAGGAAAACAGAATCTGAACTGAGAATTTCAACAATTTAAGTCTGTTTGTCGTCAAGTTCGTTCCAAACCATCCAAAAACAAATCACAAAAAGCTACTAATCCCTTCCTCTTCCATAACAAAAACGCTTCATCAGTACTAGAAGGTTGGAAGAGAAAATTAGATAAGATGGGACTCGATAAGATAAAATCATTTAGTCCAAAAAACTTACGAAATTAAAACCATATTCGAAACGTATGTCTTATTATTGGGTTAGTTGTATATTTATTCAATCTCATAATTGTAAAAGGTAACGAGGCCCCTAGAATAGAAGCCAATGATAACCCTTGTAAGGAATCATGTTCAAGATTTATCCATCCTGGGCATTGGGTATCTTCTAAAACTTTTGTCCAAAATGTTAGATAATGAACATTGACTGCCCAATAGTAGAATCTAAGGTTTGGCAGTGCTAAAACAGCATCTTTTTTTGATTTCTGTAAGTATTTTTTACTTAGTCTGGAATTTTTATTCTGCCATATATATGAAGAGATTTTGGAATCAATAATATCAAAGAAAGATTTAGCAATAAAAATTGGTATCGTCTGAAATAAATACAGAAATTTAGGTAAGATAAACATTTTAATAGCATTGATTCGGCCGATTAAAGAAGGACATTGGTGACCATTTAGTAAACTGTTGTTTAATATGGTCAATTAAATGCATAAAATTAGCTTTAAATAAATCCTTGTGTTTCTTGGTGATCTTAATTCCTAGATAAGTAAAACTTTCGGTAGTCAATCTAAATGGAAACTGTCCATAATTCGAAACTAGCTATCATTTTCAAATGTTCAATAGATTCCGTATCAGTTCCAGTGGATTGGAGGATAGCTAATGTTATCCCACTTTTCAAGAGTGAGAGAGAAAACGGGGAATTACAGACCAGTAAGCCTGACTTCGGTGGTGGGAAAGATGCTGGATTCAATTATTAAAGAGGTAATATTGGGGCATTTGGATAGCAGTAAAAGGATTATTTCAAGTCAACATGGATTTAATGAAAGGGAAATCATGCTCGACTAATCTTCTGGAATTTTTTGAGGATGTGACAAGTAAAATGGATGAAGGGGTGCCAGTGGATGTGGTGTATCTAGACTTTCAGAAGAGGGAATTAGGAACAACACTAGCAAGTTTGCGGATGACACAAAGCTGAGTGGCAGTGTGAACTGTGAAGAGGATGTTAGGAGGTTGCAGGGTGACCTGGACAGGTTGAGTGAGTGGGCAGATGCTTGGCAGATGCAGTATAATATAGATAAATGTGAGGTTATCCACTTTGCCGGCAAAAACAAGGGGGCAGATTATTATCTCAATGGGGTTAGGTTAGGTAAGGGGAAGGTGCAGCGAGACCTGGGTGTCCTTGTACACCGGTCACTGAAGGTTGGCGTGCAGGTACAGCAGGCAGTGAAGAAAGCTAATGGAATGTTGGCCTTCATAACAAGAGGATTTCAGTATAGATGTAAAGAGGTTCTTCTGCAGTTGTATAGGGCTCTGGTGAGACAGCATCTAGAGTATTGTGTACAGTTTTGGTCTCCTAATTTGAGGAAGGACATCCTTGTGATTGAGGCAGTGCAGCGTAGGTTCACGAGATTGATCCCTGGGATGGCGGGACTGTCATATGAGGAAAGATCGAAAAGACTGGGCTTGTATTCCCTGGAGTTTAGAAGGATGAGGGGGTTCTTATAGA
Source organism: Amblyraja radiata (assembly GCF_010909765.2). Classification (NCBI taxonomy): domain Eukaryota; kingdom Metazoa; phylum Chordata; class Chondrichthyes; order Rajiformes; family Rajidae; genus Amblyraja; species Amblyraja radiata. The sequence continues at coordinate 111,531,672 of NC_045956.1, forward strand.
AACATATAAAATTATAAAAGGACTGGACAAGCTAGATTCAGGAAAAATGTTCCCAATGTTGGGCGAGTCCAGAACCAGGGGCCACAGTCTTAGAATAAAGGGGATGTCATTTAAAACTGAGAAAAAACGTTTTCACCCAGAGAGTTGTGAATTTATGGAATTCCCTGTCACAGAGGGCAGTGGAGGCCAAGTCACTGGATGGATTTAAGAGAGAGTTAGATAGAGCTCTAGGGACTAGCGGAGTCAAGGGATATGGGGAGAAGGCAGGCACGGGTTATTGATAGGGGACGATCAGCTATGATCACAATGAATTGCGGTGCTGGATCGAAGGGCTAAATGGTCTCCTCCTGCACCTATTTTCTATGTTTCTATGTATTAATCAATCAGTCAATCAATCAATCAATCAGTTTTATTCGTCACTTGCAAATAAAGTGCAAGTGAAATGAATTTGCCAGCAGCGGTACAATGAAAAAGAACACACAAAACACAATAAAAATTTAAATTTTATTAATTTTTTATTAAAAAATGTATTACATTTTTATTAAAACATTTAACACAAACATCCACCACAGCATTCACCACTGTGGTGGAAGGCACAAAATTTGGCCAGTCCTCCTCCATTTTCCCCCGTGGACGCTGCGGGCGTCCAGATGAGTAAATGTCAAGGTAAGTCCTGAATCGGTGCTCGCCTACCGGAGACCGCGGCTTCATGTTGGTGTAGGCCGCAGGCCGGCGGTCGAAGATTTAAAGTTCATGCCATGCCGCAGCCAGAAGCTCCCCTCCAGGGGTCGCCGGTGATGGGCCCCGCTCCTGATGGTGAGTTCCCGCCGCGCCCGTGGTAGAAGTAGGCCGCGGGCCCATGGTGGGAGCTTCTTCTTCTACCGGGTCCCTAACAAGGGATCCCAGGCCCAGGATGCCGTGCCGGTTGGAGCTCTGCTGACCCCGGCTTCAGGCTGCCGTGGGCTAGCGAACGGAGTGCTCCCCTCCGGCGGGGACTCGCCCGCTCCACGACGAGAGCCCGCGCTGCGCCCGCTGCTGAAGGCCCGGGCGCGTCTCCGGGAAAGGCCACCGATCCTCGATGTTAGGCCACGGGGAAGGAGACATGGAAAAAGTCGCCTCTCCGTGGAGGAGACGACCTAAGCGGTTTCCCCCTTACCCCCTCACACCACCCCCCACACAAGACACACAGAGAAACATTAAAACCATACATTAAAACACACTAAAAAAAATAAACAAGTAGAAAAAACTGACACGCTGCTGGCAGGGCTGCCGGCATGCAGTGCCCCCACCGACCTATATGTATGCCTATACCTATATCTAGATCTATAGATATGTATACATATAGGTATAGACCTATACCTATATATATAGGTTAATGCTAGTGTTCAAGGTGATCGCTAGTCGGTGCAGACTCGGTGGGCCAAAGGGTCTGTTTCCACACTGTATGTCAAAAGTAAAGACTAAATCTAAATATCTTTTACATTTTGTTATTGTGCCTGCCTCTACAGTTTCATCTTGCAACTCGATGCATATACCCACCACTCTTTGGGTGAAAATGTTGTCATAGAAAAACATAGAAAAATGGTGCAGGAGTAGGCCATTCGGTCCTTCAAGCCAGCACCGCCATTCAATATGATCACGGCTGATCATCCAAAATCAGTTCCCCGTTCAGCTTTTTCTCCTATATCCTTTGATTCTGTCAGCCCTAAGAGCTAAATCTAACACTGTCTTGAGAACATCCAGTGAACTGGCCTCCACTGCCTTCTGTGGCAGATATTCCACAGACTCTCAACTCTCTGGTTGAAAAAGTTTTTCCTCATCTCAGTTCTAAATGGCCTAATCCTTATTCTTAAACTGTGACCCCTGGTTCTGGACTCCCCCAACATCGGGAACATTTTTCCTGCATCTAGCCTGTCCAATCCCATAAGAATTTTATATATTTCTAAATGCTCGCTCTCATCTTAATTCTATAACCTCCAGGTTTAGGCTCTCCTACCCTGGGAAATGACTGTGACCTCTACGTCTCATGATTTTGTGTAAGGTCATCCCTCAGCCTCCTACGCTCCAGGGAAAAAGCCCAACTCTATCCAACCTCTCCTCATAACTCACGCCATCCAGTCCCAGTAAATACTCGTGAATCTCTGCATTCTGATTTATTATGCATTCTTCACAAAAAATGATGGCCTTTTTCCCCAGATGCTGATTGCGAGACTGGGCTGAGCCAAAATACTTCATATGTTATATGAATAGGTTTCAGAGTAAATTCTTCCTGAATATCAACATTACATGTTGATGGACTTAAATGTTCTGACGGGACATATAATAATTTTACTTCGGAGTCACGTGAGTGACTACGTGAAGAACCCGCTTACGACGCATGCGTGTCATTACGCTACACGCATTCGAACTAGTCATTGCTGGAGGAAGGACGTTCCTCCCAAACGGCAGGGGTTGAACCTGCAACAGTAAGGTGAGGGAACGTCGTTTCTTTTACTTACCTTTTTTCTTTCTACAGAAGGCTGATGAGAACTGGCTGGGGAGAGTCTGCAGAACTGCAGGCAGCCAGCAACGGCCGGGGCACTGCTATCTCCCTTAAAACGGGAGCCGGAGCCGACTTCAGCTCCAGGAGCACGCCAACAGCGGTGGAGCATGTCTGGAGCAGTCATTTCCGACGACTCGGACTACAGCCCCACGGACCTATACATGGGTCCGAGGCGCTGGAAGGAGCGAGAAAGCTGGCGGGGGAGAACCTGCAAAATTGCGGGCAGCCGGCAGCAGCAGCAGCAGCAAACGGCACGCTGATCTCCCGTAATGGGAACAGCTGTGCCCGATTTCGCTCCCGACTTCGTTCCCGCGCCGGCCCCGGCCGGTCGGGAGAGGAGCAGCCGCGAGCGACCAGTGCCCGTGTGCATGGGGGTCGGTTTGAGCGGCTGGAGGAGATGGCAAGCAGCCGCGAGCGACCAGTGCCCGTGAGCACCGGGGTCGGTTGGAGCGGCTGCGGCATGACCAGCAGCCGTGACGGCCGGTGCCCATGAGCACCGAGGTCGGTTGTAGCGGCTGCAGCATGCAGGATAAAGCAGCCGGGAGCGGCCAGTGCCTGAGAGCATTGGAGCCGGTTGGACCGGCTGCAGGAGCAGTACCCCTTGTGGGGCTGCAGAGTGGAAATACTCCAAAGTGGCAAAGCCACAGTGGGCAACTAATAAGCCCCACAGCAGTACTCCTTGTGGGGCGGCACAGAGTTTCTCACTCATCAGAGGGGAACACCGAGATTCAATCCTGGGCTGGCTGCAGGAGCTGGAACAGGAGCAGCTTCAGGAGCAGCCGTGACGGCCATTGCCTGTGAGCATTGGAGCCGGATGGAGTGGCTGCAGGAACTGCAGCAGGAGCAGCCTCAGGAGTAACGGCTTCAGGAGCAGCCGCGATGGCCAGTGATCATGTGCATTGGAGCCGGTTGGGTGCCCGAGAGCATCGGGACCAGCTGGAGCGGCTGTTGGAGCATGTAAGTGGCAGCTCCATGAGATGGAGACTAGTCACAGAGGGGCAGCTAGTAAGTCCTACAGCAGTACCTCTTGTAGGGCTGCACAGTGTTCTCCCTCATCAGAGGGGAGTATAGGGGGTCAAGTTTGGGCTCCACTTGAACAGGGGAGCAGAACATACCCCTAGTACACTTAGGGTGCGGTAACCCTATGGGAAAACACTTACCATCAGGGAACTGCAAAACCTGAATGTTCCCAGTATCAACCTAAACATGGTAGGGCAGGGAATTGAAACGAAAGAATGTTCTAAGTCCTAACAGATGAAAACCTGGAACCTCCCAACCTCCAATATTAAAATTTGGAGGCATCTTATCTTAACAGGGAAAGATCTTCACATCGAGGGAACTCTGGGACACATTAAGGAACGTCTTAAAAACTACTTCCTGAGAAATGTGCTACCCTCATCAGACACCGGCACCTCAACGACCACGGAGGATGCCGAAATAGTAACTAACCTACCAATAGGAACCAGGGAGGTTGGTAGTGGATAACAGATCTATCTGTATGCATAGAATTATTCTACCGACACTTAAAATTCAGAAGTACAGGGGTATACCTTAGAATTCTTCATTCCATTACCCTCCAGTTCAGCATGTACCGAACTGAATGTTCATGCTTACAGGGAAAGAAACAACTAAAGCGCATACTGAACTACAGTGCCCATATATTATAGGACTTATGGAGGACATCCACACGAATCACAGGGATTCGTGTCCTAAATATCCTTCTCATAATTTAGAGGTGGTTACCACTTCATCTTAGATTGACTAATTTGAATACTTCGTACTTTATATTCATTACAAATGGGAACCTTTGGTGCAACTAAGGGATTGATCCTAGGGTACTACATGGCAAGCATGGTATTAAAATACGCTTGCTATATAGGACTCATTGAAGGTGCCCACAGATGTATTTAACACAACAGATCATCTGCGATCCACCGTTAACACACTTCACATGGCAGTAACTTTGCCGTAAGAAAGGGTACAGCCTTTATGGAGGCTTCCAGGGAACTAAACCAGCCATCAGACTGGTAGTAGAATAATTGGCATTAGGGGCTGTGTGACAGCCACATGATATCGGACCTTTACATAATCATAGTACAGAGCGCTACACGCGTCACTCAAGAAATTATGTGGGGGTCATTCTGACCGACTTATGAAACAACCAAACACAGTTATCCCTCTATGGAACCACATACTGATGGGCCTTGGATTGGGATGCTACTAATTCCATCTCCAGCTGTGGGGGAGATGGAATGCTCAGGAGGCATCACTACTAACGTTGGGCATATATACCTGGGGAAGTGAGAGTTAGTCATGGCTTTAAGTCAAATTGTTTTGGGTTATATCACCAGTATGTTAATCTACAAATTGACAACACCACCGGGGTAGCATATGTCAACCATATGGGTAGAAACATATCGACACCATGTGACTATCTGGCCAACAATATTTGTGAATTGAATTGAATCCTTCTTGTCAATCAGACCTTTCGGGCTGAACGAGATGTTGTTGCCTGCAGCCATACATGTAATACTAGCAGCACACAATGGACACGGGCTGGCATCCGCCGCGGTGAGTTCACCGGGTACCTCCACACTGTGATGCAGGCAATAGTCTTAGAGTCACTGTCTCTATTAATCTGGATTAATAGCGTATCCAGATAGAGATTGGATATCAGCTTCCAACTACCAGGAAAACTGAATTTAGTGGCAGACAACAGGTCACGCTAAGTCTAAAAACTCTGTATGGATGTTGGATAAAATATGTATTGCTGGAACAGCTGGTATGGAACACCAGATAACGACCTATTCACATCCATGCTCTTACCAGTTATCAAATTATGTTCTTGGGAGCCAGAACCTGGGGCAGTGGTTCAGATGTATCTTCGCTGATTGGGGGATCATTTATGCATCCCTCCTTCTGCCTCATCAGTCGGTTATTTAGGAAAACATAGAAACATAGAAACATAGAAAGTAGGTGCGAGAGCAGACCACCAGGTCCGTCGAGCCCGCACCGCCATTCGCTCATGGCTGAACACTAAACAGACACACTTACCCACAAACAGTAGACACAAGACACAGAACACAAGACACTACCCTCCCCTTTATACCGCTATCACCCCTCTCCACCCCAAGAACCTCGCGATCTCCTGGGGGAGGCAAAAAACCGGATAAAAACCCAGGTCCAATTCGGGAAAAAAATCCGGGAAATTCCTCTCCGACCCCAATCCAGGCGATCGACACTTGTCCAGGAGATCACTCAGGTCTTACTATACTAACCATACCTAGGTCCATATCCCTGCCCTCTCCCCGTAGCCCCTTATCCCCTTGGCAGCTAAAAAACCATCTATTTTAGTCTTAAATATATTTAAAGTTTCTGCTTCCACTGCTCCCTGGGGCAGTGAATTCCATAAATTAACCACCCTCTGGGTGAAGAAGTTCTTCCTCATCTCAGTTTTAAAAGAGCCCCCCCTTATTCTGCAACTATGTCCCCTAGTTCTAGTTTCCCCGATCATTGGGAACATCCTCGGTGCATCCACCCGATCAAGGCCCCTCACGATCTTATATGTTTCAATGAGATCGCCTCTCATTCTTCTAAACTCCAAAGAGTAGAGTTCCAGCCTACTTAACCTTTCCTCATATGTCAATCCCCTCATTGCAGGAATTAATCTTGTAAACCTTCGCTGCACTGCCTCCAGGGCTAGTACATCCTTTCTTAAGTATGGACCCCAGAACTGTACACAGTATTCCAAATGTGGTCTCACTAATACTGTGTACAGCTGCAGCAAGACCTCCGTGTTTTTATACTCAATCCCCCTAGCAATAAAGGCCAAAACTCCATTGGCCTTCCTGATTGCTTGCTGCACCTGCATACTAACTTTTAGTGATTCATGTACTAATACCCCTAGATCCCTTTGCGTTGCATTACAACGCAGCTCCTCCTCATTTAGAAAATAACTTGCCCTATCATTTTTTTTCCCAAAGTGAATGACTTCACATTTATTAGTATTAAATTTCATCTGCCAAGTTGTTGCCCACTCACCTAGCTTATCTATATCCTTTTGCAGACTCTTCCTATCCTCCTCATCCCCTACTTTTCCTCCCATTTTTGTATCGTCCGCAAATTTTGATATATTACACTTGGTTCCCTCCTCCAAATCATTTATATAAATTGTGAACAACTGGGGTCCCAGCACCGACCCTTGCGGAACCCCGCTAGTTACCGGTTGCCATCCCGAGTATGAACCATTTATCCCCACTCTCTGCTTCCTATTTGTTAGCCAATCCTCTACCCATGCTAATATATTACCCCCAATCCCATAATTTTTTATTTTTAGCAATAGTCTCTTATGTGGCACCTTGTCAAAAGCCTTTTGGAAGTCCAAGTATACCACATCCACCGGTTCCCCTTTATCCACCCGGGTTGTTACTTCCTCAAAGAATTCGAGCAGATTCGTTAAACAGGACTTCCCCTTCACAAAACCATGCTGGTTCTGTCCGATGAAGTCATGTTTATCCAAGTGCCCCGTTAGTGTTTCTTTAATAATTGTCTCTAACATTTTACCCACCACCGATGTTAGACTAACCGGTCTATAGTTACCCGCCTTCTGTTTACTTCCTTTTTTAAATATAGGTGTTACATTGGCCATTTTCCAATCCACTGGGACCGTTCCTGCCTCCAGGGAGTTTTGGAAAATTATCACCAATGCATCCACAATCCCCACCGCTATCTCCCTCAAGACCCTTGGATGTAATCCATCAGGCCCAGGGGATTTATCCTCCTTCAGTCTCATTAATTTCCCTAATACCACCTCCTTGGTGATCTTAATAGTATTTAGCTCCTCCATTCCTACCGCCCCCTGTTTATCCAGCGTTGGAATATTTTTTGTGTCTTCTATGGTGAAGACTGATACAAAATACTCGTTTAATGCCTTTGCCATTTCCATGTTCCCCACCAACAACTCTCCAGTCTCACCCTCCAATGGACCAACGTTCACCTTAGCCACCCTTTTTCTTTTTATATAGCTATAAAAACTCTTACTATTAGTTTTTATGTTGTTCGCTAAATTCCTTTCATAGTCTATTTTCCCCGTCTTAATTAATCTCTTAGTTATTTTTTGCTGACCTTTAAATGCTTCCCAATCCTCTACCCTCCCACTATCTCTGGCTACCTTATATGCCCTTGCCTTCAGCCGAATACTATCCTTTATAGTTTTACTGAGCCATGGCTGACTGTTCTTACCCTTACCCCTTTTTTTCTTCATAGGAATAAATTTTTCTTGAAGGTTATACAGTATACCCTTAAACGTACACCACTGCTCATGTACCGTCTTATTCTTGAGTCTGCTATCCCAGTCAACTTTGATCAGCTCAGTCCTCATACCTTCATAATCCCCCTTATTTAGACTAAGCACCCTAGCCTGAGTTTCAACCTGCTCCCCTTCTATTTGAATATGGAATTCGACCATATTGTGGTCACTTGTTCCCAACGAGTCCCTAACTATGACATTTTTAATTAATCCTGCTTCATTACACAGGACCAGATCCAAGATTGCCTCCCCCCTTGTCGGTTCGGTGACATACTGTTCTAGGAACCCGTCTCTAATACATTCTATAAACTCTTCCTCTAGTCTACCCTGCCCAGTTTGGTTTGCCCAATTAATATGAAAATTGAAGTCCCCCATGATTACAGCAGTTCCCTTTTTACATGCGTCAACTATTTGCAGATTTATGTTCTGACTAACAGCGTCACAGCTATTTGGAGGTCTATAAATTACACTAGAAACTATAGACTTCACGTCTCGAATTTGGATAATACCTGATTGCCCTACGCAACCAGAGGTACTGGTGATATCAACATGGGTCAGAACCATACATCACCATCCATCATAGACCTAACTTACTGGGTCTTCCCGCAACAAGGGGAGTTACCCGTCACTATTATATATTAACCTATTTATTTAGAGTTGGAAGCACCTCTTCTACACCTGGGACTGACGGACCGAATGCGGAATTATTTCAGCGGGTCACAGACAGTCCACCTAAACATCAGTACTTGGTATCATCTAGTAATGGGAAGTACTGTCACAACAATAATCATCACCCACAGATCTATGAACATCCCATCTGTTCTGGAATTCCTGGAAAGCCTCCATTACGATGAGAGGCTCAGTCATAGTGCCATCAACTGCGCCAGAGGTGCTCTGTCAATATACCTGTTGAAGGTGTTCAAAAGGGAACTGCAGATGCTGGAATGAAGGTACAGAGCGGCATTCTGTTGGGACAAACCCTGCTAAACAAACTCATGAGGGGCATTTTAAAATTAGTCCCCAAGAACCAGGTACTCCCAAATATGGGATGTGAGCATTGTACTGACCATGTTAAGAAACTGGTCTCCAGCTACAGCTCTGTTCCTACGGGAACTGACTATGAAAACAGTCATGCTGATGGTCCTGGTCACGCCACAAGGGTCCAGTCACCACAGAAAACAAGGTTGGACAACATGATTAATTCATCTGGAATTTATGGTTTACATCAGTGTAATAGTCATACAGAACAGACAGGGGTCAGCAGGCCTAAAAAACAGAATTCAGGGTCTACCCTACAGATGGTCGTCTCTGTATTATAACACACTTACTATCATACTTGAAGTATACTAAGATCATCAGAGGGGAGGAATGTCACTTTAATCAGCTACTAACAGCCATTTAAAACAGTGACAGTCCAGACCATCTCTGGATGGCTAAAACAAGTCCTAAATAGGCTGGAGTGGGAACTAGCATTTCAAATCTCACTCCACCAGGGCTGCAGCTACATTAGCAGCTATGAAGTTGGACGTGCCAATGGACCAAATCCTCAAGACAGCAGGATGGCCAATGGAGGAATTTTCCAACGACTTTATAACAAACCAGTCATTGAACCTGAAACATTTACAGAAACAAATTTAAGTTCTGTAATATAATAGACCCATAAATAGGGGCAATAATTGGTGTTCATAATTTTACTGTTGGATTTCAATATCGTATTGATGTCTAATGATGTTAACTCTATTCTCCCCAAAATCAAGGCAGATGTGATGCATGGACTCGTTCCACGGCATGAAATCACAGAGCTTTAAAATCTTCACGTAGTCACTCACGTGACTCCGAAGTAAAATAGTAAGATTAAACGAGAACTTACCAGTTTGAAGTTTGATCCTTATTTTATGAGGAGGAACGTTGAGGGACTACGTGCCCTCCGCTCCCACCCTTGATCATAGTCTGAACTGGTATCTGTTGTCTAATCTTACTATGTTTAGTCATTATAGTTATCTGTGATTCCACACCGCTGCTTTGAAGAATGACACGCATGCGTCGTAAGCGGGTTCTTCACGTAGTCCCTCAACGTTCCTCCTCATAAAATAAGGATCAAACTTCAAACTGGTAAGTTCTCGTTTAATCTTACTATTCTATTTCAACAACTTCTATTGAATAGGAGACACGGGACACAAAAATAATTCTGGAAACGCCCTAAGTATAACAATAGTAGGAAATATGCTCAGTTTCGAGGATATAAGCAGACAGACTCGGTACTTCCGAAACCTATGTTTGACATCTTTCTAAGTCCAAAAGTTACTGCCTGGTGAAAACAAAGGAAAAACAATATTTGTGTGATATCTAGAGCATTGTTATTAATTGTTTTTGTTTAATATTTCTTTTCGCACTATGAAGGCAATGCGGCTGAGTGGTGGGCAATGTGATGATTCGAACAAGAGAGGGATCTATGAAGATTATTGGCATGACTATGGCATGTGCCTGCAGATCAGTACCGATTCAGAGGAGACATGGCCACCATTTTTAGCTGCTGGCAGATTCTACCCCTGTTCATCAGGTGTGAGCAGAATGAAATCTGAGATGGCATTTGTTTAAATGGATTTGAGCTTCAAAAAACACGATGGAATGTTTCATTGAATCATTGATGACTGCTCGTAGAATTAAAAAAAAAATACAGTGCAGAAACATAACCTTTCTGCTCATCTCATCCATGCTAACCACATTTGCCCGCTTTAGGCATGCAAATCTCTACTCTTTTCCTGTCCAATGTATTTTAAATGTTGCAATAGTGTCTGCCCCCACTATTGTTGGAAATAGTCACCACCTACATGAAAAACCTAGCAGCTAATCTCCTTTAAAATGTCATTCTCTCTTTATAACTATAGTCCCCCATTCTAGGCGAATCTCTTCTGCATTCTAATAGAAACATAGAAAAATAGGTGCAGGAGTAGGCCATTCGGCCATTCGAGCCAACACCACCATTCAACATGATCATGGCTGATCATCCAAAATCAGTACCCCATTCCTGCTTTTTCCACATTTCCTTTGTTTCCTTTAGCTAACTATCTCTTGAAAACATCCAGTGAATTGGCCTCCACTGCCTTCTGTGGCAGAGAATTCCACAGATTCACAACTCTCCGGGTGAAAAAAATCTTCCTCATCTCAGTCCCAAATGGCCTACCCCTTATTCTTAAACTGTGACCCCTGGTTCTGGACTCCCACAACATCAGGAACATTTTTCCAGTATCTAGCCTGTCCAATCTTTTAAGAATTGTATATGATTCTATAAGATTCCCTATCATCCTTCTAAATTCCAGTGAATACAAGCCCAGTCATCATCATATGTCAGTCCCGCCATCCCGGGAATTAACCTGGAGAACCTAAGCTGCACTCCCTCAATAGCACTAAAGTCCTTCCTCAAAATAGGAGACCAAAATTGCACACAATATTCCAGGTGCGGTCTCACCAGCGCACTGTACAACTGCAGTAGGACCTCCTTGCTCCTAAACTCAAATACTCTCGCAATGAAGGCCAACATGCCATGTGCTTTCTTCACTGCCTGCTGTACCTGCATGCTTACTTTCAGTGACTGATGTACAAGCACACCCAGGTCTCATTGCACCTCCCTTTTCTCCTAATCTTACACCATTCAGTTAATAATCTGCCTTCCTGTTCTTTCCACCAAAGTGCATTAACCTCACATTTATCCACATTATTCTGCACCTGCCATGCACCTGCCCACTCACCCAAACTATCGAAGTCACCCTGCAGCCTTATAGCTATACTACTGCCGCTTGCCTTCACTGGGAAGGAGACTGTAGGGACAACATGATGCAGCTGTACGTCATTGGTGAGAACACACTTGGAGTACAATGTTTGGTTTTGTTTGTCCAGCTACAGAAAAGTTGTCTGTTGGAAAGGGTGCAGAATAAATTCACCTGGATGTTTCCCTGGATATAAGGACATAGGTAGAGACTGGATGGGCTGGGACTCTTCTCGATCAAACCCAGAAGGTGAGGGAAGATCTTATTGAGGTGCACAAGATCATGAGGGCCTAGATTTTGTGGTGTGGCGGCACCTATCGGCAGCGGCTCGACTACAGTCGTCCGTCTGTCTTTAAAAAAATAAATTATTGTTAAATATATGTCTTGAGTTTTTATTATTTTTCTATAGCTGTGTATATGTGGGGGGTGGGGTGGGGTAAACCCTTAGTCTCTTCCCTGTACGGGGACCCGACTTTTTCCCTGTCGGCTCTCCGGTGTCATTGGGCCTAACATCGTGGAACCGGCGGCGGCCTCTGGCCGGGACCATCCTGAGGGCTCTAGCTGCGGACCTGACATCGTGGAGCTGGCCGTCTTCGGAACGGGAGGAGCTGTGGTGGCGCGTGGCTGTGACCCGACTCTCGAGCTTTGGAGGCTCCGACCGCAGGCCCGGTGGACGGTAACATCGGGTGCTCGCAGGTCCCTGGTGGAGACCGCTTCTCGGAGTTCCCGCAACGGCAACTTCTCCCGCTGGAATCACAGGGTTTAAAGGACACTGAGCCAGGCCTAACATCGCCCGGCGTGGCCTAATGGCCACAGGACTCACCATCGCCCGCCGGGGGCTTTAACATCGGGAGCCCCTGTTCGCCTCGACGCTGCAGTTGGACCGCGGGAGAAGAACAAAGGGACGAGATAAGACTTTGCCTTCCATCACAGTGAGGAGGTTGGAGATCCACTGTGATGGATGTTTATGTAAACTGTGTTAAGTGTGGGTTTTGTTTTTTTTTGTAATGTAAGACTGTAGAAAATGCAATTTCGTTCAAACAAACTGTTTGAATGACAATAAAAGGCATTCTATTCTATTCTAGATAAAATGACTGCTCACAGTCCTTTTTGCAGGTAGAGGATTCTAAAGCTGGAGGCTTAAGGTGAGATGGAAGAGATCGAAGAAGGACAATCAGGAACAATCTTTTCGCTTAGAGGATGGTCCATAACTTAATGAAGTGCCGGAGGAAGCCATAGAAGCACATACAATTACAAATTTCATGAGACATTTGTGCCCCATGGTGTGTTAGAACCCTTCCCAGAAAGCTTTGACTGACAACAACAGCCTAACCCCAACAGTCAAAGTTGTAAGTGTTTTAAAAATGCCACTGAACATCTCTGATATTCAGACACATTTAATATCTATTATAATGTAATAATGAATTTAAACGTTCTATTCATCAAATGGGTGACGGGGGACTGGAGAGGCAGTTTGGGAAAGAGGGCTCAAATGGGAGGGCCGGAGCTCGATCAGAATATGAGGGAGGGGGGACCAGGGGCAGCAAGGGTTACGAGATTTGAAAACTCGGTGTTCATATCATTGGGTTGTAAATTACCCAACAGAACGTGAGGTGTTGTTGATCCTGTTGTTCCAGAATATGAGGTGTTGAACATTAACATTGAATATGATTAAACCTTTGGTGGTGATGATGATGATGGTAGGGTTAACAGGGTGCGGTGTGGCAATTGTCAGGAATGGGAACTTGGTACAAATTGATGGTGGATGTATGGGGATTGGAAATTGTGACTATCTTTTTTAATGGAGGGGTGGGGGGTGATTTTGAAGGCAAGAAAAAAATTCACTCCAGAAAGGAAAAAAAAATGATTGTGCAATCGAATTTCTAGCATGTGACTTTGGTTATGCCCATACCATGCTCTTGAGATTGGATTAGACACTGGGGTCAAGAACCAGATGGTCAAGGTGAACCTCTTGTCTCCCAATAGATTGGTTGTGTGCAGGAGTCAGCTAGAGGGAAGTGTGGGTCATAAAATAAAACCAATGAAGCTGCTGCCAGACAATAGCCAGCAGCAAGCTCAGGTAATGGTGAATTGTATGTGATCTTCTAAAAACAATGATATGGAATTAATGCCACTCTGTGCCATCAAGAAACTGCCTTCAGTCACAATGTACCTCACATTCTTGCTGCCAGTGTGAAAGCTATAAAAGTATTTTTATAATACAGTGTTGCATGTAAGAGTGATTTGAGTTAAAATTTGCAAGCAGGGCGATGAATTATATTTTCATTTGGTGAGATACGATGAGTAATTAAGCAATGATTAGATGAAACATTTGAAAGTGATACGTAAACTCACTTTGTTTTGAGATATCCAACATATTTTAGATTCATTGAAATACTTCTCTTTGAAATATTGCCGAGATTATCACAAATTAAGAATTCCTCTGCTTTATCCAGCATTTGGAAAGACTCTGGCATGTGGAGGGGAGTTGAGAGAAAGCACATTACTATAAAACACTTTGACAAAGGCAGATGACGTTTTTCTTCAGCTGACCACTGCTGGTATGTAAAATTGATACACTGCATGAATTTGCACATACGATATGCATATTCATCAGACGATCAATTAATCAGCTGTATCAATTAATCACACCTGTAATTTTACATCATGTTCCAACTCCCCCAAAAAATTATCTCGAAAGGTTCACAAAATATGTTGTAATTTTGCCTGACCTGACAGTGACCGATAAAGTGAATTCTTCACATGCATATTAAAAACAAATTTATACACACTGAATTCTTTTCGAGTTCTCATGGATAGTTCATTAAAAACAATCCAATTGAAATTTCTGTTTATCAAGCCAACAGGGCTAGACAGCTCAAATATGTTTCTGTGGAGAGCAAGTCAATTCTAGACCAACGATTTTAATATTGTAAACAAAATGATAGTACAACTTCCTTCTCATTGTTTACATTTTAAACAGAGGACTTGAGAACATATATTTACTCCTGGTTAAACAGGGCTGGGGACATTTGCTGCTGGGTGAAGTAGCAGCGAGTGTTAATCTCATCTCTTTGAGGGACCCAAACAAAATCTAAATCCTACCAGAGTCATGTAAGGTAATTTGTAGTCACACATTCACAACATGACAGGATGTTAGAAGTTAACTGCAGTGTTGAAACCAGTGATATCCTTTGAGTTAAATGCTTGGTGAGTAACCACTAAAACCACAAGCTGGAAACCTACTGAAGGCAATAATGAATGATATTGCAGACTGGAAAATCAATAGGTGGTCACTAATGATTGAAGGCAGTTGGATTCACAAAATGTGGTGATTTTGATTGACTCGACTGTAACTGGAAAGGTGAATTCTTCACAACCATAACAATACTAACACCATCATCAAGTATGCAGATGATAGAACGGTGATTGGCCTCATCAGCAACAACGATGAGTCGGCCTATAGGGAGGAGGTCCAGCTCCTAGCAGCATGGTGCGCTGACAACAATCTGGCCCTTAACTACAAGAAGACCAAGGAGCTCATTGTAGACTTCAGGAAGTCTAGGGGCGACACGCACACCCCCATCCACATTAATGGGACGGAGGTGGAACGTGTTTCCAGCTTCAGGTTCCTGGGGGTCAACATCTCCGATGACCTCTCCTGGACCCACAATACCTCAACTCTGGTCAAGAAGGCTCACCAGTGTCTCTTCTTCCTGAGGAGACTAAAGAAGGTCCATCTGTCTCCTCAGATTCTGGTGAACTTGTACCGCTGCACCATCAAGAGCATCCTTACCAACTGCATCACAGTATGGTATGGCAGCTGCTCTGTCTCCGACCGGAAAGCACTGCAGAGGGTGGTGAAAATTGCCCAACGCATTACCGGTTCCTCACTCCCCTCCATTGAGTCTGTCCAAAGCAAGCGTTGTCTGCGTGTCTGCGAAGGGCGCTCAGCATCGCCAAGGACTGCTCTCACCCCAACCATAGACTGTTTACCCTCCTACCATCCGGGAGGCGCTACAGGTCTCTCCGTTGCTGGACCAGCAGGTCCAGGAACAGCTTCTTCCCTGCAGCTGTTACATTACTCAACACTGTACCTCGGTGATTGCCAACCCCCCCCCCCCCCCCCCCCGGACACTCCTTCCACCAGGAAAAAAATAATAATTGCACTACTGTGACTGTATGCACATAAATATATTTATTTATTGCTCATATTCTTTGTCGCTCTTCTAGGGAGATGCTAACTGCTTTCTGTCTCCATACTGTACACTGCACAATGACAATAAAGTTTGAATCTGAATCTGAATCTGAATCTGAATAAATCTGTCGCTCTTGGACAGGTTCAGAGGGAGACACTGCTCAATGAAACCCAAGACACTGATTGTGAAGGCTGGGGAAAATTAGGTTTTGGTAATGTATTACAGGTCTCTCCACCTATTTGATTATGAAACCTGTTTACCATTGAACGTCTTTGCCTTCCATGCACCTTTGTAATCTCTTTCTGACCTTCGTTTAAATCTTTTGAGATAATGTAGTCATATTGATTTGTTAAATGCAAGATAGATGAGCACCCCATTAAAGATTTTGTACAATAGTATGTCAAGAATTCTCTAACCAAATAGAATTTATGAGATTACACAGGGTTTTGCCACCATTTTTGTAAAGCTTGATAAAACTCTTCGCTGATGGTAACATAGGAAATAGAGAAAGCAACTTAGTTCATTGAGCCACATCACAGTAGAGCTATCTCTTATAATTCCAGTTGTAGAAATATTTCCCCCTTTGTGTATTTGTTCCTTATCATAAATTGTGTGACTGACTAAAATTAGCTATTTTCAATAATTTTCTGTCAATAGCTAACTGCATCTTCTTGTAATGTATTGCATCTAGACTCTGAACATGTAGAACATGTCATGTTCTATGTGAACATGTCAGGTTTATCCAGTGATACCTATCCTGTCTTTGGTCAGAAGCTTGCTCCAAAGATGTAATCTAGTCTGTCCGTTCAGGATATCATTGAGAAGTTATATGATTGTTAGAGGCATCTTCTTTTGGATGAGACATTTCCAAAATGAGACAGAGACAGGAAGAATTTCATTGTTCCATTTCGGCACATGTGACAATAAAACACTCTTGACTCTTTACCTTTTGAGTGCAGATCAGAGATTGAATCTCACAAGAGCAGAATCATTATTGTTAAGGATTCCAAGCTGGAAGTTCACTGAAGGCAATAATGATATTGCAGACTGGAAAACCAATAGGTGGCCACTAATGATTGAAGACAGAAATCCATGTAGCAGAGGTTCACAAAGATTTTAGAAAAAGAACAGGACCTTCTCCCCACAATGTCTATGCCAAACATGATGCCTGGCCCAACACTTATCTACCTGCACATAATCCATATCCCTCCATTCCCTGCATGTCCATATGCCTATCCAAATATATTTTCAATGCCACTAATGTATCTGCTTCAACCACCACCCTCAGCAGCACATTCCAGGCACTCTCTACCCTTCATGTAAGATAGATTTGCCAAGCCCCTTTGCCCCTCTCACCCAAGCCATGTCCTCTAGTTTTTGATTTTTCTATCCTGGGGAAGACATTTTGACTGTTTACCCCATCTAAGCCTTTCATAATCTGCCCAGACCATTACGCAAACCAACCTCACTTCCATTGACTTCATCTCCTCTTCATGCTGCCTCGGTGATGCCGCCAGTATAATCAGTATAATCACACTCTAGTCACTCCTTCTTCGCCCCTCTTTCATTGGGTAAGAGGTACAGAAGTTTGAAAAGACGTACCTCCAGATTCAGGGACAGTTTCTTCCCAGCTGTTATCAGGCAACGGAATGGTGCTCCCATCTAGAGTGCAGCTCTGGCCTTCATCTATCTCACTGGAGACCTTTGAACTATCCTTGGTCAAACTATTTTGCACTAAATGTTGTACCTTTTATCCTTTACCTTTGCACTATGGACGGTTTGATTATATTCATGTACAGTCTTTTCTATGACTGGATAGCACGCTAACAATACCTTTTCACTGTACCTTGGTGCACGTGAAAATGCTAAACTAAACTAAAGTAAATTTTATATACTTTTATCAGATCTTCCCACCAACCTCCAGCGCTCCAGAGAAAACAATCCAAGTTTATCAAACCTCTCCCTGTGACTAATACCCCCTTAATCTAGACATCATTCTGGTCAATCCCTGCACCCTTTCCAAAGTGTCCACATCCTTCCTATAATGGGGTGACCAGAACTGCACACATAACTCCAAATGTGTCCTGACTAAAATCCTATAAAGTCGCATCATGACTTCCTGACTCTTATACTCAATACTCCGACCTATGAAAGCATACATACCATATGCCATCTTTACCACTCCATCTATTTGTGTTGCCACTTTCTGGAAGTTATGGACTTGGACCCCAAGATCCCTCTGTACATCAACTCTGTTAAGAGTCATGACATAAATCATATATTATCCCCTTCCATTAGGCCTCCCAAAGTGAAACACCTTTTATTCTGTTCTTTTATTCTGAGGCTATGCCCTCTGGTCCAAGACTCTCCCATTAGAGTCATAGGGTCATAGAGTGATACAGTGTGGAAACAGGCCCTTCGGCCCAACTTGCCCACACCGGCCAACATGTCCCAGATACACTAGTCATATCTGTCTGCGTTTGGTCCATATCTCTCCAAACCTGTCCTATCCATGTGCCTGTCTAACTGTTTCTTAAATGTTGGGATAGTCCCTGTCTCAACTGCCTCCTCTGGCAGCTTGTTCCGTACACCCACCACCCTTTGTGTGAAAAGGTTACCCCACAGATTCCTATCAAATCTGTTCCCCTTCACCTTAAACCTATGTCCTCTGGTCCTCGATTCACCTACTCTGGGCAAGAGACTATGTGCATCTACCCAAACCATTTCACTCAGTATTTTGTACACCTCGATAAGATCACCGCTCATCCTCCTGTGCTCCAAGGATTATAGTCCCAGCCTACTCAACCTCTCCCTCTAGCTCAGACCCTCTAGTCCTGGCAGCATCCTTGTAAATCTTCTCTGTACCGTTTCCAGCTTGACAATATCTTTCCTATGACATGGTGCCCAGAACTGAACACAATATTCTAAATGCGGCCTCACCAATGCCTTATACAACTGCAACATGACCTCCCAACTTCTATACTCGTGGAAACATCCTCTCTGCATCCACTTTATCCAGTCCTTTCACTATTCGATAAGTTTCAATGAGGTCTCCCCTTGCTCGGATTAAACGGATTGTGATTTTAAATTGGGCGAGGACTCAGGTTTATATTCAAATGATCACTTTCACATGCAAAGTGTAGCACTTTGGAGGGTATCATGTTTCTTTACAATCCCCTCTTCAACCAAGCACTCTGAAGTATAACAGAGAGCCCACGTTGATTTCATCCCCCCCAAGCAATCGCATTCAAAGCAAATGCAAAGTCCCACTGTTGCCTTGATTGATGTCAAGGAAATCAGACCTTTAGTTAGGCCAAGTTAAAGCTGTAGCCTCCATATGAAGTCAATTCATGATATCACAGTCAATGAGCCACTGAAGCAAGAGCACCAATTATAAGAGGTGTGGAAGATTTATCTAGAGCTGACCCAAGAGTTTATATGACACGTTTAGAAGGTTGAGGGGGATCTTATAGAAACTTACAAAATTCTTAAGAGGTTGGACAGGCTAGATGCAGGAAGTTTATTCCCGATGTTGGGGAAGTCCAGAACTAGGGGTCACAGTTTAAGGATAAGAGGGAAGTCTTTTAGGACCAAGATGAGAAAATTATTTTTTACACAGAGAGTGGTGAATCTGTGGAATTCCCTGCCACAGAAGGTAGTTGAGGCCAGTTCATTGGCTATATTTAAGAGGGAGTTAGATGTGGCCCTTGTGGCTAAAGGGATCAGGGGGTATGGAGAGAAGGCAGGGATGGGATACTGAGTTGGATGATCAGCCATGATCATATCGAATGGCGGTGCAGGCTCGAAGGGCTGAATGGCCTACTCCTGCACCTATTTTCTATGTTTCTATGTTTCTGCTCCTGTTTTTGATCTTCTTGTGAAATTATTATTTAATTGTACTTTAATGTGGTCACATATCCAAAGATGATTGGAAGCCACAATTTAGTTCTTTACTAAAATCCTTTTGCCTACACGCAATTAAACCCGAACCAATGATGTTGATGGCAATAAGAGTTTGCCACAGGACTCCAGTTGTGAATTAATTACTGAACCCATTTAATCCTTTCCATATGTTGTGTGTGAACTGAGTTCTCAGGAAGCAATTTAAGATTTTTTACTGCTGAAGCAATAAGATGGGATTTCCCTCCTGCAGCCGATAGTTTCATAACTGGTCACAGATAAAATGTCATTCCTTAACATGCTTTCCTACATTAAGAAATTCTCATTAATCATTGCTATTTAATAGTCCAGCTTGAATTCTCTGCTACAACTTGCTCACTACAGCAAACATCTGTCTGGATTTGGTGGTGTGAAAAAAAATATTGACATATTTCAATCAAATTCCTTTGTGGATATCTTAACAAAGACACTAATGTTTATGAATGGTCTGTCTTCAGTAAAATCACAGAGGACAAATGTTTTTGTTCCATATAGATATATCTCATTTTTAAGCAATTCCTCTGGAATTAAGTAAAGAAGTAGCTAAGTAGCACATAGAATATTTCCATCCAAATAGCAATAGTTTTCTTGGTAATTTGCAAATAATTTAAAATTTAGATATTTTTATTATGCATTTAAAAGAGGTTGTACAAAAAAAGGCCAAAACATGACAGAACAAACAGAAGTAAAAACCTAAAACATTAACGTCCTTCTCTGGCTAGTGTTTACTTTTTCTATTAATTTTTGATGATCTTATTACAATTATTGCAAATTTATTTTTCCTAGTTAAAAAATAAATTTGCATTACTCTCTTATTCTGAATTTTTCTTTCAGAAAACCCATGAAGAACTTTTTGCATTCTTGAGGACCACTAATGTCAATAAGGGGAATTTTATAAAACAGAATGCAGACATACAGAAAGATGGAATGAAAATGATCTTGTCAGACATGGTTTCTATCATCAGTGCAAAGTCCATATGTGTCTCATTCCAGTAGTGCAGCTGAATGTTCAACATCTGCACCTCACCAGATGGATGTATCATATATACAGTTTCCAGAAAATGTATCTTAAAATATCCATTGATGTTTCTACAACCATCGCAAGAGACATGTTTGAGGAAATGGCTCATGACCAGCTGAATTTCCAATCCTCTAAGCTCGGCAGTGTGGGAAAATGTTCCACAGCTATAATTTTAATTTGGACGTGGAAGAGATCATTTTGGTTTTTAGTGGTAGTGTTAAATTGATGATAGTTTCCAAACCACAGCCTGTTTATGTCTCTCCTGATCTTACAAGTCTTCCTGCCTCCATTTGGTCAAGTTATAAAATTAACCTTCCACATGGAACAGACTTAGAGTCTGAAGAAAGATCCCGGCTTGAAATGGCACCTACACACATTCTCCACGGATGCTGCTTGACCCGCCGAGTTACTCCTGCACTTTGTGTTCTTTTGTGCAAACTAGCATCTGCATTTCCTTGTTTCAAAGCTGCTAATGCATTCCTTTAGAATCACTGACATCTGTCTAGTGAGGATTGATGCGTTTACCATTATAATTCTTTCTAGGGATGGGGATGTTTTACCAACGCTTTCATTTATAATATATTCCCAAAACAGCATGAAGCAATCCCACAACCTATCAAAATTCTGCAACACTGCCACATCTAGTCATGAAACTGGATGGATAATTAAAGATATAACAGGAAGAGGAGTCTCCAGAAACATTCACACCGTCAATGAGAGTGAGGTCCAGCACACAAGTACCAAAGACTAGGCAGAGGCCTTCTCATCCATACTTAGCCAGAAGAGCTGAGTGGATGATCCATGTTGGATTTCACACAAAAATCGGCATGATCACAGAAGTCAGAATTCAACCAATATATATGATATCAAGATGTGTCTGAGAACACTGTATGAACAAAGGCTATCTGAACTAATACTGTAGTATTAATGACCTCTACTCCAAATGTAGTTGCTTCTCTAGTCAATCTAGACAGGCAATGTGGGAAGTTAGACACAAAATGCTGTAGTAACTCAGCGGGACAGGCAGCATCTCTGGTGAGAAGGAATGGGTGACATTTTTGGTCTTTGTAATTCCCTAACCTCGTTGAAGATATTTGCAATTAGGAGTAACAGAAGTGGTCCCTTGCTGCGTTCTTCAACACAGTCTTGCCTGTTTTCTTCTTGTTTTCCAGAGGGAGAGAAAACTTTCAAGTAAACATCACATGTTTACCTAGTATTATCAGCAGGAGACACACTTCATTGAAATTTGGTAGGTTAGCTGTGAATGTGAATTCTCATAGAGTATGGAGTTGTACGGCAAAGAAACAGGTGTGTAAGAAGGAACTGCAGACGCTGGCTTAAACCGAAGATAGGCGCAAAAAGCTGACGTAACTCAGCGGGACAGGCAGCACCTCTGGAGAGAAGGAATGGGTGACGTTTTGGGTCGAGACCCTTCTTCAGACTGGTTAGGGATAAGGGAAACGAGATGATGATGTAGAGAGATAAAGAACAATGAATAAAAGATATGCAAAAAAGTAACGATGATAAAGGAAACAGCTGTTTGTAGGGTGAAAACGAGAAGCTGGTGCGACTTGGGTGGGGGAGGGATAGAGAGAGAGGGAATGCCGGGGCTATCTGAAATGAGAGAAATCAATTTTCATACCACTGGGCTGTAAGCTGCCCAAGCGAAATATGAGATGCTGTTCCTCCAATTCACTCTGCCCTTCAGCCCACTCTGCCTTTGTTGGCCATCATGTTTATCTATACTAATCCCAGTTACCCACATTAATTCCCTATCTCTCTTTACTTTGCTCATTCAAGTACACCCAGATGCTTCTGAAATATTGTTAATGTTCCTGCCTTTACCACCATCTCTGGCAGTTCATTCCATATACTGTATCAGTTATTCTGTGAAAACCCTTCAGCTCTCATTTAAAGCTCCTCCCTATCCTATACCTTAAACCTATGACCTCTAATTTTAGATACTCCTTTATAAAAAAATCAAAATAAACTGTATTCAGAGTAAAAAATCTAAACAAACTGCAAAGATTCTTCCAACATTCTCGGCAACTATACATTCTTTAGTATTTAATGAGTGTTAACAGAAATATCATTACATCACGTGCACAGAATAGTGAAAGGCTTGGATAGAGTGGACGTGGAGAGGATGTTTCCACTAGTGGGAGAGTCCAGGACTAGAGGTCATAGACTCAAAAGTAAAGGATCTTCTTATAGGAAGGAGATGAGGAGGAATTTATTTAGTCAGAGGGTGGTGAATCTGTGGAATTCTTTGCTTCAGTAGGCTGTGGAGGCCAAGTCAGTGGATATATTTAAGGCAAAGATAGATAGATTTTTGATTAGTACGGGTGTCAGAGGTTATGGGGAGAAGGCAGGAGAATGGAATTAGGAAGGAGCCATGATTGAATGGCAGAGTAGACTTGATGGGCCAAATTGCTTAATTCTACTCCTATCACATGATCTTATGATTATACCCTGCACCCTCGCCCCTCATGTGGTCCCCTGGGGTGATATCCCTTCCCTTGTTTGAAGAGAGTCTCCACCGCATCCTGCTATTTTACTTAGTCAACCTGGGCTACTTCCCCATCTCTGCTTCTCATCATTTTATATCACGTCAACTCTCAATCTCCTTTGATGCAGGGAAAACCATCCCAGCTTGTTCAATCTCTCCTTATCACTCAAAGCCTCCTATCCAGGCAACATCCTTGTGATTTTAGCAAACTCTGAACATTAATTTCTTCCAATACACATGCAGAGTAGCTGCAAACTACACTATCTATAAAGTGCAAAGGCCTAGGTTAATCATATTGTTCTGATAGTGTAGCAACCAACACTGCACAGAATACTCCAGGTGAAGCCTTAAAAACATTTTGTACAACTAACATGATATCCCAAACCCTGTACTTTATGACTCAGTTGGTGGAAGCAGACTTTGGTTGTTTCTTCACTAACATATCTACCTGCATTTTCACTTTCAGGGAACTCCTTCCCCAAAGTCTCTCTATTCAAAAACAATTCCAAAGGACCCAGCATTCACTGTGTAGCTGTGCTGCAAATCAACAACTCACCCAACAAGAGGAGAGACATCACCCATTCCTTCTCTCCAGAGATGCTGACTGTCCCGCTGAGTTACTCCAGCATCTTATGTCTATCTTTGTTTAAACCAGCATCTGCAGTTCCTTCTTACACAAGAGGAGAGCTTCAGATGGGAGAGTGTGATGTCACATTCTGCTCTTAAAGAGGAGGTGCAGTTCACATCATGGAATAGAATTGAAGCAGAAATAGGTTCCTTCACACTGAAAAGGAACGTGTCTACTAGCATCATGAGTGGATGTTTAGACAATGCCAAATGAGCTTTCATGAAAAGGTTGACAGTAGAATGAGTTGCCAGGCAGCCAGAATTCCAGATGATTGTACACATCCTTTTTGTTTGCTATTTCACCTTTAGTTTGGGCGTGATGTGTGGTCAATATGTAACAACAAAAAAAAGCCTGGATTTAAAGATCATCTTTAGGCGTCACAGTGGCACAGCTGGTAAAGCTGCTGCCTCAGAGCGCCAGAGACCCGGCTTTGATCATGACCTTGAGTGCTGTCTGTGTGGAGTTTGCACATTCTTCCAGTGGCCGCCTGGGTTTCCTCCACGTGCTCCGGTTTCCTCCCACATCCCAAATATGTGCGAGTTTGTTGGTTAAGTGTCGCCTGTAAATCGTCCCTAGAGAGGAGGAAGCTGAAGCAAAATTGGGATAACATAGAACTGGTGTGAATGGGTTGGCCTGGACGGTGGGACAAAGGGCTTATATCCGTGCTGTATCTTTCAATCAATTCAACCAATCAATTGTTAATGTCATAAAATATCCTGATGTATATTCCAGGAGTGTTATAAATAGCTATTTGACACATAAGGAAATATAAAGATAGATGACCAAATTCTTGATGAAAAAGGTATGTATTAAGCAGTGTCCTGAAGGAAAGGTCGAGTGATGGAGGTTTACAGATAAAAGTTCAATATGAAGCCCTGATTTAAAGACCAGATTATATTGATCTGAGCTGGTGTAGGAATCTGAACTCGACTGCCTAATTGTAAATATATAGATGTAATGCATCTGTAAATAGAGTAACCAAAATTAGACACAATTAATCTATTGTACATCCCGGACAGAGTTGAAAATACTGACTGGCATTTGACATGCATTCCCGACGCCCCTGAGATGAGTTCCAGTACATTACCTCGTGTCATAAGGAAACATCTGTTGTGAACAGTTACTAGCTTGTGGCTTGACTGACTCATGGGCATTTTTACTACCATGAAAACAACATTCAGACTTTACAAGGAAATTATAACAGGCTATCATCAGGTTCACATTGCTGTCGCCTTCAACTTTTTTGACCCCAAAGTTCTCAGCAAAAGTTGAAGGATTTTAAATGCAAACAACCTATTTTTGCTATGACAATGAAGTTCTTAAAATACTGGATTTACTTCATACAGCAAATATTTATTGTATAAATATGTCACATTAACAAACTTTATTGCTAAATCTCTGTGAATATTCACGTTCAGTAAAAATTAGTAATGAAATTTGTGACTGTGAAAATTTACGTAGGAAGTTTAAGCAATGAAATTTGTTGATTTACAAATTTAATACTATATTCCTCCAAACCTGTCGAATCCATGTACTTGTCTAACTGTTTCTTAAACGTTGGGATAGTCCCAGCCTCAATTACCTCATCTGGGAGCTTGTTCCACACACCTACCACCCTTTGTGTGAAAAAGTTACCCCTCAGATTCCTATTAAATCTTTTCCCCTTCACCTTGAACCTATGTCCTCTGGTCCGTGATTCCCCTACTCTGGGCAAGAGACTGCATCTACCCGATCTATTCCTCTCATGATTTTATAAACCCTGTAAGATCACCCCTCATCCTCCTGCGCTCCACGGAATAGAGACCCAGTCTATTCAAACTCTCCCTATAGCTCAGGCCCTCGAGTCCTGGCAACATCCTTGTAAATCTTCTCTGAACCCTTTCAAGCTTGACAATATCCTTCCTATAACATGGTGCCTAGAACCAAACACAATATTCTAAACACGGTCTCACCAACGTCTTATACAACTGCAACATGGAATTGGCATGGAATTTTGAGAGGCCAAGGCCATCTTGGATTAATATCTTGTGCAAAGATTATGCCTCCAAATATGTCACTTCACTTGTCACCTATCACTTGGCAGTCCCACCCCTGCATCTTTTCCACTGTCTCCCCCCCATGACAATCAGACTGAAGAACCTGAAACAACACCTAGCCATGTTCTCCAGAGATGCTGCCTGACCTGCTGAGTTTTTCCAGCACTTGGTGTCTTTTGTAGTTTAACAACTGACTGGTTGAGAGAAGAAAAGAGTCAGTGGCTATCGAATTGAGTTGATTCATCTTTACACTGCTCGTTAACATAATTCAAAGGTTCTGTTCCCACGCTGTACTATTTTAGTTTCTATGTTATTCTATATTGCAGCTGAGTAGCAGCTATTTAGCGCAACATGTTTGTGGAGACTCCGATGAATTGTTCCAGCCTGAAATGCCCCTATCCAAGTTCTCCACAGATGCTGCCTGGCCTGCAGAATTACTCCAGCTCTTTGTGTCTTTTACTGTTCCTGTGATGTACTGTTCTATGTAACAAGACAAGGAAGTATTTGAAATACATCTTTCTATATACTATTAAAACTGTGTGTGTGTGTGGGTGTATGTCATATTCTTGCCCTTTGATTCATTACTCCGCCAAAACCACACGCAAAAACGCAGAGATTTTTACCATTTCGCTAGCCATTTCACTTTTACATTCGCTCATCCATAACGGCTGCTGCCGCCCGGCTCTCCTCCAAAAACGTCGACATTTTTCCCATTTTGCTAACAATTTTACTTCCTCCACTCCCCCCCCCCCCCCGCCCGGCTCTGTCACGCTGGCCGAAGCCAAAGATCGCCTGCTTCCCCCGCTGCTTTTCGCCGTCCTCGCTGGCTTGCACTGTCCGAAAATCCCGCGCGTCAATGGCCTGTCGACCCGCAGGCGCATTGAGGGCGTACGCAGCGTCTCGACGTCGTACGCAGCGTCTTGACGTCATACGCAGCGTCTTGACGTCGTACGCAGCGTCTTGACGGCGTATGCCTAGCGTGTGGCATTGCGCAATGACGTCAGGCCGCCCCCTCCCCTTGCAACCGTGTGTTGCGAGAACAGACCCAACGGTTTTTTTTTTGCTTGTACTTGCCTCGCCTCACAACGTGGACCCAACGAGAGGAGTGGGGAGGTAGGGAGTGGGGGATAGAGGGAGAGGAGGGCAGTGTGGGAGGTGAGGAGTGAGAGTGGGGGGATTGGGGGAGAGGAGGGGGTAGGGTGGGAGAGGGAGGGAGAGGTAGGGGAAAGTGGTGTAGGTGAGGAGGGAGAGTGGGTGAGGAGGTGGATAGGTGGATAGGAGAGGAGGGGGGAGTGGGGGAGTGGTGGAATATTGCATTGGGGGAACGGGACCAAATGGGTCCGCACTTGGTCTAGTACAAAATAAAGGTATTGGAGCAGCAAAGGTAATGCCAAAAACTTCCCATTAGCTTGAAACATATGCTCTGAAAATCTTCAGCTCTACAAGCTTCTGGGAATATTTCAAGTAGTCAACTTTACCAGGTGTTTCTAATTGTATTCATGCCCATTGACTGATTATGGGCAGATTTATATGAAGTATCTTCACACATTGAATACAAAATGCTAACAGCTGTGTGAAATGTTGGTTATATCATTAGACATGACCCAGGTTCCAGCTTGATATGTATTAAATGGTCAAAGTCCCAGCAGTGAGGGAAAACTGTAATAGAAGCTGGGGAAATGCACAGATTATAGAAAATAAAGATAAATCATTTTAGAGCTAATTTATGGTGTCCAAAGACACATTAATCTTTGGTTTCTTCAGTAATGTCCGTTTTCTAACTTATTTTTTTACTATGATTGAAATAAAATAAATATTTAGAATAGTGAAATTGGGATAACATTTCCCTCAATTTCATCAAGAAAGGTGATAACATCCATGCTCCTGAGATTTTTTCACGTTACTTCTGTTTATATCTGATTTCGATGAATTACTTTTTTGCATTGTGATATAAACACAATAGACTTTGAGATTAAACATAGAAACTACTGGAAACACTTGAAAACTCATTTATATAAAACAGGGACTATGTTATAATAAATCAAGTTATAAGATGCAGAAAAAACAGTGGAGGGTGCTGGGGCACTGGAGAAGGTTTATGACAAGGCAATGGGGAAGGTTTATGATAGACTGTAATAGGTCATGAGAGATTATATTATAAAATGGGTAATAGCGCAATGTAACAGATGTCTTAAGAACATGTAAGCACAAAATAAATTTCTGAAAACCACCATAGGAATGTAGAAGGAATGGTGGAAATCCAAAATATAAATGCAAGAAATGCTGATTATGTGAAATTGGGAACTCGTTATTGGGTTCAGGGTGCAGGTTCTTCCCTGAGCTTCCAGTTGTCTGTCACGTTTGCTCAGATTCCTTCACTGTCACTGGTCTCCTACTGTTCTGATAAAACAGGGCTCGGGCATTGGTACCTCGCCTTCTGGTTCGGGATAGACCAGCCTTCCAGCCACTATAATGAATCATTTAAGAACCCGTTCAATCTGCAAGGTCTTTGTAAATACTGGCTCATTGTTTGTGATGGAGTTTTAAGCACGTGGCTTCAAATGAGCATGGTATACCGTCACCAATACAAATATCAAGCAGCTTCTGTGCAAATGTGCTTCGTAAACACTGAGGACCTGAATTGAAATTTCAGACATGTTCAAAGTACACAATCAAACTCATTGATTAGGGCTTTAGTAATATTATATCCTGTAGCATATACATTGCTACGTATATTATTGTCTTCCTGACAGAGTGTTGTACACGGCACTTGCAAACAACATTTTTATCCATGAATTGAGAACTCCTTTAAATTATATTAGTTGTCATTTATTTTGTGGTTTTACAGAAAAAGCTAATCAACTCACATGATGCCAAATCACTGATTAAACAATCTAGAAAACACAATAATACTCTTTGGTAACTATGGAACTTTATTTATTTGGCCACAAAAAGCTGGAGTAACTCAGTGGGACATTGATTAGCAGCAATCCTACCTAGCATGACAAGACATTTGTTAGTTAGTTTAGTTTATTGTCATGTCTACCAAGGTACGGTGAAAAGCTTTCGTTGCCTGCTCTCCAGTCAGCAGAAAGACGATACATGATTACAATCCAGCCATTTACAGTGTATAGATACATGATAAGGGAATAACGTATATTGCAAGGGAAAGCCGGCAAAGTCCAATCAAGGATAGTCCGAGGGTCACCAAAGAGGTAGATAGTAGTTCAAGACTGCTCTCTGGTTGTGGTAGGATGATTCAGTTGCCTGATAACAGCTGGGAAGAAACTGTCCCTGAATCTGGAGATGTGCGTTTTCACACTTATATACATTTTGCCTGATGGGAGAGGGGAGAAGAGGGAATGGCTAATGTGCAATTCATCCTTTATTATGCTGCTGGCCTTGCCGAGGCAGCGTGAGGTGTAAATGGAGTCAATAGAAGGGAGGTTGGTTTGTGACCACTTTGTGACCATTTGGGCCACTTGATGTGGGTCCTAAAAGGATCATGTGGAGTGTGTGTAGGAAGCAGTGGCAACTGGCACTAGGTTGTGTACATGGACAAGACAGGACAGGATATTGAGGGCTTGATCAGGGCCACGGGTGGCATTTGGTGATGATAGCTGGTGAAGACTGTTGCCTTGCTGTTGAGTTGGGTCGGGGATTGTGGACTGTAGCCTCATTTGTACACTGGAATCTGGGGTGATCAAGAGCAAAACACAAAATGTGTAGGAAGGAACTGCTGATGGTGGTTTACACTGAAGATAGTCACAAAAGCTGGAGTAACTTAGTGGTCAGGCAGCATATCTGGAGAAAAGGAATAGGTGACATTTCAGGTCAAGATCCTGCTTCAGACTCAAAATGCTGGAGAAACTCAGCTGGTCAGGCAGTATCTGTGGAAGGAATGGGCAGGCGACTTTCAGATTGGGACCGTTGTTTGGACTGATAACCCTGACCCGAAGCATCATCTGCCCTTTCACTCCATGGATATTGCCTGACTCACTGAGACCCTCCAGTATTTCATGTTTTTACTCAAGATTTTAGCATCTGCTGCAGGGGCGGAAATCGCTATAAACACATGGGGGTGGGGGGACATAATTTCTTTGTGTTCACGCGCATGCGCGCGCGCACACACACACGCACACGCACACACGCACACACACACACACACACACACACACACACACACACACACACACACACACACACACGCACACGCACACACGCACACGTGCACGCGCATGCGTACACACACGCGCAAGGCTTTGGAGGCTTCAGCCGTGGGCCCTGTGGATGGTGACATCGGGAGTTGACCTGGTTGGTGACCAATTCCAAACTCCAACAATAGCAGCTTTGTCCGCCCCGAATCGTGGGGCTTGAATCGGCCGCGGGAGCTTCAACATCGGAAGCCTCGATCACCTCGACACAGCAGTTTGATTTTAAGCCGTGCCGGGCAATGAAAGGCCCCGATTTAGCCCTTAGAAACCCTGATACCAGCTTGAATCTTTCAAAAGCTACAATGTGATAAATAACACTTAAACAAATAAAACTGTAGCAAATAAAGGCAAACAGAAGAAATGAGAGAGAGAGAGATGTGAAAAAAACAACTAAATAACGTGAGTGAGGGACTTACCTGCAAGCCAGCCAGGAAACCCGTTTGACCGGATTCCTTAATGACCTTTGTCTAACCTTCCTTAGTGACCTGACCCATTTAAATCCAATACCCGTTTAAGCTTTTCCCATCCAATTAGTTCAAATGGTAATTGTACCCACATCAGACAGGTTTGGAAGGTCAAAAAACAATTGGTGACACATCGTGTTAATATGATGTTAATAGAGACATTTACCAAGCGCTTAACAGTGACACCCCCACTGTCTCACGGAAAGTGGAGATTTTAATCGTTTTTTTTCCCGCCGAATTTCAAAATCCGGATTACAAAACATGGGGGCGATTATCCCCCACCTCTCAAAACATGGGGGGGAACGTGTCCGCTCTGCCCCCCCGACTTTCCGCCCATGATCTGCTGTATATTTTGTCTCCATTGGGCTGATCAAGAGTTGGCCTGAAGGAGAGGACAAAAGTGAAGAGGATACCTGAGTGTGAATCCAAGCTGGAGTAGTATTGTAAAAGCCAAATGGTTCTGAGAGTGACCAATGAAATATGTTCAGATTTGCTCGGCAATGAATTGGGAATTATATCAAACGGTTCATATCTGAGCTTGACATTATGTCAAGTGCAGAAGGATGATTTATGACCAGAAAAGCTTGTTTGAATTTTCAGACTGCTGTAACTTGACCTGGAACTACTAGACTTGTGGACTGAGGGAACATATTAATTTCCACACATGGATTTTTTGGGGAAAAATGGCTATTTTAACTGAATCTCTTGATAATGGAATTTACTTGACACTGAGACTGATAAAGACTCCAAGATGACAAAAGAATTAAATAAAGCCCCTGAGAACTATAGATCAGTAAGCCTAACAACTGTGGTAGGAAAGTGACTGGAAAAGATCATGAGGAATAAGGTATACATGCATTTGGGGAGACTGGGGTCAATGCAGGATAATCAACATGCTTTTGTGCAGAAGAACAGAGAACAGAATAATGAGCAGGCCAGGCTGAATCTTTTGGAAGAGACACAGAGTTAACATTTCAGGCTGAAGGGTGGGGGAGAGGGATGTTTCTAATAGGGAAAACCAATGTAAACATGAGGATAAGCCATAAATTACAATATCTGGTCAGTGAGTGAGTGGGAACCGTTAGAGAATAAGAACACAGACAAACAAATCATGGGCAAAAGAACAAATGCACAATCCCAGAGTTGGGGAATCAAGACCAGGGGATATATAGGTTTAAGGTGAGAGGGGAAAGATTCAATGGGAACCTGAGGAGCAACTTTTTCACATAGAGGATGGTGAATATCTGGAAAGAGCTACCAGAGGAGGTCATTGAGGCAAGTACTTTAACACCATTTAAAATAAATTTGGACAGATACATGGATGAGAAAGGTTTGGAGGGATATGGGTCAAAGAGTAGCAGGTGGGATTAGTGAAGATGGAGCATCTTGGTCAGCATGGGCAAGTTGGACCAAAGGGCCTGTTTCCCTGTTGTATGACTCTATGACACTATGAGTTGCGAAGGGAGGGATCACTGTAAAATGTTGAAAGGGGAGGAGAAGAGAAGATGTGTTTGGTGGTGGAATCTTTTCATATGACGTGGGATTTGCAGAGAATGATCAGTTGCATGCAGGGGCTGGGTGGACTGAGAAGTGAGGACCAGGGGAATGCTATCCTCTTTCTGTCCTGGAGCAAAGCGGATGAGAGCAGAGGCATGAGAACTGAATGAGGTACAGTTATGGGCATTGTTAAACATGGTAAAGAGAAAATCCATGGTTAAGAAAGAAGGAAGACATTTCAGTAAAAAAAAGATATGTCTCATCATCAGAGCAAGTATAATGGAATCGCCAGAGGTGAAGGTGAAGGGAAAAAGATTTAATCGGAATCTGAGGGGTAATTTTTTACACAAAGGGCGGTGGGTGTATGGAACAAGTTGCCAGAGAAGATAGTTGAGTCAAGGACTATCCCAACATTTAAGTAACAGTTAGACAGGTAAATGGATAGGACAGGTTTGGAGGGATATGGACCAAATGCTGGCAGGTGGGACGAGTGTAGCTGGGACATATTGGCCGGTGTGGGCAAGTTGGGCCAAAAGTCCTGTTTCCACACTGTATCACTCTATGACTATAACTAGGGGAATGGAATAGACTCCAATTAATGTAGGTTATGGGCTCAAATCTTTGAGTCAATTTTCACCCTTAAACGTGTGTCTTAGATGGGTCTTGGATTATTAATGGTGATGAAACACCATTTAATTGTAACATTACTTTGCAAAACATTTAACTCAGGAATAATATATGACACAATAATCAACTTGGGCTGTATATTCAAATTTTTTTTTGCAATCAGCTCTTTTTACCCTAAGTACATTTTACTAAAATCCTTTTGCCACTTTCCTGTTCAATATGCCACAACTGCAGATGAACGATTGCTTATAACTATACCTTGTAGCCTAATTGTTTACACAATTTGTTTTTTGGTCCAATGGTCAGTTCACAGTGGAAAAGGAGAACTTGTATTTGGGTAGCTTTTCTTGCACTGGTGATGTTCCAAATGGAAGCACCATTGAAAGGCAGTAAGTACACAAAATTGCTGGAGAAACTCAGCGGGTGCAGCAGCATCTATGGAGCGAAGGAAATAGGCGACGTTTCGGGCCGAAACCCTTCTTCAGATCTATCTCCTCATTGAAAGGCAGTAATCGCGTAACAATGTAAACCACACTCTTCTATCGTTTTGGAAGGAATGCTGTGCAGATGTAATTTCATTAAAAAATATGAAGAACAGGATAGCCTTAAAAAATATTTTCAGAACAAAATCAGTGATAACAAGACTGAATGACATTCACATATTTTTTTATCAACAAATTGAGGAAGAACTTGACTCCCTTAATCATTTCCAACCAATGCCTTAACCATACATCAAATCAGAATGGCTGTGAATTTCCACCAATGCTTTCACACTCATCTCCTATAATTTCAGTGACACAAGCAAAGGCGGATGCATTAATCCTGAGCAAAACACAAAGTGATGGAGGAACTCAATGGGTCAGGCAGCAAAGGTGGAGGGAATGGACAGGGGGCTTTTTGGGTTGGGACTCTTTAATTTTATGAAAGTAGCTGCTGAAAACATGAAACAATCTGTCTTATCCGTGTTCTGAAGGATCTTCCACTAACGGAAAAACTGTGGAGATTCACACCCCGTGCGTGCATTGCTTGCTTCTTATCATGCATCATGTGATGGAATGGTTTCTCGGTTCTGCTCTTTTTAGATTGTGTTGTGGGTTGATTCAGTTTTTATCGTGGGTCAACTATGCAGCTATGTGAATTATTCTTTGTGCTGCCAATAGCCCTGAATGTGTAGGGCAATTCTTTTGAGTTAGTTACTATGGTTACAGTTGGCATTAACCAATTGTGAAATCGGGCACAATCTGTTTCATTTATTTCGAAATACTGGTGGGCTTGTTGTTAATAAGTTTCAGTTAAGTTGTTACGGGACGTGGAATTTACTCCATCACATGCTAGAAATCACGCACAGCTTTCTGTTTTCAAAGAATGACAGTGAGCCTTTCAGAAGCTGCACTGATGAACATCACAATATTCTGTAGGAACTTTGTGTAAGTGATATAACAGTAAAATAGTGGTGCTAGCAACTATGATGGGAATAGCACCCCATAAATGAATATAAACTGTCCAACTCATAGAAATTAATATGACAGGTTGAACTCAGTCCAACCAATATTCTATAGAGGTTGAGGATGGAATTAAGGTATCATGATTTCAACTACAATGTTATGTTTGTCATGCATTTAGGAAGTATTTTAGTGGAGGATCTGCTAATTGTTATCATTTTTATTATTTTTTAATTTATTAAATAAATAAAATGGTAATAGTTAGCAGATCTTCCACTTAAATACATTCTAAATGCATGACAATTAAATTTAAATTAAATTAAATATACATTAAATTGTTAATTTAAAATATTTAGAGGGTCATATGAGAGGACTAAAAAAATAAAAAATTTGATTTGGAAAAAGAACTTCAGTAATTTATGCTCTGAAGGCAACTAATCCAACTCCAACATCATTGCCATCAGCTGCTAATGAAATCTCTTTGTAAAGACATATCTACCATTAAATATAAATGCTGTTGTATTTTAGCGGATGCTGCATCTTTGATTTTGGAAGGAAGCAAATGTAACCACACCGTTTATGGAAGGAGGGTGAGAGGTAGCAGGGAACTATGGACTCGTGATGGAGAGAAAAAATTGAATCTATTATCAGGGAACAGATAACAGAATACAAATCAGCAACAAAGTGGCGCAGCGGTAGAGATGCTGCCTTACAGCGCCAGAGACGCAGGTTCGATCCAGACTGCTGTCTGTATGGAGTTTGTGCATTCTTCCTGTGACCACATGGGTTTTCTCTGGGTGTTTTCTCCCACACTCCATAGACTTACAGGCTTGTAGCTAAATTGGATTCTGTCAATTGTAAAGTGTCCCTAGTGCGTAAGAAAGTGCCAGTCTTTGCCTTGATCGCTGGTCGGCATGGACTCAGTGGGCCGAAGGGTCTTTTCACACTGTATCTCTAAAGTCTTCAAAGTCCAAAAATCTGTTGGAGTGTTTTCAGCTTATAATGATCAAAAAAGAGAAGAGATTGTGCTTGTAAAGGAAAGTGGTGTTGAAGTTGAAGATTGTCATGAGCTTGGAGAAGGCATGAGGGGCCTATTAGCCCCCCTCTACTTTATTGCTTATGTTCTTATTCCGCACTTTATCATGGAAACTGGAATGTAAGCTGTCGTAAATATGGGTAATCATTACTTAAGTGCCATAAAATGCAAGAATTATCACCATATAGATAAAACAAACAGAAATGTTTGAAGGTTTTAAATATCATCCAAGCGATGATTTTAATGACGTGCACTATCTTGTCAGTACTTAGCACAACAATGACTATCGAGAATATTGATAGTTAAAAGAACTGCACATACACTAAATGCTTTTGCAACTGCTAAGATATTAATAAACGTCTCTGTGAATATTCCATGTTGTTTCATTTGATGGCTTGCAGGGAAAGTTTCTCTAAGATTTCTGAGGGCCTTTCATGCTTAATCAGTTGAATCTTACTTGTGGTAGGTTCAAATATTTCCCTTTTTGCATATCAGTCTCGCAGAGAAATGACTAAAAGAAGGGCTTTCTGCAAGGATTTGACAATGCATCTTTACTTTGAAGAGATCTGCACTCGGATATTACGCATTGATGAATGTTACAAGAATTAAATGGGGGATGGTGGGGTGGGAATGGGGTGAGAATAAGGGCAGCGGGTGCAAGTGAGGCTGGTGAACACATCCGTGTCCTCATCAATGGAGCTGCTGGACAGATAGTTGACAGTTGCAAGTTCCTAAGCTTCCGAGTCATAGTCATACAAGATGTAATCAGGCCATTTAGAATTAGGCCATTCAGCCCATCAAGTCTACTCCGCCATTCAATCATGGCTGATCTATCTCTCCTTCCCAACTCTATTCTCCTGCCTTCTCCCCACAACCTCTGACACCTGTACTAATCAAGAATCCATCTATCTCTGTTAAAATATCCACTGACTTGGCCTCCACTGCCTTCTGTTGGAAAGAATTCCACAGATTCACCACCCTCTGACTGAAGAAATAACCTTTGACACCCATACTAAGCTTGTGTGGCATCTGGTTTGCTCTTGACCACCTGAACGTGCAGATAGTGTTGAATGTAGCCAAGTCTGTCATGGCCACATCACCTCCTCTCATCCAGTCCATCTTCATAGTGCATAGCATTGGGAAAGCTGGAAGTATTGTCAAAGATACCTGCCACCGTGGCCATTCCCTTCTCTCTCTTTTACCTTCTGCGAGAAGATATGTGTTTGATATCCCAGACATTCATGAACTAATTACCTCTTTCACACCTATCGGGAGGTGCTGTCAATGTGGTTATTCCGTTGTTGCATCATAGTATATTTCTGCACAACTTCAGATTGCACTGTGATCTTTGCAGCATTCTGCTGTTTTGCATTTGTGGTATTTATTGTTGAATCCATTTTTATAAAATAGATTGCAATTCAATGAGCATCATGTAAACAAGGGATTTTATTGTACCCTGGTCGATATGACAATACATTCATCTAAATAAAGCATCAGAAAAGTCTATATATTATTGATGTTATTATTCTAATAAAATTGCACATCTAAAAAAGACTGGCTGAATTAATAGTTGGCATTTCATGGATAGAAACGTGTGAAGTTAAAAAAAAGATTTATTGAATGCATTGGAGAAATAAAGATGTCTGAATGCAGACAAATTCCCAAGACTTGATAGCCTATGTTTCCGGGTTCTGAAAGAGCTGGTTCCTGAGATTCTAACTGTATGAATAATGGGCTTCCAAAAATTCCTGGAATCTTCTCCAACATTCCTAGCACTTTGGTGGGCAGCAAATGTAGAATAGAATAGAATAGAATAGCCTTTTATTGTCATCCAGACCGAAGTCTGAACGAAATTTAAGCAGTCATACATACAATACAATACAATAAAAAACAACAATAAACACATATTAACATCCACCACAGTGAGTCCACCCAACATCTCCTCACTG
The DNA here is from genome assembly GCF_010909765.2 of Amblyraja radiata. Classification (NCBI taxonomy): domain Eukaryota; kingdom Metazoa; phylum Chordata; class Chondrichthyes; order Rajiformes; family Rajidae; genus Amblyraja; species Amblyraja radiata. Next base: position 111,568,850 of record NC_045956.1, read on the forward strand.
TGATGGAGGCAAAAGTCTTAGGGCTGCAGTCTCTTCCCTCCTCTTCTCCTTCTGCGCTGAGGCGATACCCCCCGGGCGATGTTAAAACCTGTCCTGCGGCTCAAACACCGTGGCCCGGGGTGGTCGTAGCTGCCGCTCACCAGACCTGCTGACGCAGCCGCACCCCGGACTCAGGCCACCTCCACCAGAACTGCCGTCCCAGCCCCCGGAGCATCGTTCCAGCCCCGAGCCGGATCGCCCTCACGTGAGTACTGCCACCGTCTCAGCCTCGCGCCAGGCCGCCGCTCCTCCCTCGCGCCAGGCCGCCCCGACTGGGCACCGCTCCTCCCTCGGGCTGGGCCGCCCCGACTGGGCGCCGCTCCTCCCTCGGGCTGGGCCGCCCCGACCGGGCGCCGCTTCTCCCTCGGGCTGGGCCGCCCCGACCGGGCACCGCTCCTCCCTCGGGCTGGGCCGCCCCGACCGGGCGCCGCCTCTCCCTCTGGCTGGGCCGCCCCGACTGGGCGCCGCTCCTCCCTCGGGCTGGGAACGCCGTACCTCCCCGAGCTCGGCCACTCCGACGGGAGCACCGTTCCTTCCTCGGGCCGGCCGTCACAGCCCCTCACGAAAGCCCTGTTCCAGCCCCGAGCCGGGCCGTCCTCACGGGAGCGAGCTCAGTGCGAGTCCTGGCGGGCTCTGCCTCCTGAGCCTCGAGGTCGCCAGCTCCGCCATTAGGCCTCAGCGCAGACGGAGGCAGAGAAGGGGAATACGACAAAAAAGTCGCATTCCCCCGCAGGGAGAGACAGCAAGCCCCGTTTCAACCCCCCCCCCCCCCAAAAAACACAAACTAAAAACCAAAACTAGACTAACCAAAACGAAAATAAACAACCCAAAAAATGTAAAATGATTACTGAAGAAAAGGAGAGAAAAATGAGGAATTTAGGCAGTAGTTAGCCTGACTGGAGTCCATTGCTAAGCACATGACCACAGACCACGAGTACATCATGATATGATTAGGCTGAGTTAAAGCCCTGTCCCATGGTACGAGTTCATTCCAAGAGCTCTCCCTAGTGCGTAAGAAAATCAAACCCGTGGTAAACACGGAGAATGAACGTTGGGGTACGTCGGAGCTCGGGGATATCTCTTAGCGGCTCGTTACGCTAACGGCAGGTACTCGGGGAGACTCGGTAACGGGAGGTAAGCATGGGAAGACTCGTGAAGGTTTTTCAACATGTTGAAAAATGTCCAGGAGAGCCGCGAGTACCGCCGAGTGGCCATTACCGTAAATCTCCGAGTTTGAATCAGGGCAAACTCGGGAGAGCTCTTGGAATGAACTCGTACCGTGGGACAGGGCTATTACAGAGATTGTATGAAGTGAAAATCATGCTTGACAAATATAGTTGAGTTTTTCTGAAAACGTAACTTGCAGGATAGAAAGGGAGACAAGCAGACATGGTATAAATGGATTTTCAAAAAACCTTTAATAAGAAATCATGCAGTATGTTACATAACATAATTGCTCATTCTTTGGGCTAACGGATGAACATGGATGGAAGTTACTGAAAAGAGTGAGAAAATAAATTAGATCATTTTCAGGATAGTTCTCAAATTGACACAGGGAGAATATTGTGTCTCAAGTAATCAAAATTTATATGTCAATTAGAATTTAGATGAAAAGACAAAGAATAACACAGCCGAGTTTCCTGTCAACACAGGCGGGAATGTGAACTGTGAGAGGAATGCACAGAATCTGAAAAGACATGGCAGGTTCATCAAGTAACAAAGTGGGGCTCGATGGAGGATAATGAGAGAAAATTCAATTTGGAGAAAGGCAGTCCAGATAAATCAAAACTTTTATGTTTCATCCAATCTTGTATTTATTGTCCTCAATTTTAACATCACCCTTTTATGACAAGGAAAGGGTCTCTAAGGGAAATGTAAAGATTTGCCTTGACCTGATGTAGAACACATCGGGTTCTACCATTAATGCTGATGATTCATACTTACACAGATTTAATTGTTGCCACAATATAACATAGACATGAAGGCAGAGGATTGCAGCTCATTAGAAATGAAGGTTCCTCACCCATCCTTTTTCTCCCGAGATGCTGCCAGTATTACTCCAGCACTTTGTATCTATCTTTGGTATAAACCAGCATCTGCAGTTCCTTGTCTAAACATGAGTGGATGTCGGTCAGTGTGAGATAAGAGATGACATGGTGGTGTGTGCTGAGAAAATGTGGTACCCACTACCGAATAACAGAAGATATTTCCAGCATTCAGTTATTCCTCTCCTTCATTTTCTGGTAATTTAAGATATGATTTGCCTTCTCACATTTGTACCTCATGGAGACAACCTTTGTCCCCATCCCCTGTCAACCTTCACTTATCACCTTCCCAATGGTAGCAGTGAAATGGGAGCATGAGTAGGTGTTGTGGGTCATTGATGATATTAACTATGTTTTTGAGGCAGTTTCTCCAATTGATCTCTTCAATGGTGAAGTGGTTGAGGGGACTAAGGGGAGAATATTTCAAAAATGGATTCTTCGATAAATGGATTTAAGGGCAGCACGGTGCTGCAGCAGTAGAGTTGCTGCCTTACAGCGCCAGAGACTCGGGTTCGATCCTGACTGTGGGTGCTTGTCTGCACCGTGTTTGTACATTCCCTCCGTGACCTGCGTGGGTTTTCTCCAGGATCTTCGGTTTCCTCCCACACTCCAAAGACATGGAGGTTTGAAGGCTAATTGGCTTGGTATAATTGTAAATTGTCCCGTGCGTGTGTGTGGGATAGTGCGGGGATCACTGTTCGGCACGGACTCGGTGGGCCGAATGGCCTCTAAACTGTAACTCTAAACTAAACGTTTAAGATTAGTGTAAATGGGTGTAGATGGTTGATGTGGCCTCAGTAAGTGAACGCTCTGTTTCCTTATTGTATAACACTATGATTTTTGTTTCTTGAATGTCTAATGACATATTCCACCTGTGTTACAGGCAGGACTTGGGTTAACGTCATTTAAATGAATCCCCAATGTTAAGATCGACAGGGGTTCAGGACACTAATCCACAGCTGTGCTGTCAACTACTGGCTTTGCCTGTACCTTTGGAGCAACCTTTAACATTCAAGGTCACACAATCACTCTTGCATTGTTATAATATTGCAAGCACCTGCAGAGACACATGAGCGGGAGGAATATTTACGCACCTGAAGATTTATTGGTTGCTGGAAATGTATGTCACAGCTGGAAGCAAGAATAAAGGAGAACAAATCCGATCCAGGGAACCACAGACACATTAGTCTTTTAACAGCAGATACAGTGATGAAAAACCATATTAAGAAGTCAGTTGAAGGAGGACTGACAGTATGCAGCAACAGATATATTAAGAACCAGGCAGTGTTGAACTCGAGGCCCTGCCTGGCAAATCTCTCATGTTGCGGCAGCATGTTAGAAGTAAAATAGTGAAACTCTGGGTCATATTTAATTATCGACAATGCAAGCAAATAAGAACTTTGAATAACAATGAAACCACACATCTACTGTGGATGAGGAAGTGCGAGATCCCAATTTATCAGGCAATCACATTGACTGTCACTGAAGACCCTTCTTATTTTCATTTCATTACGTCAGTGTATTGTTGTATTGCTCCTCTCCTTACCTATTGCTGTGGCGTTCAAAGTAGGCACACCAATATTACAGATGGATGGATGCAGCATAATGCAACACAAAGGTGAGTGCTTAGACCAGTAGTTTGACTTAGATGAAATTTAAAAAAAATGCCGGTTGTCGTCGAAGGGCCTGTTTCTATGCTGCACCTCCAAACTAAACTAAACTAAACTAAACTAAACTAAACTAAACTAAACTAAACTAAACTAAACTAAACTAAACTAAACTAAACTAAACTAAACTAAACTAAACCAGCCTGAAGGCCTGGATGTTGAACTGAGCTTCATAGGCATTAGTGTCGTGGTTCAACAAATATTAGTTGAGGGAGTGTGGCACTGGTACACCAGGGCCTGTATGTGGCTGAACAGACCTTAATTAAGCATTTTTCTTCTCATGCAGGAAATCCACCAAGCCCAGGAAATGGTTGAGTGCAGGAGTCAGAAGTGCATGGAGAGTGTTGAAATGTGGGGTCATCAGGCCAGGGAGAGCATTAGGATCTGATAGGTAGTTGGATGGTGGGGGTTTGAAGGGATGGAATGGTGTGCCAGGCCAGGATCCGTGGTGGAGGAGGTGAATTGGAACTTGAAGGATTGGACGGCACTGTGGTGCAGCGGTAGAACTGCTGTCTCACAGCTCCAAGACCGTGTTCGATCCTGACTACAGGTGCTGCCTGTATGGAGTTTGTATGTTCTCCCTGTGTCCACAAGTGTTTTCTCCGGGTGCTCTTTCCGTTTCCTCCCACATTTCAAAGATGTGCAGGTTTGTAGGTTAATTGGCTTCTGTAAATTCCAAAGATAGACACAAAGTGCTGGAGTAAACCAGCAGCTCAGGTAGCATCTCATGGAGAAAAAAGATTGGTGTCGTTTCGGGTCAGGACCGTTCTTCTGTGAATTGCCCCTAGTATGTTGGACATAGAACTACTGGTTGGCGTCAATGGGCCTGTTTCTACGCTGCACCTCTAAACTAAACTAAACTAAATCCAGCCTGAATGTCTGAGAGGGGCTGTCAGAATGATAGTAAAGAGGTGGGTGGCAGTTTTGTAACCAGCGATTGATGTTCACAAGCTCACAAGTTATAGGAGTAGAATTAGGACATTCAGCCCATCGAGTCCACTCTGTCATTCAATCATGGCTGATCTCTGCCTCCTAATCCCATTTTCCTGCCCATAACCCTTGATACCCGTTCTAATCCAGAAAGGATGTGAGTGAATCAAGAGGCCTACCAGCCTCTGTCCATCCCCTCCCTGATATGGCTCCTCCCTTGTATGGCTCTGTATTGGCAATCCTTTCTCTTTCCTCTTAGTCCTGACACGCTCTCGACATACCCCTTGGATGCTGCTCGACAAACTGGATGCTTATAGTAGAAACAAGGAATTGCAGATGCTGGTTTACCCAGGAAAAACACAAACTGCTGGAGTAACTCAGTGAGTCAGGCAGTGCTGCCGGAGAACATGGAATAGATGACATTTCAGGTCAGGATTTTCCTCCCTTTGGAAGAAAGCTATCCATGTTCTCCAGAGATGCTGCCTGGCCCACGGAGTCACTCCATGGCTTTGTGTCTGTCCTGGGTTCTCCTAGCATTGTGCTTAGTGGAATGAGGCACCCACTGAAACTTGGTGTGGGGATTGCAATGGAGCCATACATGGTAGAGCCCTGTGGGAGAGCTGGGTAAATATGTTATTCAGAGGGACCTAAAGCTGGTTCCCAGTGCTGGACTCTGCAGACTGAGACCTCCTCGGGTGCTGAAGCCCCTGCATGAGTGGTCTGTAGATATTGCAGACCATGCACATGTGAACAGAACAGTCAGAGGTGCCATCCAAATGTGCACTGCAAGTCTCTACACACCATAGCGTAGGTCCTGATTCTTCTGTACATTAATGTGCCGGATGTGATAGATACGGTAGATAAATATAGATAGAAATAGATAGGGTGGATGTAGAGAGTTTTTTTTAATGTGGAGTAGGGCAACCAAGAGCCAGAGGACATAGATTTGAGGAGAGAGGAGAAAGATTTAATAGGAACCTGAGGGGCAACTTTTTCACACAGAGGGTGCTGGGTATATTGAATGAGCTGCCAGAAGAGGTAGTTGAGGCAAGTACTGCAACAACATTTAAAAGACATTTGGATGGGTACATGGATAGGAAAGGTTTAGGGGGACAAGGGCCAAATGTGGACAGGTGGGACTGGAAGATGGGGCTGCTTGATAGGCATGGGAAAGTTGGGCTGAAGGACCTATTTCCATGCTGTATGACTATGACTATGTATGAAAAAAAATGAAATGCAATTCGAAGGCTTCTGCAAATTGCCAGAGTAGCCATGTTTATCCATGAAGTCTATTACTAAGCCTGACACAGTTCATTTGCGCCTTATCTGCAGATTTGGAACCTGCACCTTGAACAATAAAGTTCAGATAATTCATATATCTAAAGAAAGACTGAGCGAGTCTACACTGTAAATGCTGAGAATGTACATATAGCAATGTACTCGATCCGTTCTGAACTTACAATGTGCAAGCCTGTTCAACATCGAAAAATAATTTGTCCTTCATGTGTGTTTATTAAGCAAAGAAAGGCAACCAAAAAGATATGGCCAATTTATCCAATCATTTCTTGTTATTTGCAACTGTGAATGAGATCACACAGCTACTGCAAACATTTTGAGGTACGTCCATGATGATATTGTTGAACATTTCCACGTTGCAAAAGCTGCCGCATAGATTGATACTAAGAATAAAAGGAATAAACCACAAGGAGAAAAAAATTACTTGAACCCATGAGGGCATGAAAGGAGATTAACACAAGATCTCATTGAGGTAGATTATTGTAGATTACTGTCAATGGAAAAAATTGTGAATGTCATTTTTTCATAACAACAACATAGACAATGGACAATAGACAATAGGTGCAGGAGTAGGCCATTCAGCCCTTCGAGCCAGCACTGCCAATCAATGTGATTATGGTTGATCATCCCCAATCAGTACCCCTATTCCTGCCTTCTCCCCATTTCCCCGGACTCTGCTATCTTTAAGAGCCCCATCTAGCTCGCTCTTGAAAGTATCCAGAGAACCGGCCTCCACTTCCCTCTGAGGCAGAGAATCCCACAGACTCACCACTTGTACTTATGTAGCACAACATTTCCTAAGGCACATCACAGCAGTAATATTAAGCTTATTTTTTACACTGAGGTACATAAGGTGAAATTTTCAGTCAGAGGTGGATCTTGTGATTTAAACAAACGAAGAGAAGCACTGAAAAGAAGAGAGAGAGAGAGATAGAGAGAGGAATAGGGAGAGGAAGAAGGAGTGGGAGGGGGAGAGAGCGAGAGAGAGAGAGAGAGAGAGAGAGAGAGAGGGGGAGAAGTGGAGAGAGAGGGACAGAGAGAGGGAAAGTGGGAGACACAGACAGACAGACAGACACACGGAATTGCAAATGCTGGTTTACAAAAAATTGGTAACTCATTACTGAGTTCAGCATGTACGTTCTTCCTTGAACTTGGCACTTTTCCAAAAATGTGCTGGAGCAAATCGGTTGGTCAGGAAGCATCTCTGGATAACATGACTCGGTAACATTTCGGGTCGGGACCCTTCTCCAGAAAATTGTTTGGGGGGGGGGGGGTGGGGGGGGGGGCAATCAGCGAATGATAGGCTGAGTTCCAGAGTTTAGAGAATGTTTATTCTGATACTCATGGTCCTGTATTCATTTTACTGTTGACAACCGAAGGATATGTTGCGATAAATGTTATTTTTCATTGATGTCAATGCCACACAAAATTAATCTCTATCTTAATGTATCCAAGTTGCGATCTTATATCTATTTTTTCTATCGCTGGGCCAAGTTACGGAAGGAGTATATCAAAAAGCCTGAGATTTTTTTGGCTTGTATCCATGAACAAGCAGAGATAGAAATAATCCTCTTCAGCTAAAAGTTATCCGAACATGTCCAGGAAGTGTAGAATTTATATCTTCTCAGTGCCTTTATTGCAGGGAATGTCAGATTTTCTGATAACTCTGAAGATTTAGTGAACAAAGGGCTCCCTTAAGATGAGGTACAGGATGTTTGCTGTTGTTATGAAACTGCTGTCGCCATACAGGAATGAGGAAGGGAAGGACCGCAGTCTGAGCTGAGCTCCTCACGCAAATACTCACCAAGGCATTCCTTTGGAACTTAGTGTAAATTGTGTCAAAATACTTAAAGGCAACTTTGTAGTCTGCAATCCAAACAAATTTGCAAATGGCTGCATGCACTGCAACGCACAAGACAATCTAATGCTTCATTCCAGTTCATGGAAAAGTAGACTCAGCCCAAATTCTGTCAGACAGGTCATTTGTTCTGATTTAAAAAATATATAAATTAAAATGTAAAGGAAATTCTCTGGAAAACTGCAATCCTTCCTTAATCCCATGTGGCAGCCGCAATACCTTAATGACCCAGATTTCTAATGTGGATTTGATTTGTGAAACAAAATCCACATGTCTTGCTAAAATTGTACGCTCCAAATTAAATCAATGTATAGACAGCTCAACCTCTTGCAGAAGTATGGGGAATATCCAATTCCTCTGAAAATTATTATTAAAATTGCTACCACTCCCCTTCAGGTTTTCTTTTGGGGTAGTTCCATGCTTCAGCATGTAGAGGTGTTCCCCTACAGCGCCTGGGACATGGGTTTGATCCAGTTCTATGGGTGCCATCTGTTTGAAGTTTGTACCTTCTCTCTGTGACCGCGTGGGTTTTCTCCGAGTGCTCCAGTTTTCTCCCACATTCCAGAGGTACAGGTTTGTAGGTTAATTGGCTTCGGTAAAACATTTAAAATTTGTCTCCACTGTGTAGGATAGCGCTAATTTCCGAAGGAAGACACAAAATGCTGGAGTAACTCAGTGGGACAAGCAGCATCTCTGGAGAGAAGGAATGGGTGACGTTTCGGGTTGAGACCCTTCTTCAGACGTTTCTGAAGGCCCGTTTCCGTGCTGTAAGTCTAAAGTTTGAAGTCTAAAATGGTTAAAGAGAGTGCATGTCAAAAGGAAGGCATATCAAGCAGGCAGTGTGGAGCAAAGTGTGCGGGGCAACTGAGATGCAAGTAGTTGAGTAACATAGCAATGTCAACAAGAGCCACATGTCCAAACTACATGGTGTAGAAATTATGGGTCATTGTCTTCAGTGTCAGCTAAGGCACAATCACTTGGAAAACACAGACCACCGTGGGTGGGAACTGCACTGTGATTAGAAGTGAAATCTACCAAGATATGAAATTATCTTTGATAACACAAAAAATTTAGGTTACTTAGAAACTGCAAGTCCTATAATCAGTGCATTGCACCAATGGAGAAAATGTTTATCGGTAGAGATGCTTTTAAGGATAATTTTTCTGAAACAGAGAAACTGGTCAGGCAGACATTTGTTTTTTTTTCAGTTCTGGACAATTTTCAAAACTGCTATTGGTCACCTAAAGCAGTTATTGGAATTTTCATATTTCCACTTTTACATTTTAGTTTGGGGCCTGGTAGGGAAAGAAAAATAATACTTCACATTCCAGCCTGATTTCTTCCTGATGATGGAAAGTAGCAAATAACGCAGCATAATCACATTGACATTTCCAAATACTCTTTCTACAAAGAAAATTTGGGGTAACGCAAGCAACCCCACTGTTACTTATGTTATGTTTTAACATTTCAAAAAACACTGCACAATGCTAACAGTGAAATATTTTTTCTACTTCGGCAAATGCTATGTTGGAGCTCCCCCTAGTTAAACATTACTGTCAGCAGTCTGTTTTCAGCTCAGCAATGTGAATGCTGAAAGACATTTTCCTGAAGTTCAAAGGCCAATTTGTAAAATCACCCCACAGAAATAAAATTTGGGCTGGCACTGCTGCTTCACTGAGCTGGGGGCAAGCTGACTAGAATGACTCAATTGTCTGCTATAGAAGGAATGCCAACGGCTCGGAGAGGGTGGTCCTCGGATTCATGAGAATTGTAACATGGCTGAAATGTTTTGGATATTAGGATCTCACAGAATGGGTCCAGCACAGCAGACCATTTGGCATCTTGGTTCCTATTGATTTAATGCAAGAAATGGTTCCACCCTCCTTTTTTTAGTTTAGTTTAGAGATGCAGCACGGAAACAGGCTAATCGACCCATGGAGTCTGTGCCGACCAGTGATCCCTGTGCGCCAGCACTAGGGACAATTTACGCTCTTTACCGAAACTAATTAACCTTCAAACCTGTACGTCTTTGGAAACCGGAGTATCCGGGGAAAACCTATGTGGTGACGGGGAGAATGTACAAACTCTGTACAGATAGCACCCGTAGTCAGGACTAAATCCGGGTCTCTGGCACTGTAAAGCTGCAACTTTACTGCTTGCCTACCGTGCTGCCCCCTTCCCTTTCTCCAATAGAGACTGCCTCCACCACTATCCCTGGAAGTTCACCTTGGACTCTAACCACTTGCTGTGCAAAATTGTTTTTTCTCATGGTTCTTTTGATGGTGATCTTCATTTTCTATCCCTTTGTTGATGACCAACAGTCAGAACCTTTTTCCCAGTGTGGAAAAGTCCAACACAAGAGGCCATGGCTATAAGGTGAGAGGGGAGAAGTTTAATGTTTAATGGATATAGCATTTACTTCTTTGATCCTTTTTGTAACCTCAAAATTGTTTAAGCATCTTTATCATATCCATGTTAGCACAGTTTGTAAAACTCTTCACATCTTGAAATTAAACCACTTGTAGTTAGCAGGTCTATCCCCAGATCCTCGTGGTCTTACAGCACCAAATCTGAACCTAAATATTTCAAGTTCATGGCTAGAGCCTCTCCAATATCCCTCAGTATCCAAAGCGAAACTATATGGACCGGGTGACCTTTCAATTTTAAATGTTGGTGAGCCAGCCAACACCTGATCTTTATTAATTCTCAGCCCTTCAGAATCTCACCTGTATCCCCAGTAGTATCTTCCTGTTTGGTGAAGACTGAAGTAAAGCCGTATTGTAGCTTAATGCACACAAAGAATTGCAGGTGCTGGAATCTTGAGCAAAATACAGAATGCTGGAGTAATTCAGTTATGCGGAAAGAGAGTTGATGGAGCAGATGGGTGGCATGGGCAAGGTGAATGTGGAGAGTGGACGATGGGGAGATGGGAGAGAAAATGGAAATAGTTGGAGGAAGTTTGGTGATATGTGCTGAGGGAAGAAAACACAGAGGCAGTCATTTTGATCAACATGATCTTAGTTTGTGAGCTCTCCACATTAGTCATTTGTGAAAAATTTAAATAACAGGTATCTTCCTACTACTAACAAAGCATGTTGCTCTTTATCTGCATTGACAAGATATATATTCATAACTCAAATTCATCTCTATATGTGGAAATAATGATGAAATAATAATAAAATTGAAATTTCAGGACATCAAACCAAAGTATAGATTTTTTGGTTGTTTCAACGTATAAAGTGGTATAATGGAACCTCTCTCTGTCTTGCACATTGAATTTTGTACTTTTGAAACGTAATAATATTCTTAATTCTAATTTACTATGCTATTTTCTCAGCCATGTTCAAAAATTTTATATTTCTGCAGGACGTCATCTGACATGAAACCTTGTGAAGCTCCAAAACAGCCGATGCCTTGGTTTGATGTTTGCAACAAGTAAATGAGTATAACTTCCAATCTACTTTTCTTTCTCAAATAAATGGCCTGAATACACCTTCAGTTTCCCTGCACTGAAGAGTCAAATGCAAAGGAGATGTGCGGGACAGGTTTTTTTAAATGTAGATAATGATGGGTGCTTGGAATGTGCTGCCAGGGGTGGTGGTGCAGACAGATATGATAGGAACATTTAAAAGGATTTTGAATAGGCACATGGATATGCATTGAGTGGAGGGATATGGATCATGTGAGATAGTGGAGACTAGTTTAACCTGACATCATGTTTGGCATGGACATTGTGGGCTGAAGTCCTGTGCTGTGCTGTACCATTCTATGTTCTTCAATGAAGACATATTTGGATCATAAAAGTCTCTATCTGGGATTCCAATGGAATTTCTGCTAAATCAATAGATTCAGCAATGTTCACTTTCAGATATTTTCTTGGATTTTAGCAGCAACCACATCATAAACAAAAATAATCTTCATTTGTTATGAATGGTCTTGGTATGTACCAGGGGCAGAAATCATTTTGATAGGAACACAATTTCTTGGTGGCCCCACACACGCGCACACACACGCGCACACGCACACGCGAAGCTTCAGCCGTGGGCCCTGTGGACAGGAACATCGGGAGCTGACCTGTTTAAGAAGGAACTGCAGATGCTGGAAAAATTTAAGGTAGATAAAATTACTAGGGAAACTTGATGGGTGAGGCAGCATCTGTAGAGCGTCTGAAGAAGGGTCTCGACCCGAAACATCACCTATTCCTTCGCTCCATAGATGCTGCCTCACCCGCTGAGTTTCTCCAGCATTTTTATCTACCTTCGGGAGCTGACCTAGTTGGTGACTGATTCCGAACTCCAGCTTCGTCCGCCCCTTCGTGGGGCTTTAATCGGCCCGTTCGAGGGGCCTTTCATCGCCCGGCATGGCTTAAAATCAGCCGCGGGATCTTCCATCGCCCAGCGGGGGCAACAACATCAGGAGCCTCGATGGCCTTGACACAGCAATTTGACCGCAGGGAGATGGAAGATCCCGCGGCCGATTTTAAGCCTTGCCGGGCGATGAAAGTCCCCGCGAACGGGCCGATTTATGCTCCGCTTTATGATCTTTGCTCCACCAGGACGTGCCCCCACCCCCCGGGATTTCCACCCATGGTATGTGCTATTCTTCAATGAGGCTAATGCTACACAGGAGGGTTTAAACTAGATTGGCAGGGGGGTGAGATCTTGTGCAGGACAGAGGTACAGGAGAGGCTAGTTGGTGTGGAGGATGGTGTGGGAAAGGTTAATGGACAGAATAGGCAAAAAGCCAGTGAGCAACGAAGGAAGTTTGGTTTAAACTGCCCATATTTTAATGCAAGGGGCTTGACGGGTAAGGCAGATGAGCTTAGGGCGTGGATAGGTACAAGCGAATGGGACTTTGTAGGCATGACTGAAACCTGGTTAATGGAGGAGCAGGATTGGCAGCTTGATAGGACAGGTTTGGAGTGTTATGGACCAAGCGCAGGCAAGTGGGACTAGGGTAGTTGGGACATTGTTGGCCGGTGTGGGCGAGTTGGATCGAAGGGCCTGTTTCCACACTGTATCACTCGATAACTTTTATGACTCAAGTGCTGGAGAAACTCAGCGGGTGCGGCAGCATCTATGGAGCGAAGGAAATAGGCAACGGTTCGGGCCGAAACTTTGCCTATTTCCTTCGCTCCATAGATGCTGCCGCACCTGCTGAGTTTCTCCAGCACTTTTGTCTACCTTCGATTTTCCAGCATCTGCAGTTCCTTCTTGAACTTTTATGACTATGTGTATAAATCTTGCTTTTATATAGCACCTTCGGAGCAGAAAATGGGTTGTGATCTTTTGTGGAGAATGACAAGGGTTGAGCGTTAATCTCTGAGTTTGAAGAAGGGTCCTGAACTGAAAATGAGTCTGAAGAAGGTTCCCAATCTGAAACATCACCTATCCATCATATCACGAGATGCTGCCTGACCAGCCGAGTAACACCAGCATGTTGTGTCCTTTTTTATTGTAAACCAGCATAGACATAGACATAGAAAATAGGTGCAGGAGGAGGCCATTCGGCCCTTCGAGCCAGCACCGCCATTCATTGTGATCATGGCTGATCGTCCCCAATCAATAACCCATGCCTGCCTTCTCCCCATGTCCCTTGATTCCACTAGTCCCTAGAGCTCTATCTAACTCTCTCTTAAATCCATCCAGTGATTTGGCCTCCACTGCCCTCTGTGGCAGGGAATTCCACAAATTCACAATTCTCTGGGCGAAAAAGTTTTTTCTCACCTCAGTCTTAAATGACCTCCCCTTTATTCTAATGGGGCTTTTTCACGGGGCGAGTTGACGCAAGATGTCACCAGAGTGAAGAGGTCGTGGTCCAGCACGAGTCTCGCACGATATAACGGGGGTAGATAAAGAGTTCCCACGGTACTCGGCATTTCTGTTATTTGTGCGAGTGACTTGTCTGTTTCCCGAGCTTTCGCGTTAAATCTTGAATGAACATCGTGAACTACACGTGACATAAATGATGTAACTTTTTTTTTCACACACTATATATATCCTCCCTTGGTTGAATTGGCTCATTTGGAGACATATTTTACTGTGTATGTGGGAGACACAGATGGACTGAGCACAGTACCTCGGTCTTACTGTGTGTGGGAGAGGGGGAGAAAGAGACGTACACTCACAGAGGCAGAGTCTCTCAGCCTGTGTAAGAGGGAGGGAGAGAGAGAGAGAGGCACACACAAGGTGGATGTGAAATCTCACCTGCCTGTTTCAGTGACAGACACCCGCCGCCAGTAAATGAAGACGCCCCCATCTGTCTCCCCCTCCTCTCCCTCGACTCCCCCACCTTTCCCTCCCAACTCCAGTCCCGTCCCGACCCCCTGGGAAACTGAATAGAGCAACAATATAGATATAGAAACTGAAACAATATAGAAACTGAATAGCGCAACATGGCAAAAACATCTCTGACACGCTTTACCCCCTTTCTTTGAGATTTTCTGGGAGCCATCTCTGCAAGTGTTCCTGTTAAAAAGATTATCCAACAATGACAATTAGGTGGGACGTCCTCGAAGGACACATACTCACCTTCTGTCCCCTCTGTCCAGCTTCCGGGTTTACCGTTCGCAGGAGTTCCCACGCGCTATATCTCTAAAATCTGAAGTTAGGTAATGTCTAAAGGAACTGCAGACGCTGGTTAATGCTGGTTAATACGCACAGAAGGACACAAAATGTTGGTGTAACTCAGCAGGTAAGTCAGATCTGGGAAGAAAAACATAAAAAGCTGGAGTAAGTCAGCGGGTCAGGCAGCATCTCTGGAGAAAAAGAATAGGTGACGATTCGAATCGGAACTTTTCTTCAGACAGCCTAATCGGAATTGAGTCTGAAGATGTGTCTCGTCCCGAAACATCAGCTTTTTTTCTCCAGAGATGCTGCTTGACTTGCTGAGTTACTCCAGCTTTTTGTGTCTGTCTCGGTTTAAACCAGCATGTGCAGTTCATTCCTTACACGGGTCTCTGTACAACATTGATTGGTAGCGTTCCGGACCCCTGGACCCGAGGACTCCGACCTGTATCTCTCAAAGAAGTACATGTGAAAAATTTCTCACGGACCATAAAAATGCGTAACCTTTCAGTAAAGTCCCTTTTAAAGTCCCTTTTAAAGATTATAGTTATTTTCTTGAATCTCATTAACATAACTCATGAATAAGTTGATGTCCATATGCGGATGCAAATCTTTATTTTTATTTATTTTTTAAATTCAATCCCACAGAAGATAATTTTTACTCACCTTCTGTCCCCTCTGTCCAGCTTCCGGGTTCACCGTTCGCAGGAGTTCCCACGGTACCCGCAAGAGTTATTACGGATATCGCACTGGCCACTACGTTCATATAATGTTGCAATACTCAACCACAAGTGTACAAGTCAATCTTGGAGAAATTCAAACTTTCTTGAATTTTCTCCCGAGTGACCAAGTTACACGATGACCTGCCGTTAGCGCTACGGTGGTCCACGGTGGTCCACGAATGCCGTACAGTTATCGCACGAGGTTCCCACGATGTTAAACTCCGGTTAACTCTTGCGTCAAGTCGCCCCGTGAAAAGGCCGCTTAAGACTGTGGCCCTGCCTTTCCTTGTGTCTCCTGTCAACATCAATCTCTTGCTTCACGCACCCCATCAAATAAATGCAAATAAATCAATCACGCTGAATTAGCAGGCGACCAAATTAGCGTTGCACAATATTATCTTTATCCTAGAGATACAGCAGCCTTCAGGTTACTGCTGCCAATTACGGTTTACATAGACGGTGAGGTTATATTCTGTTCCCAGCAGGGTGATACAACTCAGTCAAAGCACTTATAGTTCTATTTTCATGTTACTCACATAGAATGGTATGAAATTAATTGCCAAGTTCATCCAATTTTCTAACACCCTACCTATTTCATTCATATAGGTGCGATATTATGGGTATTTTCAGTCTCCACTATGACATTGATTCCTTACAGTTCTCGCCTTGCAGCTGTGAATGTGCCAATGGAAAAAGTGAACCTCGGGCTGTTTTTGTATATATACTAAGCTGCTATTAAGCTCATGTCAGCAGTTCAGCATGACCAACTGAAAATATTGCTTAAAATGGTGACTGAAGTTTCTCTGAAAAGATTTATGTTCATAATTGTTTTACAGTGACTGCTCTTCACTGTTTAAGGCATCATTAAAATTCAAGTTTAAAGTACATTTTAAACATGAGATTTATTTGGTTGTAGGGCTTTTAATATTAGAAATTCTTCCAGCTCATTCAACAATATTTGCTATACTTTGTACATAATCGTTCATTGGACACCACATTAATGTTTTTTGTTTTGCCAATTTTTCACATAGCCTTCTGTTCATATGATATAGAAACATAGAAAATAGGTGCAGGAGTAGGCCATTCGGCCCTTCGATCCTGCACTGCCATTCAATATGATCATGGCTGATCATCCAACTCAGTATCCTGTACCTGCCTTGATCCCTTTAGCCACAAGGGCCACATCTAACTCCCTCTTAAATATAGCCAATGAACTGGCCTCAACTACCTTCTGTGGCAGAGAATTCCACAGACTCACCACTCTCTGTAAAAAATATTTTTGTAAAAAATAAATCTGCGTATATTCCAAGAACCTATTCTTGACCCTTCCAAATTAATTTCAACACACATTAGACAGGTACGTGAATAGGGCAGGTTTGGAGGGATATGGGCCGAATGAAAGCAGGTAGGACTAATGTAGCTGGGACATGTTGTCCGGTATGGGCAAGTTGCAACGAAAGCCCTGTTTCCACACTGTATGACTCTAAATGGAGCAATTTTAAAGACCAAGTTGGAATAGAATGTCCATGAGTGTTTTTGCTCAAATTTTTGTAAAAGGGGCAACTAGTTAAGAAAATAATTGAAAAGAAAGCACAAGGGTTTTGGCATTATCACTGCAAAATACTATAGTAACTCAACGGCTCACGAGGCATTCCTGGGCAACTCCAGCGATGCTGCCTGACCTGCTGAGTTACTCCAATTCTCTTGTAATTTTATAAAAAAGAGAATGCACCTATTTGGCAAGTGAAGAACTGTGTCTATAATTGGCTTGGCCAACAGAATGGTGAAGCAAACACAGTGAGGTGAATGGTTTACAAGTTGCTTTTCTTTCCAAACATTGATTAAAACAGAAGATAGACACTAAAAGCAGGAGTAACTGAGCCGGACAGGCAGCATCTTTGGAGAGAAGGAATGGGTGATGTTTCTGGTCGAGACCCTTCTTCAGACTGGTTAGGGGTAAGGGAAACGAGAGATATAGGTGGTGATGTGGAAAGATAAAGAACAATGAATGAAAGACATGCAAAAAAGTAACAATGATAAAGGAAACAATGATAAAGCCATTGTAAGCTGTTTGTAGGGTGAAAATTAGAAGCTAGTGCAACTTGAGTGGGGGAGGGATAGAGAATTACTGTAAAACAGCTTGAATTCCTAGCCTAGCAGTTGTTTGCTCATGTGTGAATTTTACAGCAATATTTTGTTAGGCCACTCATGTTCCAGCTTGAGATGAGTCTAAAGAAGGATCCCAACGCAAAACATTGTCCATCTATTCCTTCCACAAATATTGCCTGACCCACTTTGTGTTTTGGTCAAGGTTCCACATCTGCAGTTTCTTGTATACCCAATTTTCTGATTCATTGTAAAATCTCCTCAAATATGACTATTATGGAGAGGTCCTCCTCTCTGCCATGGGAGTTCAATGAGATGCTCTCTTACTGCTCATTCGCTGTGGGTCTAAAGAAGGGTCCCGACCCAAAATGCTGCCTGTCCATTCTCTCCACAGATGCTGCCTGATCCGCTGAGGCTATTCTTTCCACAGATGCTGTCTGATCCGCTGAGGCTATTCTTTCCACAGATGCTGCCCGATCCGCTGGCATTTGAGCTTTGCTCACATTCAAACCTCTTTCATCCACAAGGTTCTGAATCAATAAAGCCGATTCGTAACACAACATGTAAGTAAAGGTTTCTTCTTTGCAACCAAATCACTTAACAGCACCCCACCCTGCCTGGCTATTTATCCATAAATGTCCTGATTTATAAAGCTGTATTGCTTGCTTATCAAAAATGTAAGACAGAGATTCTTTTTGATACACATGAGAGTTATTTTTCATTCTCATTGCTAAGTACTGTAACATCATGGTTGCACTCATGGCTTTATGCCAGAGGTTGTAAGTTCAATCCCAGCCACTGCAAGTTCTGAATATCAAGCTTTGGTAATTTGTGGCCTGGCAGCAACTGACCTATTGGATTGTCATTCAAATCCAGCTGGTTCACGTGCTTTTCATGGGCGGGAACATGTGATTCTTTGCACATGATCTGACCCGCTGCAGATTCCATTTCCATGATACAGGTTTGACTTCCAAAGTTCCAGCAAATCTAAAACCATAAGATTTGATCATTTATCCACATGACCTTATATTATCAAGATAGTTATCCCGTTCAATATAAGGATTTAGCTAATGTGTTACTAACTACTCAATATGAAAACAATATAGACATTTTGAGTTAGGCACCAATTTAATGGATTTTGTGATTTGATTTCTAAAGGATTTTTGTGTAAGTGTAATGCATTCGAATAAGTTGATTCAGGGCTTGCTGTACACTTGCACAGGGGGCAACCGATAGGCAGCATTGACAACAATTGGCATGTACCACACCATTAGTGTTGCTACATCAGAGCTGCCAAATGAGGGTGCACTTCAAAGATGGAGGAAGTTTGTGAAGATTTCGACTTTGGACTTTAGATTTTAGACTTTTGTGATACAGCACAGAAACAGGCCCTTCAGCCCACCGAGTCCCACCATACACGAACACTAACTTACACACTAGGGACAATATACAATTCTACAGAAACCAATTAACCTACAAACCTGCCCGTCTTTTTGGACTGTGAGTTGAAACCAGAGCTCCTGGAGAAGACCCACGCATGTGAACATACAAACTTCATACAGACAGCACCCGTAGTCATGATTGAACCCGGGTTCTGTAAGGCAGCAACTTTACCGCTGCACCACTGCGTCACACATTTTCTGATTTGCTGATGCTACTTGGAGTAACACTTGTCTGATCTGTACAATACAATATAATACAATATTTATTGTAATTTGAGCCTCAGTGAGACTCAAACGAAATTCCGTTTCCACAGCCATACAAACAAAGACAATGTCCTACAGACATACACACAGTTTAATTCACACAAACATCCATCACAGTGAACCCACTGTGATGGAAGGCAAAGTATTTTCTCTCCCCTGTTCTCCATTTCTCTCCCGATGTCCAAGCCCCAGGCGGGCGATGATAAGTCCCACGGCCATTTTAGGCCGTGCCGCACTGGCATGCGTGGTACTTACAGTAGTTCACCCTGCCCAATCAAGAGGCTTTTAGAAGAAATTTGAATGATTGGCACAAAAAAAAAAGAGTTGAGGCCAGCATAAATTAGCTATCATCAAATGGAATAGCAAGGCGGGTTTGAGGAGCTGAGTGGCCTACTCCTGCTCCATGATCTTCCAGATGATGCAGTCAGTGATTATTCTCGCAATATAAGTAACCCAAAAGGCAGGGAACTGACAGGCCACATGATTGCTATCAATTGTAGGGAGGTCTCACAGACTGAATTTGTTCATGACACCCTGCTGTCATATTGCAATAAAATAAGGCCTCCTCACTGTTTATAGACATGAGATGACAAATATTAAGAGCTGTAGTATGCACGTTGTGCAGGCATACTGTCTAACAGCGTGGAAACAGGCCCATCGGCCCAACTTGCCCACACCGGCCAACATGTCCCATCTATACTAGTCCACCTGCCTGCATTTGGTCCATATCCCTCCAAACTTGTCCAATGCATGTACCTGTCCAAATGTTTCTTAAACGTTGTGATGGTACCTGCAGAGAAGCAAATGTGGAGAAAACTCAGAATACCATAGCATACTATAGTCTTGAATACTATAGAAGCAAATGAAGACATTAAGGAATGCATTTCAGATAGTATTTAGGTAGTGAAGGAGGAGGAAAAAGCTGCACTGAAGTTAAAGCTACCATCGAATCCTAGTGATGTGCATTGTCACTGCAGTGGATCACATAATGATGGGATAAGGCACCAAAAGGCATTAGTTTAGAATGGCAACTGACATAGAAGCAGAATGTGTGGAGACAAAGTGCAGTAGTAGTTGTATTAGGCCCCTTTCGATCATGGCTGACCATGGGTGATGCATCCTGGTCAGATGCAAGCCTGGGCAATGTCATATGGAGGACAGGCTGTTGCCCATGCAGCTCGTCCCCCCTCTCCACGTCGCTGATCGATCCAAAGGAACAGCAGGGCCATTACAGTTTGGCACCAGCCACATCGCAGGAGCTGCCAGAGCGAGGTTGTAGACAACGACGAACTGCCTTAGTGGCTCCGACTCCGGATTATCTTGAATTTTACTCCTGGAGCCTTTTCCATAACTGGATATGGCCACTAGGCAGCGGAGGTTTTAAATCAGAGTTTCCCTCTGCTAGATGGACTGCCTTCCCTGACTGACGAGTCCCATCTGCCAGAGACTTGTGGGGGCGGGAGCGTTGGTGTGAATGTGTGTGAGTGATTGGTGGTGGTCGGAGGGGCCGTAGGCGCAGATTAGCAGCCACGCTTCCGTCAGTCTGCCCCAGGGCAGCTGTGGCTACAGAAGTAGCTCACCACCACCGAGTGTGACTGAGGAATGTATGAATAATGCGATGTAAAGCGCCTTGAGTATTCGAGAAAGGCGCTATATAAATCCCATCCATTATTATTATTATTACCTTTCCGCGCAGGTCTATGGCACCTGCCCGCTGCCCAGAGAGACCAAGTGCACTGTTGTTGAATATGACAGGGAATTCAATCAGCCTGCATTTATGGTTGACAACATCAGGAAATAGAAACATAGAAAATAGGTGTAGGAGTAGGCCATACGGCCCTTCCAGCCAGCACCACCATTCAATATGATAATCCGCGTTTGTTTTGTCCCCATATCCCTTGATTCCCTTAGCCCTAAGTGCTAAATTTAATTCTCTCTTGAAAACATCCAGTGAATTGGCCTTCACTGCCTTCTGTGGCAGAGAATTCCACATATTCACAACTCTCTGGGTGAAAATTTTTTCCCTCATCTCAGCCCTAAATGACCTACCCCTTCTTCTTAAACTGTGACCCTGGTTCTGGACTCCCCCAACACCAGGAGCATATTTCCTGCATCTACCCTGACCAATCCTCTAAGAATTTTATGTTTCTGTAAAAAATGAGAGTTTTGGGTAGTAACAGGAGCACTGCACATTCATTATAAATAACACTCCCAGTTTGGAAACAGAGGGGCCTCTTCCCTCCAGAGCACCATGACTTGCCCCAGTATGTCTATGAAATGGGGGTAAGGGACAGGGACTACACCACAGAATGAATTCGATGACTGCAGGCTTCAAAAGAAGATTGAATAACCTATTCAAAGAAAGGTGCAGAACATCCCACAGCTTGGAATCAATGCGAAGAAGCAGACAGTTTGGAAGCCAATGCAAAAGTGAGGGAAGAAGTTCAAGTTCAAGTGAGTTTATTGTCATGTGTCCCTGATAGGACAATGAAATTCTTGCTTTGCTTCAGCACACAGAACATAGTAGGCATTTACTACAAAACAGATCAATGTGTCCATATACTATAATATAAATATATACACACATGAATAAATAAGATTATAAAGTGCAAATAACAGATAATTAGTTATTAATAATCAAAGTTTTGTCCGAGCCAGGTTTAATAGCCTGATGGCTGTGGGGAAGTAACTATTCCTGAACCTGGTTGTTGCAGTCTTCAGGCTCCTGTACCTTCTACCTGAAGGTAGCAGGGAGATGAGTGTGTGGCCAGGATGGTGTGGGTCTTTGATGATACTGCCAGCCTTTTTGAGGCAGCGACTGCGATAAATCCCCTCAATGGTAGAAGGTCAGAGCCGATGATGGACTGGGCAGTGTTTACTACTTTTTGTAGTGGTACCTCAGTACTTGAGATATGTAGGCATGAAAAACAATACCTTTTGTTAATTACAAGGAGCTACTCAACAATGCTTGGCAACTCGCTTTCCACAGTGAGGACAATAGTGGAGGGTCACGGGTTCCCTTGATGAGAAGAGACCGACAATCCACTTAGCATTTGGTTAATTCATTGAGCAATACTATAGCCTGTGAGAGTCCACAGCAGGGTTAGATGTAGTCATGCAACAAGTTTAAAACAAGGGCTTATTGAATATTAGAAGTCAAATAATTTATCGTTTTCAAAACCTGTTCAGTCATTGCCTAGATATTTCTCTTCCCACAGGTTATTTGGAACATGGATAAAATGAATGCTCACAGTTTTTTCCCCCCCAAGCTAGAGGATTATAGAATTAGAGGGCGTGTACTTATGTTGAGTGAGGAGGAATTTGAAAGGACAACTTTTTCACTCAGCGGGTATACATACCTTGAATGAATTGCTAGAGGCAGGTATAGAAGCAGAAAGGTTTATGGCTATGGGTCAAATGCAGGCAAATGGAACCATCCCAATATACCAACTTGATCAGCATAGACAAGGTGGGCTGAAGGGCTTGTTGCCGTGTCGTAACCTCTATGACTGATCATGGAATTTTGGAAAGGCCAATAAGTAGAATTGGAAAATGTGCAGGAAGAAGAATTACAGCACTTTCAGCGAATTATACTGAAACTCGACCAGTTGAAAGATATAAAGTTGAAATATCACTGCTGGGGTCTGTGCATGATGCATTTGTTTACACCAGGCAGAACTGGCTTAGAAACCAATGCTGAAGGCCGAGGTGATGGGATAGGCCATTAAATGCAAAGTAGTGTTCATGAGTCAAAGCTTCAAAGAGAACTAGTGAGGAAGAGCAGGACAGGAACCAAGGATTCCGAGAATGTGTTAAATATATGAGGTTTCCTGTAAAGGGTCTGAAGGAATAAAATAGACACAAAATAATGGAATAACTCAGCGGGACAGGCAGCATCTCTGGATAGAAGGAATGCGTGACATTTCGGGTCAAGACCCTCAGACTGAGAGTTTGGGAGAGGGAGGTACAGAGATATGGAAGAGAGGTGTGAAAATGAGACATCAAAGGGGACAAAGTACAATGAAAATGTAGAATAGATCATTGTTAGCTAGCGAAATACGAGGTGCTGTTCCTCCAATCTCTGATAGTGGAGAAGGCTCAGGAAAGAAAGGTCGGTGTGGGAATGGGAGGGAGAGTTAAATTGTTTAGCAACATGCAGGTTCAGGATGTTAATAATAATAATAATAATAATAATAATAATATATCTTTTATTGTCATTGCACGTCAGTGCAACGAGATTTAGTGTGCAGCTCCACTGATGTACAAGAAAGGTAAATAAATACAATACATAAATAATGAATGTGAACCTGATGATCAGCTATATGGGTTACACAACGATGCAGAGGCAGTAGTCCTTGTTGAAAAGGTGGCAAGCCAGAATGACACTAAGACACTGAATCAAAGAAATAGCTTAAGAGGTGCTGGGAAGATGAGCCAACAGTATTACGATCATCCGGAGCAGATGTAGTGAATAGTGCTGCACTCTTGAGAACTTTTCAGAGGATAAAACTTGCAGTGCTTAAATTTATCTTATATTTATGGGTGCATAAATTCTTAAATGCAAGTAGATCTACAACGTAGACACAAAATACTGGAGTAACTCAGCGGGACAGGCAGCATCTCTGGAGAGAAGGAATGGGTGACGTTTCGGGTCGAGACCCTTCTTACTACAAAGTAATGACTGCAATGTGTTAACACGCACTTGTAAAAGCTCAGTGTAAATATGTTCACTGAGGTGTACAGTGTTTTATTTAAAAGGGAAGTCATGAGGTATATGTATATTGGTTTGTGGCTTGTGAGTATTAGTTGGGGGTGGAGGTTGCAAATACTGCAAGAATCTGTGGCATGAGGTTAACTTGTGTGTACTCTGTTTCAATTTAGTTGCAAGTTGACTGCCATTATAAATAGACATGTTTCATTCAAATATAGTTTTGCAGCATTGGAGGTTTACTTCCCGGAGAAAAGGTCTAATGTCTGCAATGAGGTAAATTGGAAGATTGGGACTTCCTTAAGAACCTATTATACTACACCTTCGAAAACCTACCTAATCTGCTAATTTGCTTCCAGTGTCAAATCTTCTCTGCTTGTGTCTCTGTGAAACTTTTTGGGATGTTTTCCCATGGTACAGACACTACATATGTATTGCTGCTGACAGAACACTTAAAGAACCTTTTCGACAATAAAAAAGCACACAATAACAGTAGCTGTGGAAAAAATGCAAATCATGGAAACAATTCCACCATGAAAGGGAAGTAAGCATTCTGTTCAGCCAATTACTAGTTTGCCAGTTGTGTGGTAAGGAACGTCACTCAACAAAATGCTCTATTTTAGTGGATGACAGGGCATACACATAATTTATATTTTTCTCTTTATGGAGGGGGATTTTAAGCAAATATTATCTTAATTTGTGCATTCAGACCCATGCTCCAATGTTCCTGACTTCCACTCCTATGCATGTCATAACTAGATGATACTATGAAGGCTCAAATGGATGATAAACAAAGCAAAAAGCAATGAAAATGCTTTTCAGTAATATACACAAAATGAATTATTTCAGTGGAGATGCACAGGTGGAAAAAGTGTAATCTATAATGATCATTGAAATCATCAGTGGGCACATTTGTAAAGCCTCATGAAGGGGTAAGGAAACAGTGACACTACATCTTGAGGAAGCAGTGTTACACTCGTAGCATAAATGTGGAATTCTTGTGGAATTTAACATGAATATTTTTCATTGAAGTGGCATGAACATTGAAAGTTTGGCTGGGAAGAATGACCCTTTTGTGTTCTCATGCGTGAGCTCGCAGGGAGTATTGAGGAGCAAGGGACCTTCGTGCACAAATCCAAATTGATTTAACAAGGTGGCAGCGCAGATAGATAAGGTGGTATAGATTGCATTAGTGAAACTTGCCTTCATTGGCTCCGGCATAGAATATTAGAGCAAGAAGGTATGGTACAACATTATAAACTGTTGGTTAGACTACGGCTGGTTACTGTGGATATTTCTGGTTGACATATTCTAGGAAGGATGTGATTTCGCTGGAGAGGTGGAAATAACCATATAACCATATAACAATTACAGCACGGAAACAGGCCATCTCGACCCTTCTAGTCCGTGCCGAACACGTATTCTCCCCTAGTCCCATATACCTGCGCTCAAACCATAACCCTCCATTCTTTTCACGTCCATATAACTATCTAATTTATTTTTAAATGATAAAAACGAACCTGTCTCCACCACCTTCACTGGAAGCTCATTCCACACAGCCACCACTCTCTGAATAAAGAAGTTCCCCCTCATGTTACCCCTAAACTTCTGTCCCTTAATTCTCAAGTCATGTCCCCTTGTTTGAATCTTCTCTACTCTCAGTAGGAAAAGCTTATCCACGTCAACTCCGTCTATCCCTCTCATCATTTTAAAGACCTCTATCAAGTCCCCCCTTAACCTTCTGCGCTCCAAAGAATAAAGCCCTAACTTGTTCAACCTTTCTCTTAGTTGCTGAAACCCAGGCAACATTCTAGTAAATCTCCTCTGTACGCTCTCTATTTTGTTGACATCCTTCCTATAATTAGGCGACCAAAATTGTACACCATAGTCCAGAATTGGCCTCACCAATGCCTTGTACAATTTTAACATTACATCCCAACTTCTATACTCAATGCTCTGATTTATAAAGGCCAGCACACCAAAAGCTTTCTTTACCGCCCTATCTATGAAAGGAGATTCACCAGGATGTTGCCTTAAATAGTATATTTCAGTTATGATCAAGACTTGATAGGCTGGGTATATTTTCTATGGAGTAGAAGAACCTTTTTAGCAGTAAATACTGAACGTCACCATGCCAAAGTACATGTTCGTTGAAACTGTTGTGTAGTCTATTTCAGTGGCTGGTTTCCAATGCCGCACCTGTGAGTGTCTTAGGGCAGAGCTCACCCCACTTGGTGTTGCTTAGATTCCCCATGTCACGATGATTAGGTTTGAATGTAAACTTAATATGCTATCGCGATTGCTCAAGTAGTTGGGGGTTGATTGCATATTTTGATTTCCCAGCACTATCCAATTACTCTCCCGGCAGGTTCCACATTCTTCACTGAATTCATTGCCCTTTTCCAACGAACTAAGTCTAGAGAAAAGATTTGATGCGTTTTTTTGCTTAGGAAGCAGTTTGAATTTAAAGCCACCGGATTTATGCCCACGACCAATTTGGCATGAGAAAATTAAACTCACCACCACAAATTTGGATCCTCAACTCAACCAACAGATTTTCCATCCCCCTTCAAGGAGATTATTTTTTCAGAATTCTAATGAAAAGTTTATTTATTTATTTCCGTGCAGGTGGAGACACTGTGGCACAGCTGGTAGAGCTGCTGCCCCCATAGCACCAGAGCCTTGGGTTTGATCCTGACCTTGGGTGCAGTCTGTGTGGATTTTGCAGGTTTTCTCTGTGATCATATGGTTACCTCCGAGTGCTCCCACATCACAAAGATGTGCGGATGTGTAGGCTAATTGGCCTCTGTAAATTTGACTTGGTGTGCCAGAGTGGATGAGAAAATGGGATAACATAGAACTGGTGTGAACGGTTGGCCAAAGGCCCGGCTTCCATGTTGCATCTCTAAACTAAAGTAATCGTCAAACCAGCTATTATTACCCAGGTTTGGTTGAACTGAGTGAAAGGTATTGAGAGGTTACCACATTGCTCTTGGTCCAGAATCACAAATAAGTCAATCTAGGAAAGAGAGGCCGATGTTTTATGAAATATTTTCGTAAACAAGGTAAAGTTTTGCAATAATTCCATTTTTTCTTGCTCACTGCTGCTGCTACGCACTGCTACTGATCATACTAGACGGCCAGGCTCTTTGGAGCATACTATCAATGTACGGTTGTCACGACAAGTACATCAGAATATTGAGGCTTCTACATGATGGCATGTCGGTCACAGTGCTCAGCAACTGCGGCTCTGAGTCCGAGCCCTTCACTGTGGAAACTGGGGTCAAACAGGGATGCATCATCCCACCCACCCTGTTTGTCATCTTCATTGCTGCCACAGGGGATCCCAATCCTCTACCGAACTGACAGTGGGCTCTTCAACCATAATAGGTTGAAGGCCAAGAGCAAAGTCAGTAACGCCACCATCATGGAGCTTCAGTACGCGGATGACTATGCCATTGCAGCACACTCTGCAGAAGACCTCCAGGGCATCCTGAATGCCTTTGCCCAGGCATACAGAGCCATGGGCCTAGCCTTAAATATCAAGAAGACCCAGTATCATACATCAACCTCCACCCAACCAGCCGTCTACCCAGCCCACTATAAAAATGAACGACACCACTCATGAAAATGTTGACCACTTCCCCTACCTTGGCAGCATTCTTTCCTCAAAAGCTGACATCGACTCTGAGTTGTGCCAGCGGAGCCTTCGCCAGACTCAGGAAAAGAGTATTTGAAGACCGAGACCTAAAGGCTCAAACAAAACTACTGGTCCTCCCCACCCTGTTGTATGGAGCCATGGACCACCTACAGCAGGCACCTGAGAGCCCTGGAACAATAGCATCAAAGAACCTTACGAAAGATTCTGAGGATCAGCTGGGAGGACAAACGCACCAACATCAGCGTTCTGGAGGAAGCCAAGATGACCAGCATCACCACCACAAAAATGCAGCACCAACTTCGATGGACTGGCCATGTCATCCGCATGTCCAACACACGTCTCCCTAAACTAATCCTGTACTCTCAATTGAAGGAAGGTCGGCCAGCCCCCGGCGGGCCAAAGAAACGCTTCAAGGACAACATCAAGAACAGTCTGAAGAAATTCCACATCACATCGAGTAGCTGGGAGCACATTGCACTGGACAGGCGCTCCTAGAGGAATCCGTGCAAAAAGGAGCTGCACATCACAAAATGGAACTACGCCGTGTTGCGGAGACAAAGCGACAGCGCCGTAAGGAGAGAGAGTGAAGGGGGCTCGACGACTACCAACCATCGCCAGTCTCCACTGTTCCCATTGCACCAAGGTGTGTGGATCGCGGATCGGCCTCTACAGACATCTGCAGGCCCACAAGTAGACGACACTATGGAGAGGAGAGGACAGTCATACTCGTGTCCGCCGATGATGATGACTGATCATACCTTTTATTTTAAATTCCAGAATCATTCAATTTAATTTAAATTTCTACCATTGGGTGGTGGGATTTGAACTCACGCCTCCATATTTTTGCAGTCACTCCGGCATTTTGAGTCTTTTTTTTTGTAGTTACTCCAGCCCTTTGTATCTTTTTTTGTAAACCAGTATCTGCGGTTCCTTGTGCCTCCAGGTCATTAGTCCAAGCACATGGATTATTTACTCTAGGTTTCTCATTGACATTGGATTGATCGTAGAATGCTCACTGATTCACTGTTCAAAGTAAACAGGAATTTATAAAGATGCTACTCAAAGTAAATATTTTGCAAAATTCATAAACAAAAGTTTGCATTCTCATGATTCCCTTGCGAATCACACAGACACTTGTGGACAGCTGACAGGGAACTGTTTTTCTTCAAACTGTATCAGCAATGATGAATGCTATTTTCCTTTCGTTTTTTTTGTGGGTTCTGTGGTGTGCGGACGTTTTTCTCTCAATGCGCTGGGTGCACGATGACTCAACCCAGGCCAATGTTTTCCATTCAAGAGGCTTTTCCAGGCTGTTGTTTAGACTGCAATATCCATGTTTTTCCATAGCACAGACTTCATTCCCCAACTCCAGTCACTCATCTAATGTTTCTGCAAATTACCTAAGCTAATGACTAGAAGAACTCAGTCGAATGGAGTGACAAAGAACAGCCCAGACTGATGTAACAGCTGTGCAATGTCAAATATTTTATAATGTGAGCTAACCTTAAGAGCCAGTGTCAGTTGTTCCAGGAGTATTCTGCTAACTCTGCCAGATAGCAGCATGAGCAACATTTTCCCACGTTCATCCATATGTTCTGGATACTTTTTTGAGCTTGCGCTGCCAGCTGGGCACCTCGCTATCTGGCTGTTTATATTAACGCCAATAAATGATTGCATTTCAGACACCAGTCTGAAGGGAGAGAGGACGGACCACTGCTAGTTCCTTTGCCTCTTCATTAAATATGCCCCTTTGACACTCAATAGATCGGTTTTTATAATTCAAAGACTATTGTTTGCCAAGGTAACAAACCTTAGAGTCCGGAGGCACAATTAAAAGTGATCCAAAGTCCAATATTTCACAGTGACTTTGAAATGCCGATGTGTGGCCGTTGAGTTCAAAGTTTGGCAAAAAAAACACAAAGTGCAAGAAGAACTCAATGGGTCAGGCAGCATCTGTCGATGGAAGGAGTGTAGGTACCTCAGATCCTGGTTGGGCCTGAACTGGAACCAGACATGGAAACCAAATGGGACAACACAACGACAAAGGCATGTGGTGAGGAAAGACACGTGGCTGTAATTGCGAGTCTGAGCCAGAACATGGTGGAAGAGCTGGGGAGTGGCAGAAATCACACAGTGGGAACAGTGAGAGAGGGCCTCACAGAGCTCCTGCTGGAGAGAGGAGGAGGACTTCTTCAAAGTAGGCATGCCTTGAGGAGAGTTCACATATGTGCAGTAGAATGGAGACACAAGGTGCTGATGCTGGAATCTCAATGTAGGATCTCAGCATGTCTGAATTAGAACCTTGTTGGTCTAAACCGAGTGGCCTCGAATTGGAGGTGAAACCCACGAAGGACAAGTTGACGATGAAGGCAAGTGCTGAGGAAAGATTGGATGGTGTGAAGGCACCCTAGATCCTGGTAAGGAGAGAGTGTAAGTACCTTAGATCCTAATGTTTTTTGTTAACATTTGCCTTCTTCATCATATTGTCCAACATGACTTTCATCTCTGTTTCCAGACCTCATGGTTCAGGTCCAATTTGTATCTAAGGTACCTACATTCCATCCATCCATAGATGCTGCCTGGCCCCCTGAGCTCCCCCAGCACTTTGATTTTTTTGCTCACGATATCCAGCATCTGCAGTCCCTTGTGTCTCTAGGGAGATGTGATGCCCTTCACAGTTATGGAGCCTGCCAATAATGAGGGATGGTCAAGTGACTGAAAGAACTGAAGACAGCTACAGCCCAAAACATTGGCAAAGGAGTCAATGACTTCAGACAAGAGAACATTAGAAAACTGACTGAAGATGTCAAGCTGCAAGTATGTTTCTATAATGGATGGAAAACATATTTTCTGTCACAAAAAGCTGGAGTAACTCAGCGGGACAGGCAGCATCTCTGGAGAGAAGGAATGGGTGACGTTTCAGGTCGAGACCCTTCTCTTGACCCGAAACGTCACCCATTCCTTCTCTTCAGGGATGCCGCCTGTCCCGCTGAGTTACTCCAGCTTTTTGTGTCTGTTTTCGGTTTAAACCAGCATCTGCAGTTCCTTCTTACACATATTTTCTGGCACTATCTGCAGAATGCTTCTGGTTTAGTTGCGTCAGGTTAAGTTTACAGCCAGGTTTTAGTCCTGAGAATGTTTTTGATTCCTGTAGTCATAGGGGCCAGATGCAGGGAAATAGAAAGCAAAGATTTGTGACAAACAGCAGTTTGTTCTTACGATTTCTGCACAAAAGTGGTGGATTAAGAAACCTACTATTTCTTGGTCTGTGAAATTATTCAAATCACATTAGAGAATTTCTCTGGAAATCTTTAGGATTTTGAAAAGTGCTCTACATCGGCGAGACCAAGCGCAGGCTCGGCAATTGTTTCACTGTACACCTCCGCTCAGTCCGTCTTCACCTACCTGATCTCCCGGTTGCTCAGCACTTCAACTTCCCCTCCCATTCCCAATCTGACCTTTCTGGCCTGGGCCTCCTCCATTGTCAGAGTGAGGCCCAGCGCAAATTGGAGGAAGAGCACCTCAATTTTCGCTTGGGTAGTTTACACCCCAGCGGTATGAACATTGACGTCTAACTGTAGATAGCCCTTGCTTTCTTTCTCCATCCCCTTCCCCTTCTCAGTTCTTCCACAAGTTTTACTGTCTCCGACTATATTTTATCTTTGTCCCGCCTCCTCCCCTGACATCAGTCTGAAGAAGGGTTTCGACCAGAAACGTCGCCCATTCCTTCTCTCCAGAGATGCTGCCTCACCCGCTGAGTTACTCCAGTATTTTGTGTCTACCTTCGATTTAAACCAGCATCTGCAGTTCTATCTTTCACAATTGAAAAAATGTATAAGCTTCTAGGTTTCACATTACCAGAACTAAAATAATATAATGGAAATCAAAAGCCAACAGCGGGTAGATACTTAATTTCCAAGACTTGAGCTGGACAGGAAACCAGCTTTCTGAGTGTATGAATTGGAACTATCTCAGCACCTAATGCTGTGAACACTTTATTAATTGCACAGTGAGCAGTATAATGAATATTTCACTCTCTTTTTGGATAAGGATTTATGTTTCTTCAAACTTCAATACCATCATAACTTCCTTGTAAATGTCAGCATGTGCACTTAATATTTGCATCAGTTCACACATTCTGATCTTGCCAGACTCCAGGACCTTCTTTGCTTCTCTTGGAAAAAGTTAACAGGGACCTTTGCATTGTACCAGAAATTTTGGGAACAGATCATTTATGTCAAAATTGTACAGAGAACAATTTCTTCACCTTTTAGTAAGTATTTACTTGCCAAAATTGAAATTGTGTTATGGAATTTTCAGATTTTAACAAACAGATTCAATGACAGTTTCTACCGAGCTGTAATCAGACTACTGAGCGGTTCTCTCATCAGCTGCAGTGCAGGTCTGACCATCCGTCTACCTCATTGGAAACCTTTGAACAATCTTTAATTGGACTTTATCTTGGATTAAAAGTTGTACCATTTATCTTTATCTGTGCACTGTGGGTGGCTTGATTGTAATCATGTGACTGGATAGCAAACAAAATATTTTCACTGTACCTCGGTGACAATGATAAACTAAACTAAACTAAGATGCCATCGAAGTAAGTAAACTGAAAACTCATAAACTTCTGGTGCAGTATTCTGATGAGTGACAATAGACAATAGACAATAGACAATAGGTGCAGGAGTAGGCCATTCGGCCCTTCGAGCCAGCACCGCCATTCAATGTGATCATGGTTGATCATCCCCAATCAGTACCCTGTTCCTTCCTTCTCCCCATATCCCCTGACTGCTATTTTTAAGAGCCCTATCTAGCTCTCTCTTGAAAGCATCCAGAGAACCTGCCTCCACCGCCCTCTGAGGCAGAGAATTCCACAGACTCGCCACTCTCTGTGAGAAAAAGTGTTTCCTCGTCTCCGTTCTCAATGGCTTACTCCTTATTCTTAAACAGTGGCCACTGGTTCTGGACTCCCCCAACATCGAGAACATGTTTCCTGCCTCTAGCATGTCCAAATCCTTAACAATCTTATATGTTTCAATGAGATATCCTCTCATCCTTCTAAACTCCAGAGTGTACAAGTCCAGCTGCTCCATTCTCTCAGCATATGACAGTCCCGCCATCCTGGAAATTAACCTTGTAAACCTACGCTGCACTCCCTCAATAGCAAGAATGTCCTTCCTCAAATTAGGGGACCAAAAACTGCACACAATTCTCCAGGTGTGGTCTCACTAGGGCTCTGTGCAATTTCAGAAGGACCTCTTTGCTCCTATATTCGATTCCTCTTGTTATAAAGGCCAACATGCCATTCGCTTTCTTCACTGCCTGCTACACCTGCATGCTTACTTTCATAGACTGATGTACAAGGACCCCCCAGATCCCATTGTACTTCCCCTTTTCCCAACTTGATGCCATTTAGATAGTAATCTGCCTTTCTGTTTTTGCTACCAAAGTAGATAACCTCACATTTATCCGCATTAAACTTCATCTGCCATGCATCTGCCCACTCCCCCAACCTGTCCAAGTCACCCTGCATTCTCGTAGTAACCTCCCCATAGTTCACACTGCGACCCAGCTTTGTGTCATCTGCAAATTTACTAATGTTACTTAGAAATTTTTGATGTTAAAGGGAACAGATTAGTTTTAATTTCCTTTTCTGTTTCAAATGTGTTGACCTTGCAAGGACGTAATACAAACTTTAAAATAGTAACTGAGTTAATCTAGCTAGCAGCATGGTGGTGCAGCAGTTGATTTGTTGCCTTACAGCCAGAGACCGATGTTTGATCCTGACTACGGGTGCTGTCTGTATGGAGTTTGTACATTCTCCCCGTGATTGCGTGGGTTTTCACTGAGATCTTCAGATTCCCCCCACACTCCAAAGAAGTACAGGTTTGTAGGTTAATTGGCTTGGTATAAATATTAATTGTTCCTAGTGAGTGTAGAAAACCTTTGATGTGCGGGGATCGCTGGTCAGTGCGGACTTGATGGGTCGAAGGACCTGTTTCAGTGCTGTATCTCTAAACTAAACTAAACTAAACTGAACTAAACTAAACTAAACTAAAAAAGCTGCAGAGTTGGAAAGGCACAACATCTACGTTTATTGTTCAGAAGATCCCCTGTGAATATTTGCCGAACAAAGACCTAAAATGCTGGAGTTACTCAACAGGACATGCAGCATCTCTGAAGAAAAGAATAGGTGACGTTTTGGGTCGAGACTTCAGTAGCCTGATGAAGGGTCTCGATCTGCGACGTCACCTATTCCTTTTCTCCAGAGATGCCGTCTGACCCGCTGAGTTACTTTCTGAGCATTTTGTGTCTATCTTCTTACGCACATTGTTTGGCGCATGGAAAATTTACATTAATATGCATGTGATAAAGCCTGACCTTGCCCAATAGTCTGGACGAAGGCAGGGTGAAATGAGTGAGCCCAGAGTTGTGGATTGTCATGTGGGCTGCACGACCTGCAGGTTTTGGGATTAGACTTGGTTTTTCAAACTGAACATCGAGTCCTGTTACCTTAGAATACTAGATGGGGAAGCACCAATAAAATTAACTGTACACGAGTCCGCAATGTAAACAAATCAGAATCATATGTCATTGACCATTTCAAAAATAGATTTCGAAAATATTTCACTGGCAATAAATTACTTTAAAATATTCTTGTTGTGAAATATACCATAAAAGTACACAGCTATTTACTTTATTTTAATGAAACTACCTTCAGCTGGAAATATACTGAATTTTCAGGCACAAGAAAATAATGCCTCTGCATCAATACTGTGTTGAACAATCAATAACAGGGCTAATCATTGACTTTTCAATAAGACTATCCAATCTCCAGGTTCTTGATCCTCTATTCACTGCCATTCAATTTTGCAAACCATACACATAAACATTTTTTGTTGTTGTTTTGTTCAAAACCTCCAGTAACTGAGCAATTGAGGTGGAATGCTAAGATTTGGTGGAGGCACAGGGTCTTTTCGTCAATTTGAACATGACACCCAGCTTGTGTTTACTCTGTCATACAAGCCAAAGTTGGTGAAATGAAAAAATACACCTACCCTGGAGAGGAGTGAATTTGGGTCGCATGATTGCCAGATTGTTTCTGTTTACTCCATTCCACAGTGCTCCACAGTACTTCAGTCCTGAGTGGATTTCGTATGTGGGATATCAGATTACATCAATTTGGCCACCCATTGTAAATAGTACAGCCTATGATTTGTTTCTTCCTGATCAAGTTGCTAAAATAGTCCATGCGAGAGTGAAGACCTCATGCTGACACTGAAACAAAGCAGTTGTCTATGGAAGTGATGACAGCATGCTTTAGATATATTTCATTGTGTCAGAATTCAATACACTGGTGTATCAAAGTTATACAAGGGTGGTTTGAAGCCACATACTTCATCAACCTTGCACATTTAGATTTTCTTAATGATGAGCCAGTTCTTGCTGGCTAATGTTGACATTTCCAAATCGTAAGTTCCAGTTCCAAGGCTCCCGCTTGCTGTTGTACAGAACAGAGAACGGTACAGTGGAAGGGTCTGAAGAAAGGTCTCAACCCGAAACGCCACCTATTTGTTTTCTCCACAGATGCTGCCTGACCTGCTGAGGTACTCCAGCATTTTGTGCCCATCTTTGGTGTAAAAATCCGCTGTTCCTTCCTACACAGAATAGTACAGGGATAGGTCCATCGCTCACCATATCAGTGCAGACCATGATGGTAATCTAAAAGGCCTGTCCCACTTGGGCGTCATTTGCGCGTCACACAGGTGGCGCGCAAAGATTTTGTGAATCCCAAAATCCTGGGGCGACGCGCGCAACCGCGCTTCACTGCCTGCGCCACCACGTCACACCACGTGCCATGCGTGCGTAATGCACGCCGTGCGTGCATCATGTGCGCGTCACGACTGGCGCGTCATGCATCGTGACACGTAAATGATGTCGCGTAAATGACGCGCAAATGACACCCAAATGGGACAGGCCCTTAACTAATCCAATCTGCCTTCACATGCCTTGTATTACTTTATTTCCTGCCTGTTCTTGTGTTTGTCCAAATGCCTCTTAAACCGATGCTAACAAAGCTAATGGCGTGTTGGCCTTCATAAAGAGAGGATTTGAGTATAGGAGTAAAGAGGTCCTTCTACAGTTGTACAGGGCCCTGGTGAGACCACACCTGGAGTATTGTATGTAACCTGGACAACCTAAGGACATCCTTGCTATTGAGTGCAGCGTAGGTTCACGAGGATAATCCCTGGGATGGCGGGACTGTCATATGCGGAAGAAGACTGGGCTTGTATTAACTGGAATTTAGAAGGATGAGAGGGAATCGTACAGAAACGTATAAAATTATAAAAGGACTGGACAAGCTAGATGCAGGAAAAATGTTCCCAATGATGGGGGAGTCCAGAACCAGGGACCACAGTCGAAGAATGAAGGGGAGTCCATTTAAAACTGAGGTGATAAAAATCTTTTTCACCCAGTGTTGTGAATTTGTGGAATTCTCTGCCACAGAAGGCAGTAGAGGCCAATTCACTGGATTAATTTAAAAGAGAGTTAAGGGGCTGTCCCACTTGGGCGACCTAATCCGCAAGTTCTGGCGAGTTTGCCCTCGACTCATACTCGCAGCATGGTCGACACGACATCGTAGGAGGTCTTTGTTACTCCTTCTTGCTCGAGAGTAGTCCCCATGTACACGAGGCCTCAGCTAGGTCACGGCGTATTTTCAACATGTTGAAAAATGCCCGTGAGTTTAAAAAAAAGGTCACCGTGGAAAAATCAATACTTTTTTTACTTGTAAGTTTAGTTGTAGTAGATTGGCATGTTAGTCGTAGGTAAACGAGGGTAGTCGAAGGTGGTCGTAGATAGTCTTCATCATAGTCGAAGGGAGGTCAAAGGGAGGTCGACAGAGATCGAAGGAGGTCGTCTTCACTCTCCACTATTCAGTGTCCAATTTTCCCAAAGTTAGTCATAGCTAGTCGTAGCTAGTCAAAGCTAGTCTTCAACATTGTCGAAGGAGGTAGAAGGAGGTCTTCAACATCACATTTTTTCAAACTCTCCTAATCTCTTCTAAACTCGCCAATTAGGTCGCCCAAGTGGGACAGCCCCTTTAGATAGAGCTTGAGGGGCTTGCGGAATCAAGGGATATGAGGAGAAGGCAGGCACAGGTTACTGATTATGGATGATCAGCCATGATCACAATGAGTGGTGGTGCAGGCTCAAAGGGCCAAATGGCCTCCTCCTGCACCTATTTTCTGTTTCTATGTTTCTATGTAAACATTGCTCTTGTATCTGCTGCCACCACCTCCCCTGGCAGCACATTCCAAGCACCCACAACACTTTATGTAAAAAACCTGCCTCATAATTCATGGAACATAAGCATTCCCTCCTCACATCTTCTAGTATTCAATATTTCCATCTTGAAAAAATAATCAGATGATCTAACTTCTCATAATTTATATATCAGGTCATCTCCTCAGTCTCTGAAACTCCGGACAAATCAATCCAAATTTATCCAACCTTTTCTTATCGCTAATGCCCTTAAATTTGGGCAACATCCTAGCTAATCTCTTTAGCAGCCTCTCCACATTCTTTCTATAGTGTGGAAACCAGAACTTCAAATTCCATTGACTCCATTTACACCTCACACTACACCAAGGCCAGCAGCATAATCAAGGATAAGCCTCACCTCAGTCATTCCCTCTTCTCCCCTCTCCCAGCAGGCAAGAGATACCGAAGTGTGAAAACGCACACCTCCAGATTCAGGAACATTCTTGCCAGCTGTTATCAGGCAACTGAACCATCCCATCGCCAATTCGAGAGTGGTCCAGACCTATCATCTTCTTCTTGGTCCTCACATGGTCCACAAACACCGCCGCGCTGGTCAAGAAGGCACAGCAACGACTGTTCTTCCTGAGGACATTAAAAAAGACTGGTCTGCCCCAACAGCTGCTGACAACGTTCTACCGCTGCACCACAGAGAGCATACTAACGTATGGCATCTCTGTGTGGTATCTCAGCTGCACGGAGGCGGAGAGGAGAGCTCTTCAGCGCGTCGTCAACAGAGCGCAGCGAATCATCGGGACAGAGCTACCAGCCTTGGAGGGCATCTATCACACGCGGTGCCTCAGGAAGGCCCTCAGCATCCATAAGGACTCATCACACCCCTGCCACGGTCTGTTTCAACTACTTCCCTCCGGCAGACGTTACAAGGCCTTCTACGCCCGAACCTCCAGACTCAGGAACAGCTTTATCCCAAGAGCTATAGCGCTCTGAACCGGCCCTAATGAGTGCCCCCCCACCCACCCCCTTTGGACAGTCTCCCTCAGATGGTCACGTCAATCAATTCAGCTTGCTTATTTATGTATTGTATTTATTTATCTTTCTTGTACATCAGTGGAGCTGCACACTAAATCTCGTTGCACTGACGTGCAATGACAATAAAAGATATTATTATTATTATTATTATCATTATTATTATTGAAGAACCTCGGATTATATTTAATCAGACTTTACTGGATTTTATCTTGCACTAAGCACTATTCCCTTTATCCTGTTTCTGTACACTTTGGTTGGCTTGATTGTACTCATGCATAGTCTTTCTGCTGACTGGATAGCATACCACATAAAAGTGTTTCACTGTACTTTGGTACACGCCGACCAGTGATCCCCGCACACTAACACTGTCCTACACACACTAGGGACAATGTACAATTATACCAAGCCAATTAGCCTACAAACCTGTCAGTCTCTGGAGTGTGGGAGGAAACTGAAGCCCCGGGTGAAAACCCACGCAGTCACAGCGAGAATGTACAAACTCCGTACAGACAGCGCCTGTAGTCAGGATCGAACCTGGGTCTCTGGTGTTGTAAGGCAGCAACTCTACCACTGCACCACTGTGCAGTAGATGACAGAGATGAGAAGATGACATCTTGTTTAACTCCAAAGTCAAAGCTGCCATCAGCAGACACACAGAAAATTAAATGGAGCATGAGAATGTCCAGACATTATTGGATTATACTCTTGTGTTAATTGAGCGCTTATTGAATTCATAAAAGGATCGGTCTACAACAATGATATACATCAATACTGAAATCCTTATATATACTAAATAGGACAGAGCCGGCTGTATTTTTTGAGAAGGCTCTGCTCCATCAACGTCTGCTGTAAGATGCTGCAGATGTTCCACCAATCGGTGGAGGCCAGTGCCATTTTAGAATCATAGAGTCATAGAGTGATACAGTATGGAAACAGGCCCTCCCCCCCCCCCCCCCCCCCCCCCCCCCCCCCCCCGCCCAACTTACGCACACCGGCCAACGTCCCAGCTACACTAGACCCACCTGCCTACATTTGGTTCACATCCTTCCAACTTGTCCTATCTATGTCCTTCTTCGCTGTTAGACAATAGACAATAGACAATAGGTGCAGGAGTAGGACATTCGGCTCTTCGAGCCAGCACCACCATTCACTGTGATCATGGCTGATCATCCACAATCAGTACCCCGTTCCTGCCTTCTCCCCATATCCCTTGACTCCGCTATCTTTAACTCTATCTAATCCTCCTTTGAAAGCATCCAGAGAATCGGCCTTCACTGCCTTCTGAGGCAGATAATTCCACAGATTCACAACTCTCTGGGTGAAAAAGTTTTTCTTCATCTCTGTTCTAAATGGCGTACCCCTTGTTCTTAAACTGTGGCCCCTGGTTCTGGACTCCCCCAACATCGGGAACATGTTTCCTGCCTCTAGCGTGTCCAATCCCTTAATAATCTTATATGTTTCAATAAGACTTCCTCTCATCCTTGTAAATTCCCGTGAATACAAGCCCAGTCGCTCCATTCTTTCAACATATGACAGACCCGCCATCCCGGGAATTAACCTCGTGAACCTACG
The DNA here is from genome assembly GCF_010909765.2 of Amblyraja radiata. Taxonomy (NCBI): domain Eukaryota; kingdom Metazoa; phylum Chordata; class Chondrichthyes; order Rajiformes; family Rajidae; genus Amblyraja; species Amblyraja radiata. The sequence continues at coordinate 111,608,040 of NC_045956.1, forward strand.
CTGCACTCCCTCAATAGCAAGAATGTCCTTCCTCAGATTTGGAGACCAAAACTGCACAAAATACTCCAGGTGTGGTCTCACCAGGGCCCTGTACAACTGCAGACGGACATATTTGCTCCTATACTCAACTCCTCTCCTCTTGTTATGAAGGCCAACATTTCATTAGCTTTCTTCACAGCCTGCTGTACCTCCATGCTTACTTTCAGTGACTGATGTACAAGGACACCCAGATCTCGTTGTACTTCCCCTTTTCCTAACTTGACACCATTCAGATAATAATCTGCCTTCCTGTTCTTGCCACCAAAGTGGATAACCTCACATTTATCCACATTAAACTGCATCTGCCATGCATCTGCCCGCTCACACAACCTGTCCAAGTCACCCTGCAGCCTCATAGCATCCTCTTCACAGTTCACACTGCCACCCAGCTTTGTGTCATCTGCAAATTTGCTAATGTTACTTCTAATCCCTTCATCTAAATCATTAATGTATATTGTAAATAACTGCGGTCCCAGCTCCGAGCCTTGCGGCACCCCACTATTCACTGCCTGCCATTCTGAAAGGGACCCGTTAATCCCTACTCTTTGTTTCCTGTCTGCCAACCAATTTTCTATCCATGTCAGCACTCTACCCCCAATACCATGTGATCTAATTTTGCCTACTAATCTCCTATGTGGGACCTTATCAAAGGCTTTCTGAAAATCCAACTACACTACTTGTCCATTTTCCTAGTTACATCCTCAAAAAATTCCAGAAGATTAGTCAAGCATGATTTCCCCTTCGTAAATACATGCTGACTCGGACCAATTCTGTTACTGCTATTCAAATGTGCTGCTATTTCACCTTTTATAATTGACTCCAGCATCTTCCCCACCACCGATCTCAGGCTAACTGTTCTATAATTCCCTGCTTTCTCTCTCCATCCTTTCTTAAAAAGTGGGATAACATTAGCTATCCTCCAGTCCACAGGAACTGATGCTGAGTAGAGAGAACATTGGAAAATGATCACCAATGCATCCACGATTTCTAGAGCCACTTCCTTAAGTACCCTGAGATGCAGACCATGAGGCCCTGGGGATTTATCATCTTTCAGTCCCATCAGTCTATCCAAAACCATTTCCTGGGGCCTAATGTGAATTTCCTTCAGTTCCTTCGCCACCCTAGTCCTCTGACCATTAGTACATCAGGAAGATTGTTTGTCTCCCTTTGTGAAGACAGATCCAAAGTACCTATTCAACTCGTCTGGCATTTCCTTGTTCCCCATGATAAATTCACCTATTTCTGCCTTCAAGGGGCCCACATTTGTCTTAACTAATTTTTTCCTCTTCACATACCTAAAGAAGCTTTTACTATCCTCCTTTATATTCTTGGCTAACTTACCTTCGTACCTCATCTTTTCTCCCTGTATTGCCTTTTTAGTAATCTTCTGTTGCTCTTTAAAAGCTTCCCAATCCTCTGGCTTCCCGCTCATCTTTGCTATGTTATACTTCTCTTTTTATTATTATACTGTCCCTGACTTCCCTTGTCAACCACGGTTGCCCCTTACTCCCCTTAGAATCTTTCTTCCTCTTTGGAATGAATTGATCCTGCACTTTCTGTTTTATTCCCAGAAATACCTGCCATTGTTGTTCCATGCTACGGTCTCTTTCCAGTCAACTTTGGCAGCTCCTCCCTCATGCCTCCATAGTCCCCTTTGCTCAACTGTCATACTGACACTTCAGTTTTTCCTTTCTCCCTCTCAAATTGTAGATTAAAACTCATCATATTATGGTCACTACCTCCTAAGGCTCCTTTACCTTGAGTTCCCTTATCAAATCCGGTTCATTACACAACACTAAATCCAGAATTGCCTTTTCCCTGGTAGGCTCCAGTATAAGCTGCTCTAAGAATCCATCTCAGAGGCACTCCACACACTCCCTTTCTTGGGGTCCAGTATCAACCTGATTTTCCCAGTCTACCTGCATGTTGAAATCTCACATAACCACCATGGCATTACCTTTACCACCTGCCAATTTTAACTCCTGATTCACCTTGCACCCTATATCCAGACTACTGTTTGGGGGCCTGTAGATAACTCCCATTAGGGTATTTTTATCCTTACAATTCCTCAGTTCTATCCATACTGACTCTACATCTCCTGATTCTATGTCACTGAGATTTCATTCCTTACCAACAGAGCTACCCGCCCCCTCTGCCCACCTGTGTGTTTTTTTTACAGTTGTGTGCTGAGGCAGCAGGCGAAGGCCGCGGATGCCAACAGGATTAAAAAACTCATCAGGAAGGCTGGCTCCATCCTGGGGACAGAGTTGGAATCATGGGAGGTGGTCTTGGAGGGGAGGATGCTCCTCAAATTGTGGTGCATTTTGGACAATACAGCTCACCCCCTCCATGACACCCTGGTCAACCTGAGGAGTACCTTCAGCAACAGACTGGTTCCACCAAGAAGCAGTACAGAACGCCACAGGAGATCTTTTTTCCCTGTGGCTATCAAACTGTACAACTCCTCCCCCTTCTGTCATAGGGTAGACTGACTCTCCTCCCCCCCCCCACCCCCCTCCCTTCCTAATCTTTCCACATCCCCAATCCTTTCCACTCATCACCTTAATTTCACGCTTCATGTATTTTATGACCATTGGCAGACCAATTTCCCTCCTGGGGTAAATAAAGTTCTATCATATCGTATCATATTGTAGTCATTTACCATGAGATAAGAAAGCATTTTGGCCAAATCATGTGTACGTTGTATGCTGGTGACACTGAGAAAGGTTGTACAGTACAGAGTCAGGGGTGGTGCTGAATGGCATCATGATATCCCTAAAACTGGATCTGTGGGGAGATTGGGTAATACCAACAAATATACATGTGTAGCATGAAGTGAATAATGAAGGCATTCTTTGAAAGTCTTGGATTCTGCTGGGTGCCAACTGCTGAGTGTTTGTCATTTGGGTCTGGACAGGTCAACAGAGAAAGTAGGACAGCATTGAGGTGGCAGTGAGGCATGAGGGAAAAAACTGTTGAGCCCACCACCTTTTGAGAAACAGGCTGCAAAGCTGGTTGGAGATTTAGACCAGTGATAGGTGTTTCAAGGATGTTCTGTGATCTGTAAAAGACCATACATTTTCAGAGAACTGAGGCGAAGGCATCATTTGGAGAGTGGTTTAACAGTCTTAGAACAATGGGATTATTCACAAACCAGTGCAAAATGTCCAGATGCCTCTTAAGTACATCAAATTCCCTGAGGACGACATCAATTAGATGTCATTTTAGGAACAGCAATGATTGAGGTTCAAAATCTGGTCATTTGAACACTATGAGAGACAATTTAAGAGAGTTCCAGGACAATGGCTGAGCTTGACAAGTGTCCTCAAGCAAAGTGAGAATTAAAAGTCTCAACACAAAGTGCTAGCACAGATAATTCTCATGGGGTGTAAAAGCACCAACACTAAAGGACCTACAGACAAGTCTAAGAATACCTTGACTCTCACGATTAAGTGGGAGTTTCAAATTTAGAGTTAAAGGGGACTTTAAAGCATCTTAAGTAGTTAGTGTCATGACGTCAAAATAGGCAGTCATGGCTGCCATATGGGTCATTGTAGTAATTGTATTTGCCAAAATTGTTGCAATACAACTTTTAATTTCCCCTTAAACCTCATGTAAACTTACAACTATTTCTCTCCGCTTAAACTTACTGTAAATTTACAACTACTTGAATCTGGACAGGGAAAATCAGTTTGGGACAAGTGAGATATGCTATTCATGTCCAATCCTGTATCACTTCATAATAACTTCATAATACTTCATAATCAAGGCTGAATTCACTGGAATTTAGAAGGGTGAGAGGGGATCTTATAGAAACATATCAAATTGTTAAAGGATTGGACAGGCCAGATGCAGGAAAAATGATCCCGATGTTGGGGGAGTCCAGAACCAGGGGTCACAGTTTAAGAATAAGGGGAAGGCTATTTAGGACTGAGATGAAGAAAAACTTCACCCAGTGAGTTGTGAATCAGTGGAATTCTCTGCCACAGAAGGCAGTGGAGACCAATTCACTGGATGTTTTCAAGAGAGAGTTAGATTTAGCTCTTAGGGCTAAAGGAATCAAGGGATATGGGGAAATAACAGGAATGGGGTACTGATTTTAGATGATCAGCCATGATCATATTGAATGGCGGTGCTGGCTCAAAGGGCTGAATGGCCTACTGCACCTATTTTTTCTATGTTTTTTAACTAACTATGAGTTACATGAGTCGATTTATAACATTGTATTAAAGCGGCCTTTTCACGGGGCGACTTGACGCAAGAGTTAACCAAAGTTTAACATCGTGGGAACCTCGTGCGATAACAGTACGGCATTCGTGGAGCACCGTGGACCACCGTAGCGCTAACGGCAGGTAGTCGTGTAACTTGGTGACTCGGGAGAAAATTCAAGAAAGTTTGAATTTCTCCAAGAGTGACTTATACACTTGTGGTTGAGCATTGCAACATTATATGGACGTAGTGGCCAGTGCGATATCCGTAATAACTCTTGCGGGTACCGTGGGAACTCCTGCGAACGGTGAACCCGGAAGCTGGACAGAGGGGACAGAAGGTGAGTAAAAATTGTCTTCTGTGGGATTGAATTTAAAAAATAAATAAAAATAAAGATTTGCATCCGCATATGGACATCAACTTATTCATGAGTTATGTTAATGAGATTCAAGAAAATAACTATAATCTTTAAAAGGGACTTTAAAAGGGACTTTACTGAAAGGTTACGCATTTTTATGGTCCGTGAGAAATTTTTCACATGTACTTCTTTGAGAGATACAGGTCGGAGTCCTCGCCGACTAGCGATCGATGCCTTTCCGAAGCAGGGTCCGGAACGCTACCAATCAATGTTGTACAGAGACCCGTGTAAGGAGTGAACTGCACATGCTGGTTTAAACCGAAGACAGACACAAAAAGCTGGAGTAACTCAGCGAGTCAAGCAGCATCTCTGGAGAAAAATAGCTGATGTTTCGGGACGAGACACATCTTCAGACTCAATTCCGATTAGGCTGTCTGAAGAAGGGTTCCGATTCGAATCGCCACCTATTCTTTTTCTCCAGAGATGCTGCCTGACCCGCTGACTTACTCCAGCTTTTTATGTTTTTCTTCCCAGATCTGACTTACCTGCTGAGTTACACCAACATTTTGTGTCCTTCTGTGCGTATTAAACAGCATTAACCAGCGTCTGCAGTTCCTTTAGACATTACCTAACTTCAGATTTTAGAGATATAGCGCGTGGGAACTCCTGCGAACGGTAAACCCGGAAGCTGGACAGAGGGGACAGAAGGTGAGTAAAAAATGTGGTCTCAATATCGACAAGGGAACATGTGTCCTTCGAGGACGTCCCACCTAATTGTCATTGTTGGATAATCTTTTTAACAGGAACACTTGCAGAGATGGCTCCCAGAAAATCTCAAAGAAAGGGGGTAAAGCGTGTCAGAGATGTTTTTGCCATGTTGCTCTATTCAGTTTCTATATTGTTTCAGTTTCTATATCTATATTGTTGCTCTATTCAGTTTCCCAGGGGGTCGGGACGGGACTGGAGTTGGGAGAGAAAGGTGGGAGAGTCGAGGGAGAGGAGGGGGAGACAGATGGGGGTGTCTTCATTTACTGGCGGCGGGTGTCTGTCACTGAAACAGGCAGGTGAGATTTCACATCCACCTTGTGTGTGCCTCTCTCTCTCTCTCCCTCCCTCTTACACAGGCTGAGAGACTCTGCCTCTGTGAGTGTACGTCTCTTTCTCCCCCTCTCCCACACACAGTAAGACCGAGGTACTGTGCTCAGTCCATCTGTGTCTCCCACATACACAGTAAAACATGTCTCCAAATGAGCCAATTCAACCAAGGGAGGATATTTATAGTGTGTGAAAAAAAAAGTTACATCATTTGTGTCACGTGTAGTTCACGATGTTCATTCACGATTTAACGCGAAAGTTCGGGAGACGGACAAGTCACTCGCACAAATAACAGAAATGCCGAGTACCGTGGGAACTCTTTATCTACCCCCCGTTATATCGTGCGAGACTCGTGCTGGACCACGACCACTTCACTCTGGTGACATCTTGCGTCAACTTGCCCCGTGAAAAAGCCCCATAAGGATCAGCTAAGTAGTTCAATGCAGTAACTAAACATTATCTCCTGGTTTTCAAAATGACCACAAAATTCTGTGCTTCCCAGTATCATTTCCAATAGTGCTAAATTTACAAGCTTGAAACTGAATATGGTACACATTAGCGGTTGGATTTTAAGAGCTTGTGTCATTTGTCTGAAAAACCTAAGCATCTGACTTCATCTAAATTCTAATTCATAATTATGACACGAGGTACAGATTACTGTGTTTCACAAAATAACATTTAAAACCTAGTCTCTGGAAACCATCCCAAACTGTTACAGATCCTTGTACTGTCATAGACTGGCTGAGTTTGTTTTTACACCGTCATGGACTGAATGTCCCTCATTGTCATTGAATTGTTACTCACTATTCTATACTATTAAAGATTGGATATTCAATGCCAAGCAGTGAATACATACAATTGTACACCATGACGTACTCAAATGGTTCCAGTACAGTTACAGGACTGGCATCTACCCAAGAATGTGAAAACTTGCCCAGGTATGTATGTCCCATTCTACTTAGATTCAAATCAATTTGCATGCAACCATCAACAGACTGATGGAAATTATTTTCTACAGTGCTGGAACGGGGAACTTAGTTACCAATAATCTACACACCAATGCCAAATTAGTTTTATTGCCAGAATGTTTAATTGTCAAAAGACATTTGGACAAATATATTGATAGGAAAGATTTAGAGGGATATGAGAGGGATATATCAGTCAATGCTGATCTTCCCAGTTATGGTAAGATCCTAAACTGAATAGAAAAGATTAATTAGCAACGGATTTTACATCATATTTTCTTATGGGGAAGGAGGTTATTGTTTCTATGCTGCCTCTCGAAGCAATCCCATAACTACTGTTATTTCTCTGCAACCTACTCTCTCTCACATGTCCTGATTTTCCTACTACCCACTTACACTGTGCTATTATTTATGGTAGACAATTAACTTAACGGTCAGCGGCAGGAAACAGGAATGTCCAGAGGATACCCAGGCAATCATAGGAAGAACAGGCAAACACCACACAGACAGCACTGGAGGGCAGGATTGAATGGCGTTGCTGGAACAGGGTGGCAATACCACTATGTTTTGCACCACCATGTCTCCCCACTGATGTTGCCACCCTATAAGAAATCAGATCCAAATCCCATCAGCAATTTGTTAATTGTCTGCATTGTTATCAGTGGAACGCTATAGAAACATTATAATGTTGCTTAATATCACAGCCAGTGACAGAGATGAAGGCCCGTGAACACATGTTGGTTTAGCTTGTAATAAAGTCTTAAATGATGGACACAAAACGTTGGAGTAAACCAGCGAGCCAAGCAGCATCTTTGGAGGAAAATAATAGGTTACAAATTGGGTCGGTACTCTTTATCAGACTTCAGACTTGTCTGAAAAAGGGTTCCAACCCGAAACGTCACCTATTAGTTTTCTGCAGAGATGCTGCCTGACCCGCTGAATTACTCCAGCATTTAATATCTATCTTCGATATGAACCAGCATCTGCAGTTCCTTTTTACACAAGAAAGTGCTAGACTTAGTTATACAAATGGGTTAAATGGCAATGGTCCAAGAGGATGGTAAGAAGTTTCAATTACTTTCACCCCTCAGCAATTGAGGTGCCTTATTTCAATAGTACTATTCATAATGCCTCAGGGTGTAGAAGAGTCAGGCAGATAAATGCAGTGACTTTGCTCCGGAGCTGGATTTTTGTCACTATGATAGATGTCCACGGAAATTGGCAACATTTTGTACTATCACTTCCCATTGATCAAGTGCCTCTGCAAGCTGCACAGACATTCCGAGTTGTCACCCCTGTGTGGTCGAACCTAAGTTCACTGATGAACAGCAGAGAGTAAATAATTCAAGGCATTAGGAGCAATATGGAAGGTTAAATTAAATTACACAGCTGGTTACATCTGAATGCCTTTAATTCTTCCTCTTGTCAATATAACCCTGCTAATGTGGTAATTGAGTGTAATGGGTACATTACTCATTTCCACAAGACCCAACCTTCACAAACCGACTCCTTCCAAAAGAAAGAGGCTCTTGTCTTTTCTGAACCATCCATGATACACAATCCCTACAAGGTTAAGTTACTTTAAATGTCGCTTCTCGTAAATTCTTGTTGTGTGCAAAAACATAACAATTAATTACAACTGTGCTTTTTAATCTCTGATGCATTGCACTGTTTACTTCATGAAGTGTTGTTTATGTGCAGTACATATTAGCTCCAGTCAGATTCCAGTATGTGCTTGCATCACAGGTTTGTGCCAAGCCAGATCTGTTCTGCAGGGAAATACTGCGATCCATTGTAAATCTATGCTTAGTGCAAAATGTCAGCATGTTAGCATTGTGCTTTTTGGTGAGGGTCACTGCAGTTTCAAGAGTAATGTTAGCAGCTGCCCTTCTGTCTTTCTATGATCAATGGTAAAACAAGGGCACCCATTTAAAATTAACCTTTTGAACCCTTCTGATTTAGAAAGAAGAATTGCCGAGAAATTGGTCTGCGTGACCCTGGTTGTTTTTATCATGGGGAAATGGAAATCTAACCCAGATAGGTGAAAAACTCACTAAATCCGAAGGCACTTCTCCCATCTCTGCACAGAAGCATTCTTCCACAACCCCATATCTTCTTCCTGCCTCTGGCCACCCAATCCATGACTCCTTAGCTTTTCTATTCCTAGCTGCCATCTCTCTCGGCCTCAAACATGCTGACCGGTTCCCTTGTCTGCCCTTCGCCGATGATGCTGTCTGTTGTGTAAGTGAATAATAACTGTAGCTTTAAATGTTTCATTTTAATTGAATTAATTAAATTAAACACCATGTTATAGGAAGGGTAAAGGGTGCAGAGGTGATAATGCAGATAATGCCTTAGATAGAGTTATTCAGTTATGAGGAGAGACTGGAGAGGTTAGTTCTGTTCTCACTGAAATGGAAGAGGTTATTCCGCTCCAGTGAGATAGTTCCAATCGTTGACAGGCTGGTGTGCGTTTTGTCCCTAGCTAAGTGCCTCCTTTCCCTTCCATCCCAAAACATTGCCTATCCATGTCCTCCTGAGATGCTGCCTGACCCGCTGAGCTACTACAGCAATCTGTATCTTCTCTTAGGATTAGATAACTGGATATCAGATTTTTAAATTGATAATGTGCAGCTCCAATGATTTTATGACTAAGGCCATGGTTACAGGGAATTTTAATATGGTAGAGTATTGACTGTTATGTATCCCTCGATCAATACCATCCCAGCACCCGTTTTGTAATATACTGGAATTTCGAGTCAAAAATGTATTTGATTTTCCATTTCTTCTGACCCCACGTGACTCCATCCACATAATCAATACATATGCGCATCAGACGAGAACAGGACTGATCTGGGATATGTTGCCAAACTTTTGTGAAATGGCTCTCACTGATCAGTCTCTGGGTCGGAGCAGTGCAGGGTTGCTGGTGCCCTTGAAATAAAATTCCAGCAAGCATTGGCAATTGGAGAATATGGGAGAGGAGAAAAATTTGGTGTGAAAATTACCTTTAAAGTTGCAACTTACAATTATAACAGCATTACTGCACGAGAGTACTCCCTCCACAGAGATATGCAGTGTTAGATCCACAATGAAATATTGTCTACATTGGCTTATGCCATTTTGACATAGAACCTATGGAATTCATTGCCACAGAAGGCTGCGGAGGCCAAGTCAATGGATATTTTTAAGGCAGAGATAGATAGATTCTTGATAAGTCTGGGTGTCAGGGGTTATGGGGAGATGGCAGGGGAATGAGGTTAAAAGGGAAAGATAGATCATCCATGATTGAATGGCGGAGTAGACTTGATGGACCGGATGGCCTAATTCTGCTCCTGTCACTCACGAAGTTATGAACTATGAATCTCTTTATGGACTGCCAACAGGGACTTTAAATGACAGTCAGTCCAGTATAACTAGCACTCAGTTCCATCCGTCCATTGTTGGCATTTGTAACTATATGCTTTCAAGCCACACCTGTTTGTGCAAACCAACGCTGAAGCAACATGTACATGACTAAATGATTTTGCAAACACTAAAGAAAGCTAAAGATACCTCGAGCAACCGTTAATGTAAATATTCATGAGAACTGTTTCTCCATTCTTTGTTTGGTGATTGTGTTTTCCTGGTTCCCTATTTCAAACCTGGGTCATATTCACTCTCTGCTGGCTGGCTCGCTGCTGCCTTGTCATTTAAACTTTGTGTTGTGCATTGGTGAAATCAGTTTAGATCTGACATTGAAGTCGAACTATTCTAAAGATTCCAAACATATGCAGAAACCAATATCCAACCCCTCCCCCTTTGACACATTTTGTTGCTTCCTAAGAAGTCATAGTCATAGAGACACAGAGACATACAGTGTGGAAACAGGCCCTTCATCCCCACTTGCTCACACCGACCAACATGCCCCATCTACACTAGTCTCAGCTGCCTGTGTTTGGCCCATATCCTTCAAAACCTATCATATTCATGTACATAGAAAACATAGAAATTAGGTGCAGGAGTAGGCCATTCGGCCCTTCGAGCCTGCACCGCCATTCAATATGATCATGGCTGATCATCCAACTCATTACCTGTCCAAAGATCCTTTAAACATTGTGATAGTATCTACCTCAACTACCTCCTCTGGCAGTTTGTTCTATATATCCACTGCCAATTGTGTGAAAAGTTTGCCGCTCAAGTTCCTATTAAATCTTTCCTCGCTCACCTTAAACCTATGTCCTCTGGTTCTCGATTCCCTTACTCTGGATAAAAGACTCCGTACATTTACCCTATCCAATCCGCTCATGTTCTTATACACCTCTGTAAGATCACCCCTCATCCTCCTGCGCTCCAATGAATAAAGTCCTAGCCCGCTCAACCTCTCTCTATAGCTCAGGCCCTCAAGTCCTGGTAAGATCCTCATTAATTTTCTCTGCATCCTTCAAGCTTAACAACAGCATTACTACATGAGAGTGTTACACTCCAGAAGGATGTTCAGTGTTAGCTCCACAATTAAATGCCATGGGCCATTATGCCTGCCAACAATTGTCGTTGAGGCACTGAAGGTAAAAGTGGTACTGATGGTGCATGATAAATGGTGATTTTGTAGGTTTATGTGACCTAAACGTTCTGCCTTAATTATATCTTCCATATACACATATATCTTTACTGTGCTATTCTGTCATTGTGGCTGGAAACTGGCTCAGCCTAACATAGTACTTGTGCAATGATGTACCAAATGTCCCATATTCTCCTATGCTGTTAACTTCTCCATTTGTCATACTCCAATACTATGCACCCACTTGTGACCACATTCACTGGTTTCATTTAATACCAGCAGGGTTTCATTATAAACAAACCCTACCAAATTGTCAACACCCACTCAACTCGAAACATCATTACATGCAACTGAACTTCATTAACTCTTTTTGTTAGGACAACACTAAATATGAGTAAAAAGGTCCGTCTTTATTTCATTTCGATATTTTGCCTGTTTGTAAACTCAATGCATCACTGCAATGGTGGCACTGACGATGGCTGCCGCGGTGCACTGCT